>NC_079518.1:10643668-10953691 GCF_000801105.2 Raphanus sativus
TAATTGGAATGACACATTTATTTTATATATTAGTAAAAATTCCTTTCAACTATGGACATGAGATATTTTGTGTCTAAATATAACATCATTAAAATAAATGGTGAAGATACATTAACTTATAGGGCCAAATTATAATAATGGCAACCAGACTGAATTGATTGTATAAATATAGAAACGTATCAGCAGTTACAAAATAAAAGAATGGCTCAAGTTGTTACTGAAGAGATGAAATATAAATAGAATTGGAATGTGATATACAAAAAAAAAACGAATGTGCCTCTCCATTTCTCTCATATTGAACATCGTACGAGAAATTATAATCCAACTCGTCCGAAGGCGGAGAATGTTTAAAATGAAAAGAATATTAAATTTTGTTATAAGTGACCACAAGTTCCGCATCATCTCGATGAGTTGAGGCCAATGTCCATTCCGTTGAAAGCAATCGGCGCATACATCCACATATCATCAGAGCTTAATAACTGCGTAATTATAATTATAGTTTTAAATTAGATCACTGTCATATATATGACACATAAATGTACGTAAAATGTTAAAATTAAAACCCCTCTGTACCTTAATTTGCAGCTGTAAAAATTTGACGTAATGAACGGCTTCCTCAAGCATTGTACTAATATCGACCTGTTACGTATTAACAAGTTATATATGTGAAGAATCATATCATGTGCATGTGCTTAACTTTAATTTGCATAGCTTTTTTTACCTTTGTTCCATTAGGCACAAGATTTTGCAAAATCCTCAATCTCTCGTTAATCCTTTCTCTTCTTTTCTGCATAACCAATGAAATATCCGGACTTAAGCCTTTGAACATTTTGCGGAATGATGATCTAATTTTTGTAACAAAAATAAAATATTAAGTCGAAACGTTGACGTAAACACGAGAAAAATGATTTACCCTTGCGTAAAGGCTTTGAGGGTCGGTGGCAGCACCACGACTAGCCCTGGTCTTGCCGTTGAGGTTTAGGGCCTTGGAGGCATCGTCTTCATCCTCTTCTCCAGCGTCCTGGGAAGGGCAGTGTGATTCGTCTTCAGAACATAAAGTGACGCTAGAGTTCTGTCTACTCATTATAGCCCCAGTCTTTCTTTTCTTCACCTTCTCTCCTTCTTCCTCTTCCCCTCCATTGCTGTTATCGCCACTCATCTCTAAGCTCTTTTGGCCCCTCTTACCTACTTTTGCTTTCTTGTTTTTCTAAATCCATGTGAAACCGTTGATACAATGTTAGTCAATAGATCATGCTATTATCATATATCTAATTAAATTGTGCGAAGATATATTTACTGTAAATTGTAATATTTTGATGCAATCCGGTAGAAAATATATAGATGTAACACTTACATCAACGGCTGTCGCACGTGATCTCTTCTTGGAACCGGTGAGAGACTTCTGATGATCAGTAGTAGTGACAGACATCTCGGGCTGCAACATGCTCTCCTGGTCATCGTTGGTCTCCAAGACGGCTCCCAAAGGCAAACGAGTCTTTCCAGATGAGTACTTCTCAACGTCACACTCACTTGTCTCCTCACCAACAAGGTAAGAGTTGGTGTTGATGGTCACATCTATCATGTCAAAGTCCATTGACCCATTGTTGTTCTCTCTAACCGCGGGTGGTGCCACCGCATAGTATTCGCTGTAGCTGCTGCTCTCACCAGAAAAACAGAAGCTACTGGCTTCAGGCATGAGGGTAAGGTGGTTGTGATGAGAACCAAGGTTCCAATACAAGCCATGGTGGTCTGCACTGGCTGTACCAGTGGATGAGCCAGTGCCAGGATGATCGTATGAGGTAAGGAGCTGGTTCATGAAATCGGCTTCTTCGGTTGCATAGGTGTACATTCCTCCGAGGTTGTTGCTCCATTCTCCCATGGCTTCCATTTAACTTTTGTTATTAGAAATTAACAGTATTAATTAAGAGTTTAATCTTAATGAAGAATATTGGTTAGTTTTGTTTCTTGGAAGTCTTGTAAGAAGTGAGGGAATGAGGGAGAGGAGTTGGGATGTATATATAGTATTCATGACAGATAGTGGACAAATGTCAACACTTTTGACACCAATTACAATCACCTTTCGAATTAAAAAATAAGTAACCAAGTCATGATTCCCTTAGATATGAACAGCTAATTATTGTGGGCGATACAACTTAGTCTTCAAAACATATTTTTATCGTTTCTCGGTTATGTCTCGATACATTCTGCTTATCTTATTGCTTAACTTAAGAGTATATTATCGCATACTTCAATATTTCAGCAATTTAAGTAAGCAGAAAGATAATAGTCGGATGATATTACCGAAATATGACCAATGTGATAAATGGTGAGACATGATTTTAGCGGTATTCACAGTTAACGGTGTTTTTCAATAGAATAATGGAATCAAGATTGGAGAATCTCACTAGATTATTCAACTTTAATGTAGATTATATCTTAGGTAGCATTAGGTTTTCGTTTTACCAAACCCTTAACTAATGAGGAAAGGAGATTATTCATTATTAGGACCTTTCCTCAAACTTATTTTGGAAATGAATGAATAGAAATCGAAATGAATTTCTGCATACAGATAAGATTGAAACACTCGGGGACATTGAATTTACGGTCGGGTTCATAATATGCTCGCTAAATGCGCTGATCCATGAAGTTTAAAGTTGAGTATTAATTAAATACAATATGCAAAAACACAATCCATCTTTGAAAAACTACATATGATCCTTATACAACAAAAAAAAACTACATATGCTACCTTCAAATACTTTCCATTAATAGACATATACAGTTCAACCTGCCATGAAACAGAAAAGACCTTGTATTAACCTCCCATGATATAGCAAAGACCTTGTATTAGTCAGTTGGATATATATCTCGCTATAATGTTCTACGCATCTCAGAATATTCCTACATATCTTTTGATAAAATAGAACTGTATTTTATCTTAAATCTATATAGCGTTACAACGTGTCAATCAATATATTACGTTTTATAACAAAGAAATAATCGAAAAATGGGTCTAAGGGAGGAGAGATTTATATGCGCTTCCCATCCATCAATATAAGATATATATAGCTGCAAGTGCAACTGTGTTACAAAAAAAAAAGATGCAATTGCAACTAGTTGCCTATATGTTTTAGAATATTATTTTGACAAATAGAACTTCTAAATAGGGTAAATGATTTATCTCGGATACTTCACGAAAATATAGAGAAATATGTGCATTGTTATTTTTTATACTTTTTACGTTGTCTTCTAAATTATATATTTTGTCAGCTGTGTTTTCCGAATATGCACTGAATAAAGTGTGTCTTAATGTTTTGAAAGTACCACTACAAAGTAATCCATACTATATGGACCTTACATAAGGTTCTGTCTAGCTAGTCTTTCATTTGATCATCAAAAACTCAAAAGTTGAAATAATCAACCGTGGTATATAAGAGAGAGTACGAGATAAATGGTTGGGTTTGTGTACTGTCACTATTCGGATTATTCGTATTTTTAGTTATGATGAAATAATTATATCTATATATAATATAAGTAAATGTATCAGTATTCTAGCTTCACTTAGAGAACATAGAGTTAATAGTATAACTTTGATATTTTGATATTCACATAAAGACAAACCACATATGAAAAATTATAATGACCTAGAAATTGGCCGTCTAATCGCCTGCTTTATGATTTTCACACGTCTTTTATACTCATATATTATCAATCTAAACTTAAGGGTGGGCACGGAGAAGATATCCGGAGTTTTAAAGATATCTGTGATCCGATATGTTTCCTACGAATATTCGATTTTTCTTTCGATTCAGTCTGATCCGTAATTTTTCAGATATCTGGTATTCCGTATATTCGCGAAAATTCGAATTTTTTCTGAATATCCGATTCGATCCCTAAAAAATAATAATTTTTTTTTTAAAATAAAATAAAAATAAAAAAGAAAAAAAAAGAAAATCTGAAATAAAATAATAATATTTCATTACAGTATTTTTTTAAATTACATACTTTCAATTTTTTAATAACTAAATAATTAATTTAATGAATAAAACATTATAAATTTATATAGAGATATAAAAGTATATATATATATATATTATATAAATTTATAAACATGTATACATATATATATATATATATAGATCAGATATCCGTTTCTAAAAATATTAGTATTTGTGATTTGCTTCTTCTTTGACGGACATTGGATTTTAGTATTTGCTTCGATTCGTTAATTTACGGATATTCGGATTTTTCGGATCGAATCGAAACGAATAACAGATCAAATCAAAATTCACAGATATTTTGCCCACTCTTATCTAAACCGGTCATGGCTTTTAACCGTTGAAACATATAAAAAGAATCGGTTTTAACCAAGAGAAACTTAGCATAACCTGAGGATGCAAGTAGATATCAATAGTTTTTCGTGACTAACTAGACGACGAAGTCACTGATGCTGGATGCATTAGTGGTGGGTGTAATAGAGCATGCAGAGTGGTGGGTGTAATAGATAGTAGGTTTTCATAATATAATGAATATATTTTTAAAAATATATCATTATCTATATTTCTGAATAACATTATATTTTCTTATAATATTTTCCATGTTTTCAAACAAATTCTAAAGCTACTTTAGTTTTAATAGTATAAATCGAACAAAAACAATTTAAGCAACATTCACAACATTATGAAGTATTGTTACTATTCAAATTTACATCTTCTAGGTCAACGTAAAAAAGTATTCATAAGAAAACAGCTTGATTTAAACATTCACTGATATCGCTTCCCTAACTTTTGTTCCTAGCTAGATCACAATGTTAGACCTTGGCCCAACTTTATTCTATTTTTATTTTAGTAAAGAGCGAAGGCTAATTTGGTTTAAGAAAAAGCTCTCACTTAAAAAACCAAATATTTGTAAAATTCATATTTCACATGTTATTCAAATAATTGATCAACTTTTAACAAATTAAAGTTTAATTATATAATTGAAACATAAATGTTTTCATATTTTAAGAATGATGCACTAATGTTAGGCCTAAGTAATGTCTGATAATAAACTATTTATCGTAATTAAATGATACGGGAATCGCCAAAGAAGCTAAATAAACTTTAGTGTGACTATCAGGAAAATAAAATTTTGGGTAACTATTGAGAGTTACATTTACTTTTTTTTACATCCGGTTAATTATGCTAATTAATAGCATGTATTAACAATAGGATATACTTAGAACTTTTTTTAGTGAAAAAATGAGAAACCTATTTAGAGAAAAATTCAATCTCACTTTAGTTTACCTCATTTGATGGAAAAATATGAGAGAAATCATTGGAGATACCTCTATAATGTGAAGCATATTTATAAACATATACATGTGTGAGCAATATACATATAACGTAAAATATACAATAATGTTGTACGAGGGTAGTAAAAGAAAGTAGAATGAGAATTAGGTGATGCAACCTTGAAAGGGAGGTTTCTAGCTCTTGGGTTCTTGGTCTCTTAATTGGGTTATTCGTTGGTCGGTAATTTTACCAATCGTTGGATAAATATTTTGGGCAAGTCGTATTCATGAGACTGGAGTGGTCTCATGATCTCTCTCATACACTACAAGAAAACAGTCATATTGCAATAGTGTTATATTGTTGTAATATGCTCATATACGGTTGCAAATATAAAATTGCAATAAAAATGTGAAAAATTTTAACTTCTTACTGTTTGAATGTTGCAAATTCATGTTTATTGCATATACGTAGCAAAATTAACAACGAATTGAGTTGTTGCTAAATATGTCATATTATTGCAACAAATTTTTATGACAATTTTGTTGTATATTTACAACGTAATTTTTTAACCACAAAAGGTGGCAAGTCATTGCTACATAAAATATATAGTAAAAAACATTGCAAATTTGCAAAAAAATTAAATGTAGTAATATCAATGAAAAAAAGCTACATAGCAATTGTTTTTGCAAACTTTTCTGTAATTACTTTAAAATAATATTGATGCAAATATTTTTTGACGGTGATTACCATATGGTTAACAATTAATAATTTTAATATAATTATTAGAAATCAACTGTGTTGCATAGATTAATCATTTTAGTATCCTTTTGTAGCAATATTAGATGTGTTACTTATTTTTAGATTATATATATTTTATAATAGAAAAGTTTCAGATAACCAACTTTATTAAATAAACTAAAATATTAAAAATTTCAAAAATGCATTAATAAAGAAAACCCAACGATAGTTTAAAACTAAAAAAACTAATAAAACCTTAGAAAAATAACTAAAGCAGCCAATTAAAACTCAGTTGTTGACACTCCTTGATACAATAGCTGGACAAAGGATCACTATCATTTTTTTCAAGCCTTCAAGTTTGTTCAGCCTTTCTTTGATATCTGCTTTTTTTTCAGAAATATCTTGTATCTGTTTTTTTTCTGAATACTTTACCACAATGATCCATTCATATGGGAAAGATTAAGAACACCTAAGACATTCATTGGCTGGGCTGCTTCTTGATTATGAGTCTATGACTATCATTTACCATATGATTCATCTGGAAAAAAAATACCAGATCAAAGTTAACACTTGAAAGCAATTCATGAAGGATATAAAACGCACAAGAAAAAAAAATTCTGTAGATGATTTACTTTGGAAGAACCACGGTGTGCAGAAGTCAGAATTATTAAAAACACTCGTATAAACTCTCTCTATATATATGGAAACAATAAAATCTAAGTGAATCTTGATAATGAGTTATCCATTTCTGTTAATATATTATTCTCAAAACAAACTAAAAGTCAAAACGGTAAATGAGGACCAACATTTGACACAATAAAATATTCTAATAGTTGTCAAAGAATTACGTAACAAGATAGATTACGTAAAAATCCTTTTTGAACTTAGTAACAACAATGACGCAAAAGAAATTTGAGAAGTTTTTTTCAAAAAAAAAAAAAAAAAAATTGAGAAGTTACCTGTGATTGTTCTGCATCTTATCTTTCTCATGTGATCTACGATCTATCCCATGTTGTAAAACATGAACTTTGGCAGAGAAGAAACAAAAAGTACACTAAAACTTTATCAGTTCAAAAATAAATGTATCTCTGTATAAGAAAGATTTTTAGAGAGAAGCGGGCAAGTTAATTAAGATACCATATTAGACCAAAACAAAATAAAATTCATAAAATAAAACTGTTAACAAATCTCAAGAATCTGAAACTTTTAAAATATAGTGTACATAATAAATATACAATATAAATATATATTATATATTTCTTGTAATTAATTTATGAAAACCATTTAAGTTTTTCTACAAAGACATATAATTAAAAATATAATTACTGCCACATTTTTTGCCGCATTTTTGTTTTTTTTGCAAATTAGCAATGATCCAAGAGTGTTGAATTTTTTTGAAAAATTTGTAAGATATTTGTTTATGCTGCAAAAGATTGCAATTTAGTAACAAAAACATGCAATGTCTATTATGGTTGTTATTTTGCAATAAATTTATAATGAAAATGTAACAAATATTTTTTATTGCAAAAATATTGCAATAATCATAGCAAATTATTAACGAAAATTAACGTCGCAATATTTCTGTTACAATAGAGCTATTTTCTTGTAGTGATAGACATCATTTTCGTTTGATACTTACCTTTCGATCAAGCTTTGTATTCTATTAACCTAGTTAGCTTGTGATTCTTACTCGATTGTAATGGTCACTGGAGCTTCCAGTGTTACTCCTTTTTACTTAGTTATAGTTCTGTGGTCTTTATCTGTTAGTATCTTTGTAATTTCTGTCAGAAACTAAAATTTAGTACAAATAAAACTTAAAAAAATATATAAACTAGAAAAACAGTGACAGAATTTCGCAAAATGATCCTTACACATTAAAGATCAGTGTGTGTCGTCCAATATAATTCAATACACAGTAGAATAGTTTACACAAACGTATCTATCTTATTCTGGATATTTATGCAGAAGAATAAAATATATGCACAGCTCGAAAGACCCAGTTGGGTAATCAGATCTGATTAAATTACACTAAAGTTATATTGCTGGAACTATGTACCCAGATTATTTTGGAATATGAAATTTAAAAGCAAAGCAATCCTTGCACGCACGACCAAACATCATCGCACATCAGACGAGTATGGTTCGGACAATACTATTTTTCTTTGTTTATTTTTTTTGAGAAAAAACTATTATTTCTTTGTTGGGTAGATAGCTGGCAATTTGACGCCTCTTTAAGATTTAAAATATAGCCAAACGACCACTTTTTATTCTTCGTAAAATTGTCGTTTCAGTTAACATAGACACTATATTTTGTAATATTAAACAAAGTTTTTTCGCTCTATTTTATGGATATTAATTCCAGGAAACGAATACAGGAAGGAAAATAAAAATGCGATTTAACAGTTTGCCTTTCCCAATAGTAAATTATTTTTAAAAAATGTTTTTCTTTTTATTTTAATGTTTTTTTTAAATCATTTATCAAAAAACAGAGTTACTTAAAACTTAATAAGACTCAACTAATCCATTATCTCCTACATATTTAATATTCTAATGAAAAATGTTGAAACATGCGCCAACTGATCACCATCTACTATTTGAACAAAAATACCAAGTGAATTTAGGACTTTGCAGGTTTCGGCATGGAGACTTTTGGTTACTAAAAACATATAACGTTTAGTATGCCCTCTCGCCATGAAGGTGTTATTATGTCCATGATGAATAGGTGGACATTGCAGATCTGATTGTCCAAATTCCATTCATGGTACGTGAGATCCAAGCCGCTACCTAGACATATGTCCATGATGAATAGGTGGACTTTGATTTCTTTGCAGTACGTCTGCGTCCGATTTTCATACGGTTAGCTCTCCTTATTAAGCCAATATTATTGTTGAAGTTAATACTATACGGTTTCATTGATGAAACCTTTAAAATGAAAAATAAAATTGATAATCTACGATAATGGAAAGAAACGGACCATACCAAATACTAGGCCTCGGTCTAAAAACCGAAAAACAAATCGGAACCAAACCAAAAAATCGAATCCGAAACCGAACCAAAGTTTAAAAATAACCGAACGATTCCTATATTTCTATAACCGAAAACCGAAACAAAATTAGAACTGAACCGAGAAACGAATAGGGACCTGAATATCCGAAGTAAAATTTATATACCTAAAAATATTAATTATCTTTAAGTATTTTTACTACTTATACATCCGACTATCAAAAAAAATGAAATACTCGAATACTTTTTTATCTAAAAATTTTAAATTATCCAAATTATCAAAAAATGAATTACCCAAATATCTTCTATCCAAAATATTAAAATTTATCTGAATTATCCGATTTATATAAAAAAAATCCAAAAATTGTTTTTACTCCGCATTATAAAAAAAAATCCAAAAATTGTTTTTACTCTGGATTATCCAAAAAATCCAAAAATTGTTTTTACTCCAAATTATCCAAAAAACCGAAACCGAACCGTAACCGAATTGTAACCACAAATTTATCAGATATTAGTCGGTTTTTATAATTGTTACATGAACCGGTCCGAAACAGCAAAGAATCGAACCGGACCTGAACCGAATATCTTAGATAACCGAACGGTTCCTATTTTTCTATAACCGTAAAATCAAAAACCGAAAAAATCGAACCAAACCAAAAACTAAACGTCCAGACCTACCAAATACAATAAGAAATCAAGGTGCAACGTGTGTCGGATATTCCTCAGCATCATTGTTCATATTAAATTCCAAACAATGTTTGTAGACACTTAAAATATAGACTTGACGTAAACCACACGCATATAAAATTAGGGTAAACTAAAGCCAATAATGAATCATCAGAACATCAGATATTAACTAATAATGGGAAAGATACTTGTCAGGATCTTATATGACAGTTAATCTCAAGATATATTGCTGTCACAGAGAATTTAAATCATCTTCGTATATGCGATGTGATAATATTTATCCACGGTGTGAGTAACCAGATGAATCTGTAAGTCATACTATATATCTTTGAATGTCTATCAGTGATATTTATGGATTATAACAGCTATACCATCACACCCTAATATTTTTATGTATCCAATATATATACGAACATGGATTATCTCTTTTAGCGTATTAATAATATTGAAGATCCGGAGCTGGATAAAAACCCTTATCGGTTGATAATTTGATATATCTGGAAAACAAAAAATGATAAACTATTCAAAGCAATTAATAGAAATCCACTTAAATTGCTAAGATATGCAGAAAGAGAATGTCAAACATGATCAGAACAAATAAACCGACACCTATTTCGACCCAACCACATATGACGACACCTTAAGACTTATATTTAGAGGATATAAGTTTAGTAGGTTTTTGAACCTCTACATCGCTATAGTTGTTGTGGATTGATATGACGAGATAAATCGGACGGACATAATTAATGGGATTAAATAATCAGTATTATACAGGGAGTTGAAAGCACTAAAATAGACAATGAAAAATATGTTGAATAATTCTACATGTCAATTATTTGGGACAGATTATAAAGATGTGATAGCAATGGTAGGAGAGCTTCGGGCATGACCAAAATTCTCAATAGAATTAGAGGAAATACAAAATTTGAAAAGAAGATTCGAGGATTTTACTCCCTCGATAGATGATGAAACTGCATATTTCTTACCTAGAAACGCTAAATCTTTTCACATGAATATTTGTTTTATTGGTAGTTTTATTTTGATTTTGTTATCCAGACTATCTTAAATTTGAATAATATAACGATTTTTGGATATAAAAGAAAAAAGAAAAAAAGATAATAGGAAAGACACAACTAAACAAATATTTCGTAGCTGTTTTTACTTTTACCATTTTACTTTAATTCCATATATATAATTGGCTGCCAACGTTGATGTAGAATTGTGGTTTGAGAAAGAAAAAAAAAACTGTTTGTTATTGGGTTGATAAGGCAAATGTTTTTTTTTTAATAACGCCAAATGTTCATGTAAGTGTAATAGGATTCTTGTACAGCTAAAACTTTGTTTTTCAAATATTAATTCAAAACATAATATTTGCAACACATTTTATAAATGAATTTATTTGATCCTGGATCTCAAAAATCTAATTAATTGGAAAAGCCAATTTATAATTATTTATATATATATTGTTTTAAATCCTTTACAGAAAATAAACAATATAAAATCAATATTTTTTCTTTCTAATGAAGCAGAATACATAGAAATGTAAAAACGGATCGCAACTCACTAGTTATATCCAAAGTAACCCAGTTGTGAAACGAGTCTGAACACATATATATATATATATAAACTGCAATCTGCGGTGGGCAAGTCTGCACGGACCAAAATAAAATTGAATTTACGATGAATTGGACTATTTGGACGCGGTTCACTTAAATTTTCTAAAATTAAAACTTTTGATAAAATATTAGATTACGAATAACTTGAAAAACAATTTTTTCTAAATATTTTATTATGTATAAGAAAAAAAACTTAAACCATTTAAAATATAAATAACGTGAAAAAACAAAACATTTAGAAAAAAATATTGCCTTTCATATTTACACAACATAAATTAGGTTTTATTTTTCTTTAAAGAAACTTCAAAATCTAATTATTACATCAAACACAAGGAAATGAATCTTGTTATCAACTATCTCAATACTTTAGTTTTCATTTGCTTTATATCAGTATGATAGGTTTATAAATGATCTTTGTTTTTTTGTATTTCAATTTATTATATATTTGTTATCTTCAACTTTGTTAGTTCTTAGACACAAATGCTAGATAATAATTTAAAATAAACATATTATATGTAAATTATTTAAATGATATGAGTGTTGTAAATATATATGTTTATGTTCTCGTTTCCTATGATTCTTTTATCGTTTCTTTTTATAGAGTGAACTCTTTTTAATCCAATTCACATAATTCACTGAAGAAAATTTTCATGATTCAATTTTGTATAAAGTTACATTCGTTATAAAATGACATTTATAGTATGAAAATTACATAACACATTTTAAATATTATGACCGGAGATCTGCGGTTTGGTCTGCAAAGCAGTAGCTTAGCTATGCGGGATAGGCTTGGACATATATACACAAACTGCAATTCGCAACGGATCAACTCGCACAGCCTGTAAAGAAATTGAGCCCGCTACGGGTTGGAGTATTTGGAGGATCGCCCGTCTGACATGTGTAATAATACATAACGCCGAGAAACACCTAATTTGTAATCAATGACCTCTAAATCGCGTTTTAAAAAAAGTTAGTAATGTAAAGTACATAGCATATTATACAAGGGATTTGAAAAAAAAAAAGATTATTATACAAGGGCAATTATTTGATTGTCTTAATTAAATTTGATTCGGCTGACGATTGGTAGTTGAAGGGAAAGTCTTTATTCGTTAATTATATAGTTATTGGCCTCTATTAATACAGTTTTCTAAATTCTTACTCTATTCTTCTTCCAATATCGCTTCCTGATTTGATTATACTTAACGATACGAATTGGCGGAGCCAGTGCTATACCATGGGGTCACATGACCCATGTGATTTTTGTAGAAAAAACAATTTTAGTTGTATTTCATAGAAAAATTTGATGAATTTAACTCGATGACCCATATAAAATACATATGTTATCATATTGACCCCTCTCAAACAAATTCCTCCCTCCGCCACTGGTCATACGATTATTACAGAATCTCTAATCTATCTTATTAAAACGTTTGCTACGGTTTGCGTCCGCCTCGTCCATTCGTGTTTTTCTTTTCATTGAACTTGGACGTTTGGTGCATTGATTGATGTAGGACAAAAAATGTATACAAAAACAATAGTCTATAGGCAACATCACTTCACATTATTTAATGGACACATTATGACCGAAAATAAAGAAATGAAAATATACATTAGAATAGATTTTGATCAAATCAAAGACCAGAAGACCTAATTTCTTATAATGTAGTTAGTTAATATATCTGCAACTTACATAAATCCAAGTGTTTTTGTCCGTTTCGTTTAATGGCCGGAACTGAGATCCAATCGTTCATGTCTGGTCACACCATGGAAAGATGAATATGGTTGTGATTGGTACATATGGGAGAAAAAGTGGAATAAATAGAATAGTGAAAATGAATGGAAAGTGAAGTATGTGGAAAAAGGAGAGAGAAACAAAATTCAGCGTTAATGTATTTCTCTAGCAAAACTAAGAGGAAAATTCAGCGTTAATGTTGATTGGTGGCTTTGCAGCTGAAGTCAAGAGTAAAATAATTTTGCTTTAACATATTATTTACTCTAAAATGACTATACTGTCACACCCTATATCCTTTCTCAAAAGCTTTAGGTCAATCCGATCCACTATCTTTGGCACAAGTTTACTATTTTCTTTTCATATAAAAAAACCTCTAAATAAATATTTTTAACAATACTTTTCGAGAACTTGACAGATTATTCTTTTATAAATTATCAGACTTATTTCTGAATTGATCAAATACATTAAAACCTGTATCTATTAAAAATAAGACGGTTTACACTGGATATACCTCACCAACTAATTCTATAAATATTGTGATATACAGTAGTATTTTTGTAAATTATTAAATTACAGTTGACTTTGGCTTTTCATCTTCTTTTAAATTATAATTGACTTTGGTTAGAGGTACTTTTTAATATATTTATAGTTTAAAATTTTAAACAGCTGAGAAAAAAAATTATTCAATTTTACTGAATTGAATGATATTTTTTACGGGAAATCGACCAAAAAAATCCTGAACTTTTCATGAATTGCGAAAAGAAACATAAACTTTAGGGTTGACAAAAAAAAACACAAACTTTTCATTGACTTTAGAATTAATTAACAATGTTTTTGTTGACTTGCCAATTTAGCACGTCGTCAGCAAATTTAACAGAAAAAATAACATCGACGTCGTTTTGAAATGAGATGAAAAGACGTCGTTTTACATGATTTGAAAATAAAATCAAGTAGATCACTGGATATGAACCCAAGTTGTTTAGATAAAATGGCAAGGTACTTTACCACTAGTACATTCATTGTATGTACTAACACATTTACTTTTATTTGGTACTGATTTTGAATATAAAAAAAATATCTAAAAACTAAAAAAGATCTTTAAAATTTCTAAAATTGAAAAAATAATTCCACAAAAAAAATCATTTTTTCGGATTATAAATTTTTTTTGAAAAAATAAAAAAAAATCGAAAAAATATTCCAAAAAAGTTATAAAATATTTTGAATCTGAAAACATATAATCAGAAAATATATATATATAAAAACATTATTACTATTTTAAATTTTTTTATAGTTTCTGATTATATGAAATTTTTATCCCTTTTTTCAATTTTATTTTCGAATTTTTTTTTCAATTTTTCTTTTTATAATTTGAAAAATGGAAAATTTCTATTTTGCATTTTTTATAAAAAAATAAAAAAATTATTTTTAATAGATTCTGATTATTTTCATATTCAAATTTTTTATAACTTTTGATATTTTTTTTTTTTTTTATTTTTCGTTTTTTTTATCTAAAAAATGAAAATTTTATTTTTTTGGAATTTGTTTTTAAAAATGAAAATGTTGATAGATTTTTGATTTTTTAAAGAAAAAATAAAATTATATTTTTACTTTTAGTTTCAAAACTAATTTTATAAAAAAATTATTTATTTTCATAGTTTTGGAATTTTAAAGACCTTTTAAATTTTTAGATAATTTTTTTATATTCAAAATCAATACCAAATAAAAGTAAATGTGTTAGTACATACATTGAATGTACCACTAACCTAGTGGTAAAATATATTGCCATTTGATCCAAACAACCTGGATTCGAAACAACGCCAACAGTTAACACTGTCTTAACTCTTGTTTAACGGTGTGTCAACTGTAAGTTTCTAAATTATTTAAATAAGCCAACAAAAATTTAAATTTTTATCGGCCAGGTATACATGATTTTTTTGGCAATTTCAGAAAATTTCAAGATTTTTTTTGGCGGAATTCCCTATTTTTTACCTATGGTTTTCAAATTTCGATGCTAAAAAGAAACAGTTTTCAAATTTGTTATTAGGCTTGTATAACAAGGCCCATCGTTTAATCAACCTTTTTTATTTTGGGCTTACTATAATTAAATAAATTGATCATCGAAAGAAAATAGAAGGGTTTTCCACACATGTGCGTCATTAGCTATTAGGGTTTTCCAAAAAGAAAATAGTAGTGTGTTTTCACGCCGTTTCTCTTCGTCTTCGTCTTCGTCTTCTAGCTTCGCATTTGAAGATAATAATATGGGTTTCGCTGCGATTTGGAACTCTCATCCCAAGAAATACGGGCCTGGTTCCCGCACCTGGTAATTTCCATCTTTGATCTGTTGTTTAGTCTGGAGAAACAAAACGACTCGAATGTCTTTTGATTCGTGTTTGTCTTGCCCCACTGTTTCACCTCCGACAGATTTTGATGTGTAAATTACAAAACGCTTCCTTGTCGGAAGCGAATCCATGTTGATCTGTTTCATAACCTTAAAAATGGTTTTAACATTTTAAGCAAAAAAAAAAAAAGGAAATGGTTTAACATTTATAGTTAGACAG
This sequence comes from Raphanus sativus, assembly GCF_000801105.2. Taxonomy (NCBI): domain Eukaryota; kingdom Viridiplantae; phylum Streptophyta; class Magnoliopsida; order Brassicales; family Brassicaceae; genus Raphanus; species Raphanus sativus. The sequence continues at coordinate 10,659,276 of NC_079518.1, forward strand.
AAGATGCAATTTTTTTTGCTTGAATGGTTAACTGTAATGTTATAAAAATGTTATCTTGATTGTAATCGTAGTATATGTTGATGATATCTAACTAAAAAAACGAAATTTTGATGTAGCCGTGTGTGCGGAAACTCCCATGGGTTGATCAGGAAGTATGGTCTCAACTGCTGTAGACAGTGCTTCCGCAGCAACGCCAAGGAAATCGGATTCATCAAGGTAAAAAAACATGTTAATGAATGACTCCATAGGATCACTTGCATGGAAGTAATAACTAATTCATCTTGGTGTTATGTTTCTCCTCTTTGCAGTACCGTTAAAAGAAGATCCGGTGTTGTTTTATGCACGAGTCGTTTGGGTTCTTGAGTTTTTGGAGACTTTTATTTACTGTAATGCATCTTATTTAATGTTTTTATTGATTTCGATAAAAAAGGCTTTTGAGCCGTTGTTGAACCTGTTAGCTTCCTTTTGTCTTAATCCGATATTTTGGTTCTACCTTATAGTATTGGGTTGTTGAGTATTGCTCTCTTTATCGAATCGAGCTGCCTTAATCTGTGTGTTTTAACCAGGAAGCACCAGTAATTTTTATTAGTAAACAGAGGTGAACAGAAAGAAAGAAAGTTCTTTGCGTCAGCTATGGCGGCGAGTTAGATGACAAAGGAGAAGAGAGAGATGAAAGAGAATGCTTTTCTGTTATTCATAAAGTGTGAGCTACACACACACTAAATACATGTTGATAGCTTTATCCGGAACAAACCGGTTGTAAGACTAAACCAAATGTACAACTAAACCATTTACAATCAATTACATTGAACCATAGATAACCAATATTTCCCCTCAAGATGGAGCATATATATTGATGAACTCCATCTTGCTCATAAGATGTCGAAAGGGAGTAGGATAGGGAGGTTTAGTCAATAGATCAGCAAGTTGATTTGCTGTACGAACATGGAGAGTCTTCACTAAGCCTTTCTTTACCCATTCACGAACAATGTGACAAGCACGTTCAACGTGTTTTGTCCGCTCGTGGAACACGGCATTGTTGGCTATATGTATCGCAGCAGTATTGTCGCAGTACAGAGGAGCAGGTTCCCGTGAATCTATCCAAAGATCCTCAAGCAAGTTGTTAAACCAGATCATCTCCTTCACAGCCTCTGACATGGCACGGTACTCAGACTCTGCAGAAGAACTAGATACAGTGTCTTGTTTGTTAGACTTCCAAGTGATAAGCAAGGAACCCACAAAGACACAAAGACCAGATACGCTTTGTCATGTATCAGGACAAGAGCCCCAATCTGCGTCTGCAAAAGCAGAGAGTTTCAAGTCTGAAGTTGCAGAGTAGAAGAGACCCAAACCAACTGTTCCTTTGAGATAGTGAAGTACTTTGTAAGCGGCATGAAGGTGAGGAGCTCGTGGGGAAGCAGTGAACTGACACAACTTGTGCACCGCAAATGTAATGTCAGGGCGAGTAAAAGTCAGGTATAGAAGCTTTCTAACTAAACGACGATAGACCTCTGCATTTGGCAAAAGCTCACCATCCTCTACAGACAACTTGACACTTGGATCCATTGGAATCGAAGCAGGTTTGCATCCAAGAAGACCAGTGTCAGTAAGTAAGTCAAGGATGTACTTACGTTGACATATGGAAATGCCTGAGGAAGATCTGGCAATTTCCAAACCAAGAAAGTAACGCAAAGTGCCGAGGTCTCGCAGTTTAAACGAAGCTTCCAAAGCTGCTTTAAGGAGTTCTGTAGCACGATCACAACTGCTGGCAATAATAATGTCGTCAACGTAGACTAATACAGCCATGTATGTGCTTCCAGAATGCTTGAGGAACAGGGTATGATCACCGGATGAGACGACAAAGCCCAACTGCAGTAAAGTCTCTGAGAATTTCAGAAACCATTGACGTGAGGCTTGCTTAAGGCCATAGAGTGATTTCTTTAACTTGCAGACAGCATTAGGAGGGAAAGATTCCCCCTGTCTTGGTGAGTAACCCGGTGGAAGCTCCATGTATATCTCCTCCTCTAAATCCCCGTTCAAGAACGCGTTGGAGATGTCAAGTTGCGTGAGAGACCAGTTCTTTGCAGCAGCGACAGCAAGGAGCAGTTTTACAGTAGATAGCTTGGCCACTGGGGAGAAGGTCTCAACGTAGTCGATCCCTTCCTTTTGGGTGTATCCCTTGGCTACAAGTCTAGCTTTGTAACGCTCTAGAGTCCCGTCTGCATTCAGTTTCACTTTGAAAACCCACTTGCAACCGACAGCACGTTTACCTTCAGGCAAAGAACAGACCAACCATGTGTTATTTTCCTCCAAAGCAGTGATCTCAACCCCCATTGCGTCACACCATTCCTTTAACTTGCAGGCTTGAGCAAAGTTGCGAGGTTCAGGAATACTGTTTACAGCGTTGATGAAGACTTGATAGGGGTCCGAAAGAGCATCATAAGACAAGTAGTTAGACATAGGATGTTCAGTACATGAATTAACTGAGTCGCAGTGATAATCTTGCAGGTAACTTGGAGCCTTATGAACTCTGCGTGTAGAGACTTTTGGAGGTCTGTTTGAAGATTCACTAATAGAAGGAGGAGACACTGGAGCCGAAGCAGCAGAGTCACTGTTGATTCTAGGGAAGAAATCAGCTTGTTCTGTTCCAGGAGGAGACTGAAGATACGGAAAGAGTTGTTCATGAAAAACAACATTCCGGGAGACAAACACTGAGTGACTTTCGAGATCAATAAGCTTATAGCCTTTATAACCGGAGGGGTATCCAAGAAACACACAGGCTCGAGATCTTTCTTGAAACTTGTGTCTACCCTTCGGTGAAGTACTTGCATAACATAAGCACCCAAAAGTCTTCAGTTGAGAGTAGTCTGGAAGCTTGTTATGTAGCATCTCAAATGGAGTCTTATTTCCAATAACAGGAGATGGGGTTCTGTTAATGAGAAATACAGCAGTGAGGATGCAATCACCCCAGTGGCTAAGCGGAACTCCAGACTGAAAGAAGAGTGCTCTGGCCACATTGAGTAGGTGTTGATGCTTGCGTTCCACGACGGAGTTTTGCTCAGGAGTCTCAGGGCATGAGTGATAAGACACAATGCCTTTTGACTTGTATAGGGCATCGAATCGTAGCTCAGGAGCGTTATCTGCACGAACAGATTTTATCTTGGCGTCGTATTGAGTCTCCACCATACGAATGAAATCTGGGAAGATTGTCAAAACGTCACTCTTCAGTTTCAGTAGATAAACCCAAGTCACGCGTGTGTGATCATCTACGATGGTTAAGAAATGTTTGTGTCCCTCTTGAGTAGGTTCAGAAAACGGCCCCCAGACATCGATGTGTAGTAATTCAAAGGGTTTAGAACAGAGCTTAGGATGTAAATGATAAGACAACTTCTTTTGCTTAGCACGATGGCAAAGTTCACAATGCAATAAGCCTTTGTTCTTTGTTTTTGAAAATCCAAGTACATCAGAAAGAAGTTCTAAACGTTCAAAAGAACTGTGTCCAAAACGTTGGTGCCAAACAGAGGCATCAACAACGGTATTTGTAAAAGAAGAAGAAGAAGCAGGAGCAGGAGCTGCAGGTCTTGTATCAGCAGCGTCCAGGACGTACAACTTGGCAATCCGTTTACCGCTTCCAATCTTCGATCCCCTGATAGGATCCTGTATGGTGAAAGAACCAGAATCAAAGGTCACTTCAGCACCAATATCAGAGGTTAAAGAACTGACGCTCAAAAGGTTTAGTCTGAACTCAGGTATATATAGAACGTTCTGTAGAGTCAAAGTAGCATTGATATTAATCTGACCAATGCCACTGACTTTCAGAGTGGAACCGTTAGGAAGGTTCACTGAGTGTTCAACAGAAGTATCAAGGGAATGAAAGGCATCACGTTGATGAGAAACATGGTGTGTAGCACCAGAGTCTACAATCCAAGTGTGCTTATCAGTGGCACATTGAGTGACACTGAGAATCCCAATGAAACTGAACGTTGAAGAGGAGAAGGATATACCTGATTGGTCTGGAAGCTGTGAGGTGGAGCCAGATGGAACGCCACGATCAGGTTGGAGCTGAAGCTGAGAGCTGAAGTAAGCAATGAAGTTTTGGATTTGATCCTTGTTTAGCTTTCCAACGAGATTGTCAAGACCAGAGACAACAGAAGGTCCATCATTTACAGCAACAGATGCTGCAACAGCAGGAGGTTTCGGCTGAGAAGGCTTATCAGAGTTCCACTTCCCTTTCTTCCAACCGACTGGGTAACCATGAAGTTTGTAGCATCTGTCAATCACATGACCAGTGTTCCCACCGTGAGAACAGACTGCTCCGGGTTTCCTTTGAAAGGCATTCACAGCACCTTGAGGAGCGCCTGAATCACCAGTTGCAACGTTAGGTGACGGAGGGTTAGGAGGTGCAGTGAGCGAAGCTTCATGACTGACTTGGAAAGCACTTGGAGCGATGACAGAGTTGAATTGACGCTGGCTATCATCTTGGTCCAAGATGTTGCAGATCTCAGCGAGGTCAGGTAAGGGCTTTCTCATGAGAATCTGACTACGGATTATAGAATATTTCTCATTGAGACCAGCCAAGAATTTGATGACTCTGCTTCGTTCGATCTTGGCCTTAGCAGCACGTTGGCTGAGACAACTCGTTGTGTTGCAGCAGAGACATGTTTCTGGAGGTTCCGTGCCATCCACGTTATCCCAAAGGGTCTTGAGGGTTGTGTAATACGCAGACAGATCCAGAGAACCTTGACGCAGATCCTGTATCTGTTGAATCAACTAAAAAGTCCGTGGTAGGTTTGTCTTATGGAATCGATTATGGAGATCGACCCATATCTCTGTTGCATCATCAAAAGACAATATGCTACCATAGATTTGAGGGGAAACGGAGTTGAGAAGCCATGACTTTACCATGCTGTTACAGCGAGACCAGATCCGAAACAGAGGAGTAGCGGAATCAGGACGTGGAAGGGACCCATCAACAAAGGCGATCTTGTTCTTCGCATCGAGAGCGATCTTCATCGCGGAGCACCATTGGGTATAGTTTGATCCATCCAGGTTAATGGAAACGATCAACAATCCAGGATGGTCAGCGTGATGAAGGTAAAGCGGCGAGTGAACGCTGTCTGGGTTCATCATGGTGGAGAGAGCAAACGAACCCGGAGTAAGCGGAGCAGCGACAGCCTCAAGAGGCGAAGCCGAGCCACGAGCCTGCGGGTTCGAGCTACCAGCACGAGCAAAACGACCAGTACGGCGAGAACGACGGAGAGTTACGACCATCGTGACGACGCAGCTACACGACAAAAGAACAGAGTACGCGAAACAGGGCAAAACAGAGCTCAAAAGAAAGAGCAGGAAACGATGTTGAGCTTGAGCTCAACGCTCTGATACCATATTAGTAAACAGAGGTGAACAGAAAGAAAGAAAGTTCCTTGCGTCAGCTATGGCGGCGAGCTAGATGACAAAGGAGAAGAGAGAGAGATGAAAGATAATGCTTTTCTGTTATTCATAAAGTGTGAGCTACACACACACTAAATACATGTTGATAGCTTTATCCGGAACAAACCGGTTGTAAGACTAAACCAAATGTACAACTAAACCATTTACAATCAATTACATTGAACCATAGATAACCAATAATTTTACAAATAAAAATTGATTATTTAATAAGCAAGAGTATTAACTCGGAACATACTTTGCCTTGAGGATCACCATGTCTGAGCGTGACAAGTTCTCGATCAAGACCATCGGTTGGCAAAACGTGCCTAACCGTGTAATACGACTATGCACAGCAACGCAAAAAGGCTTTGCTTTGTTCATGTGTATCCATGTCTGATTTTCGTGCTGGTATCCAGAGATTCTTGGAGAAGAGCAGCCCATACTTCTGGAGAAGATATGTTTGCATGCTTTGGATGAGAAAACAGTTGGCAGAAACGCCATAGTTTGGGTTACTACAAATAACATTTCACTGGGGTCTACCTCAAATCCTGACTCCTGAACCTTAAAGTTCTCCTAAGTAGATGTTTTAAAGTAACATACATTTTGTTTTACTCCCTAAGAACCTTATATTTTCACCTAAATGAACTCCCCGAGTTAAATCCTAAGCGCGCAAGATCCACATTTGTTAACATTATGATATAGGACTGCGTCACATTGTATATAAATAACCCCAATAGTTACACCGTCTTGTTGAATAAACTGTACATAACAGATCAAGAATCCTTTTTCAGGCAAAAGATAGAAGCTGTGAGAGATACATATGTAAAAGATGAAATCATTTTAGTCTTCTTGGTCTTGGTCTCTGATCCATTTGGTCGCTACCCATTTTTCTCCTTTGGTCACCGGGCAACTCCCGTGAAGCGAAGTCTGCAAAAAACATTACAAACCAATAGGCAATGAGCTAATTTCAGCATGAACTAATCTATCCCATGGAACTAGAGTAAAGAGAAGAATAATGAGACATGGACTTGATATACATGTTCAGACTTTGTTACCTGATCAATTGTGCCATTAGGAAACACTGAATAAAAAAGAAGACCATCTCCTTTCCGAGGTTTTACTTTTAGCCCAATACATTGCTTGTAATCATATCCAGCACCCATATTAGCACCGTTCTGGTAATCAAAACCGTTTGAATTAAGTAACCAAAACTTTTAACAAAAAAAAAAAGATTGTGTTGTGTGTATATATATGCAATGATGTATTGTAGACTGACCTCAAATGGGAACATTGTTTCACCACCTTCTTCTACATCAGATAAGTAGAGCAGGAAGGAAGCAATCTGCATATAAAAAGCAAATTTAAAGTCTCAGGTTCAAAAGAAGTCTATAAAATGAGACTGAGAGAGGATAAAAGGATTGATGTTACCCTTTGGCTTTTTTGTGGTCCGTATTCTGTAGGGTTGAAAACATCATAGTGGGAATCATACTTTTGCCCAAGCTCATACCTTAAAATATTGAATGCCTGCAAAAACAAAACAAAAAAACATAAAGTCTCTTGTCACTCTTTATCAAAATGTGGGATATTATTAAATTCAACTTGAAACCAGGCAGCTTGCAAAGATTTTGCAATCTACAAAAAAGTTCCCAGTTAAAGGAGTGATAAGCACTCAACAAAAGGTATGTAAGCAATGTTTACTATCATGATTAAAAAGAAAAATCAAATTACCTCTCCATGAGTCCTTGGGATCATCGTAGCTTTTGCGATTTTCTTTTCAACAAACTCCAAAGCACCTGAACTCTCTTCTGAAGCACTAACAAAAGTTCCTGAGCTGTAACAACACACCAGAAAAGGTTACTGATCAAAGGTGACTCTTTTTCTGCAGAAAGAAAAATGGCAACATGAGAGAAGAAGAAACAAGAGGACCTTGTTCTAGTGCCCTGAGTGCTCTCCGCAGTCTCTCCTAGCCGGAGAGCCAAAGCAGAAGGTTTCAGATTAACCTTTGCTCTCTCAATAATAGCTTGGCATTGTTCTGCAGTTGCGAAATTCGGAAAATATAAAGCCCTCGGTTTCCAACTCAGTACCTGCACCATTTTTAAAACCAAACATGATCCAAAAATAGATGAAACACCAAATCTCTCTACTTGATCTAGTTTGACCAATGTTACAAAACCCAATGATCTTACACTCAGAAAATAAAGTTTAAGTCCCATCAAAGATCGCAACTTTACACTTAAATAATCAATGTTAGAGAACCCAATGACTTCATTTTCAGATCAGCCAGAAACAGAGTTTCATTTGATCAAAAGATCGCAACTTTACCCTTAAGTAATCGAATCAGTTGACTAAACACCCAATGACCTTACACTCATAATCAGCCAAGAAAACAGAGTCTAATTCGAATTAAAGATCGCAACTTTACAGTAATTGATTCAGTTGACCAATGTTAACAAAACCCAATGATCTCACACTCATAATCAGCCAGAAAACAGAGTTCGATCCAATCAAAGATTGCAACTTTACACTTAACTTATCCATCCAGCTCAGTTGCAAAAACGAAAGATTCAACAAGTGTCAATCAGTCAGAAAACAGAGTTTAATTAGATCAAAAAAATTGCAACTTTTTTAAGTGTCTCAAGACTAAAATTAGTAACAAAAAGATCACACCTGAAACGGAATCGACCCAACAGATTCATCTCCAGTAACACCATGAGGCATCGATGAACCTTCTCCTTCACCGTTCTCCACCATCTCCACCATTCTCAACCTGGGTCGTACTCCAGGCACATTCTGCCACCATAAAAACACGAAACCCTAGATTAGTCTCAGTCACTAAGATCTGATCGCATCTTGAGAGAGGCGGATCAGCACCTGAGAGAGTAGAGCTGAAGCGTAGAAGCCGATGAGGAAACAGAGGGAACAGAAGACGATGACTGTGGCTAACCCTAGCTTCTTCCTCTTGTAGTTCTTCAATCTGTTCTTCATTGAGCTAGGCCCGATCTGAAAATTTTACCGATGAATCTTCGCTGGCAAAGTGTATTCAAGCCGGGAGCGAGACTTTTCTTTGATCCAGGGATGTAATAAGAAGAAGACCATTACACCGTGTTTGAAAGTAGTAGATGTCTTGATTTCTTTTTTTCTCCCATAAGAAAACAAATCAAAAATTAATCATTAATGTATTTTTTTCCAAGATTAACAAATTTTAGTAATTTGAAATTTATGATAATTTAGTGAGTTCGATTCTTTTGAGATTTTAAATTTATTATTATTAACTAGTAAATTGTTTATGGTTTTAATTTTTTGAAACGATTTTAAAGAACAATATTTATCCTTTGAAAATGAAATGAAAACTAATATATTTAAAATGTAAAGGTCAAATCTGTTGACCAATATTGCTTCTCTTTGCAGTTCAACAACACATACAACAGTGCAGTGGGAGCAATTTATGTTAAGGTTGAAATAAGTCAGGTTTGGATGGGTTGTGTGTTATTTAGATTATGTTCGATGAAACTTCAAACCTACTGTGATTTTGATGTGGTTGCTTCCTTTGAAATGTTTTGACATACTCATTTATTTTCAATGGGTTTTCGCTTATCGACAACGGCTTGAGAATTGATCCAAGAACGTCAGGTGGATACGTGAAGTGATTGGGGATGTGATTGGCAGAGTCTATCTTAAACTTGATATAGCTGCATGGAGCGATAATGATTAATAGTTAAATGATCAATATATATTTTTATTGATTAAAGTTGAAATATTTCACATATCAACCATACTAAAACAAATGTTTTAGTCTTGATTACTATATGATCAGTATTCCGCTGAATTTGAGCTATTTTAGCGACTTTTTGTTGTCAACTTCGAAACATTGAACTACCTAAAAAGCTTGTGTTGAATTAAATTTTCAAGGTCCTTTATGAGTGGTTACAAATCCACTAATCGTTGTCTTCGTCCAACTTTAAAACTGAGTTTTGATAAACTCGATGTTTGCAAATTTCTTCATATAAAAGTAGTTTTTCTTTTGGTTCCCTTCATATATATTATTTTTTGACCAAACATATATGTTATTATTAAATACCAATGTTAATAAAAAGATCTGCTTTGTCCAAAAAATAATAGTGATAATAACAAAATCTGTAACTGAAACACGTGTGCCAATGCATATAATAAAGGTGCAGGGAGAACATTCATATGAACACAAGAAGGAGAAAACAAGTATTTGGGAAACATGTCCTGGTCAGAAGAGTCTAACAACTTTTATCTTCCTATAAGCCTTGTTTATAACTATGATTATCAACTAATAAAAGATATATAAAATTTGTTTGCAATTTGTTTTTTTAAAATTAATTTTCTTTAAAAAGTGTATCTTTTGAAATTAGATGAAATAATTAAAATGTTTTATATGTGAAGATAAAATTCGTTGACCAATATTGCTTTTCTCAACTTGCTGATGACCTGTTAATCTTCATTGATGGATCAATTGAGTCGGTGCAGACTGTGCTAATGACGCTACATGAGTTTGAGCAGCGCTCCGGACTTGCGGTCAGCTTTCAAAAAACGAGCTTCTTTGCATCGGGTTTAACTGACGAATGAATAGCAACGATCCAGGCTTCTACGGGAATGACCTCTGCCTCACTGCCTATGAGATATCTTGGTGTGCCTCTGATCTCGAAAAAACTCTCACTTGTTAACTGCCAGCCCCTGATTCAAGCAGTAAAAGCAAAATTTAACTCCTAAACAGTAAAATCGCTTTCATTTGCGGGAAGATTGCTTTTAATAAAGACGGTGATTTCGGGAATTACTACCTTTTGGTGCTTTTCTTTCATACTGCCGTAGGCGTGTGTAAAGCAAATAAACTCCATGTGTGGTTCCTTTCTCTGGCATGGAGAGCTTGAAGGTAGCCATTCAGCACGCGTCTCTTGGGATACGGTTACTAATACGCGAGAGCAGGGCGGTTTAGGCGTGCGTGACTTGGCTACTTGGAACAGAGCGTGCATCCTCAAGCTGGTTTGGCTCTTGTTCTTCAGAGAAGACTCAGTTTGGGTGGTCTGGTTTAAGGAGGTCATTTTGAGAGGATCAATACATAACTACTGGACAGTTAGACCAAATCCCAAATACTCGTGGCTAGCAAATAAACTGATCAAGGCGAGGGAATTGATTTTTCCTTTGATAAAGTGTAGAGTTGGGAATGGTCTTACCACTAGATTCTGGGATGATAATTGGTCTCCGTTTGGCAATATCTTCACTTTTCTGAATGGAGCTTCTTCTCGATTGGGGATACCGCATAGAGCCACTCTGGCTTCCTTGTCTGCTAATGGCAATTGGATTCTCCCGCATGCTCGGACTGATAATCAATTGGCGTTTCAAGCATACCTCACTACTCTGATCCTAACAGAAGAAGATGATCAGTTTGAATGGGAAGTAGCAGGAACAACAAGGAAGACATTCTCAACTGGTTCGGTCTATACTTACCTTCGAGGAGATATCGAAACTGTGAACTGGTCGCAACTGGTGTGGTCTCCCCTTGGAATCCCGAAGCAAAGCTTTTTGACTTGGCTTGTGATGCTCAATAGATGTCCAACAAAAGACCGTATGATCAATCGGGGGTTAGACGTTACACCGACTTGTATCCTATGCAACGCTAATCCTGAATCCAGAAACCATCTCTTTTTTGACTATCCGTTTGCGTTTACAATTTGGTCGGCGATGGCTTCTCGTCGGAATATTCCGGCCCTGCAAAACTGGGATGCAACGGTCAATCAACTGCGGCAACAAACAGGCAACAAGCATGGAAAACGGCTCACCTTCCTCTGCTGGCAATTTACAATCTATTCGATATGGCGTGAGCGGAACAAAAGACTGCATCGTGCTATCTTCAGAACCCCTGACTTGATTATTGTAGGGCTTGATCGACTGATCCGAAACAGGATTCAGAGTGTCAGAATCACTAATCCTCGATCTGCTAGCATGATGATGCAGTACTGGATGGGAGGAAGTTGAACGGGTTCTGTTTCTACAGGTTTCTTCGATGATGTCGGAGATCAATTTGATAAATCAAACTGGTGGGCTCAACACTCTCTTTATTTGGGCTTCTGAAACTCCATCTTACTACCTAATAGGCTTGGCTACTAGTTCTCTTAATATGTGTCTTTGGTTTTAACTCTATTGGGCCATTTGGCGTGCTCACTAGCCTCTAAGTAGGTTTGTAATATTTACTCTTCTCTGCAATTTAAATTTGAAAGCCTTTTTACAAAAAAAAAAAATTGTCAACACATACCTAACATATCTTGAATTCTTGAGCGTGGATATTAATTACGTTTGGATGCTTAGTGTGTATTATACTATGTTCGATGAAAATTCAAACTTATTGTGATTTGGATGTGGTTGTTTCGTTTGGAATGTTTTGCCATATTCACTTATTTTTAATGGGTTTAAGCTATCATCGGCAACCGCTTGAGAATTGATCCAACAAAGCAAGAATGTTAGGTGAATATGTGAAGTGACTGGGATGACTGGCAGAGCCTATCCTAGCTGAATTAATATAGAGCACGAAACAGTAATAAATTAACAGTTAAATGATTAATTATTTATTTAATTAATTTGAAAGTTAAATAATCTATACATATTAACGACTTAATTTTTGAAAAACAAAAAAAAAACTATTTTATGTTTAATACCAACTCGGTGATTTATGAAAATTGAGCTATTTTAGAGAATTTTTGTTGTCAACTTCAAAACATTAGTTAAAAAAACCTGCAAAACATTAAACTGCCTTGAAAGCTTCTATTTTTTTTTTAAATTAGAGTCGCTTGCTAGTAGTTAAAATAGACTAATCGTTTTGTCTTCATCCAACTTTAAAACCGAGTTTTAATTAAACTCGATTCTTGCAATCTCCACGTAAAAGTAGTTTGTTTCTTTTGATTCACTTCATATGCTAATTACTAATGTTAATAAGCAAATGTACATTTTGGAAACACATGTGCCAATGAATAATGAACACAAGAAAATAAAACAAAATAGTATTTGGGAGCATGTCTTGGTCAAAAGAGTCCAACAACTTGGGCCAACGTGTTCCTAGTTGCCCCCTTGGATCTTCGTATAAGTTCGTCCACGTCAGATTTTTAACTAAATCATGCAACTTGCAATTAAATTAAGACTAATCACCATTTTGATCAGTTCTATAGAACAAAACAGAGAGTTTGACCATATTCTAGAAACCGTAACGTGACGATAAACTTAGATTAATTATTATACTAATACCATAAAAGTCTGTCCATTCTTAACTAAACCTGGGAAATGTCTTTGTAATTAACAGATTAAATGCGCAAGTTGATTTGATTTTCGAAGAGTGTTGATCCGTTCAACTACATTCACCATTTGGACTCAAAACAAATACTCCCTCCGTTTCAATCTATTTGTCGTTCTAGACTTCGGCACACAGATTAATAAAACATTTAATTTTGTATATTTACTAGATAAAAACATCATTACCAATACACCTAATTAGATTTCAACCAATAGAAAAATATATTAGATTAAAAAGTCAATAAATTTTGTATTGAAATCATAAAACGACACTTATTTTGAAACGAAAATTTTGTTCCAAAACGACATATAATTTGAAACGGAGGGAGTACTTTACTTGAGCTAGAAACCCGTATATAACGTGATGAAAAAGCGCAGATTAAATAAAATACAAAGATCAAGATTAACCAAAAATTGAATTCAGTAGTTATCATCTTTCTTATCCAACAACCAAGCATATATCAGCTACACGTTGGCTACAGCTTTACTCATTCTCTTATTACAGCATTTTCGCACTAAATATACTAAATACTAATATTGTCTCCTTTAAGAAAAGAATGCAAAATATATATCCTTATTGTACCACTTGATAATGAAAAATATAATCTATACTTGAATACTATATAGATTTTCCTCTAAAATACATTAAAGTATATGTTGATATTAGATAGAAATCTGGTGAGACATCAAGCTAGATATTTTTATATTAGTTTTTAAAATTGCACAAGAAGAAAAATATTTATTAAGGGGAAATAGTGTTGCTGTTTTTTTTTATCGCCCACAATTTTTGTTTATTTCTGGAGAAGAACTTCTGCCAAATGGAGAAGCAAATAAATAGAAAAGTAACGCGTTGGGAAAAAAGGGGATATGGATTGAAAAAGCACGGCATAAATAAAAAACGACGCGTAGTCTACGTAGGTAAATAAAGAACGGCGTAGACCAAGTCACCTGTCATCTCCTTCATCTTTTTTCTTCACGCGGTTTTATTTCCTTTACCAACTCAACACCCAACCCCTTAAATTCCATCCCATCAAAACAAAACCAACGTAACGGATCAAAACACCTCGTCCAAAAAAAAAATCAAAATCAAATCAGATCAAATCAAAACCCTTTCGGTTTCATTTCAATTCGAATCAGAAAAACCCTAATAGTAATCGACGATGTTGCGAGCTTTAGCGCGGCCTCTCGAACGGTGTCTAGGAAGCAGAGGAGCGAGCGGCGACGGTTTGCTCTGGCAATCGGAATTGAAACCGCACGCCGGAGGAGATTACTCGATCGCGGTGGTTCAAGCCAATTCTAGCCTGGAGGATCAGAGTCAGGTTTACACGTCTTCCTCCGCTACTTACGTCGGCGTCTACGACGGCCATGGCGGTCCTGAAGCTTCTAGATTCGTTAACAGACATCTCTTTCCTTATATCCAGAGTAATAATCCTGTTTTCTCAATCTGGGTTTAATAAAAGATTCCAACTTTGCTACAAAAGTTCTGGTCTTTATGTTCTTATGTTCTGTTTTTTTTTCTGTTAAATCAATGTTCTCTTACATCTTAACATGTTCAGGTTTTGTAGTAACCTAGTTTAGTCACTTCCCAATATAAAAGCTTCGAACTTTGCTACAAAAGTCTGGTCTTTGTGATCTTATGTTCTGTTTTTTTTTCTGTTAAATCAATGTTCTCTTACATTTTAACATGTTCAGGTTTTGTAGTAACCTAGTTTAGTCACTTCCCAATTTAAAAAGCTTCGAACTTTGCTACAAAAGTCTGGTCTTTGTGATCTTATGTTCTGTTTTTTTTTTCTGTTTAACATACATAAAACATGTTCTTGTTAGGGAAGCTAACAGTATTGTTTTTTTTTTTAATTTTGCAGAGTTTGCAAATGAACATGGAGGACTATCTGCGGATGTTATCAAAAAAGCATTCAAAGAGACTGAAGAGGATTTTTGCGGTATGGTTAAACGTTCCCTGCCGATGAAGCCACAGATGGCTACTGTAGGATCTTGCTGTCTCTTTGGTGCCATCTCTAATGGCACGCTCTACGTTGCGAATCTTGGAGACTCGAGAGCGGTTCTTGGGAGCGTTGTTGCAGGGGATGATAGTAATAAGGGTGCTGCGGCTGAGCGGTTGTCTACTGATCATAACGTTGCTGTTGAGGAAGTGAGGAAGGAGGTTAAGGAACTTAACCCGGACGATTCACAGATTGTTATGTACATTCGTGGAGTTTGGAGGATTAAAGGCATTATTCAGGTAATGATTGAAGTTCCGTATGGTTTATGTTGAGCTCGTTGCGTAGTGATGTTAGTTAGCTAAGTCGTTTCTACGTGTTGTTTTCTTTATAGGTATCCAGATCGATTGGTGATGTGTACTTGAAGAAGCCTGAGTTCTACAGGGATCCGATATTCCAGCAACATGGGAATCACATTCCTTTGAGGAGACCTGCGATGACAGCTGAACCCTCTATTATAGTAAGGAAGCTTAAGCCACAAGACTTGTTTCTGATATTTGCATCAGATGGTCTCTGGGAGCATCTTAGTGATGAAGCAGCTGTAGAAATTGTACTTAAACACCCAAGAACTGTAAGTTTACTCCCTCAGCTCAGAGCTTTGTGTATCTAGCAACTTTTTTAGATTCTAACTCTCTTGGATCAACAGGGAATAGCAAGAAAACTTGTAAGAGCAGCTCTTGAAGAAGCAGCAAGGAAGAGAGAAATGAGATATGGAGATATAAAGAAAATAGCCAAGGGAGTTAGACGGCATTTCCACGACGACATAAGCGTTGTTGTTGTTTATCTTGATCAACAAAAATCCACTTCTTCATCAAATGCTAGATTGATCCAGAAAGGAGGAATCACTGCTCCACCGGATATCTACTCGTTACGCTCAGATGAAGCGGAGCAACGACGGCTTCTCAATGTGTTATATTGACTCTCTGGTTAGGGGGGAGGGGACACAACTTGTTTACATATTTGTTTAATCTTTTTTACGAAAAAATGTTTGGTGTCTTTTTAATATTTGGAGATGGATTTGTATATTCTTTTTACCAGCAAAGAACGAAAACCCTTTTCTTTTGGGGCAAAGCAGTTTTGGTGTTTGACAAAACAATACTTGTGTATGAAATCTAGTTAAAGTTTGAAACCAAGTCAAAGTTTTGGATTGTTGTTTTCTAACTTTTAGAGATATCAGTATGAACGTTTTCAAGCGCAAACCAAAAAAGTCTCAGAGGCAACCGAGTAGGTGCATGTTGCTGAGACCGCGACCACCACATTCGATGTTTGACATTGAAATTGTTAATTGTGGAATTATGTATTGACTTTGCTCAGTTGGTTGGTATGCCATACGTGGAGCACGTGTGGACACTGGTTAAGGTTTAGTTTTAAAAAATAGCTATGAAACAAAGGGACCGACCCAGAGGGCAAACCATCCAATAAATCTTATTAATATTTTAAAACAAATAAAATTTGTAGAGGTGTTTAGCTAATTATTAATTTTGGAGGATTATTTAGCAAAGTTTAAATAATTATTTTTATAGAATTAGATTTGCTATTGTATCAATTATAAAAATATTAAATATGATATATCTATGTATAGAACATTCTAAGATACAACTATTGTAATTTCCATTAGAAGTAATATATATATATTTTATATATTAAAGTAATTTACTATATCTTCTAAATGGTTCAGAAACTTTCGTAAAAGATTTTTTAAAATTTATTAAATTTTATAATATAATTTTATAAGTTAAAATAAATGACTTTATAAATCTTTGTTACGGTTTTATAAGTTTTAATATATGATTTTAAGTTTCTTATAAATTATTTATGGAATGATAAGGATTCACACACGATAATTTATTTATAAAACAGAAAATTCTTCGAAAATCAAGATCTGTAAATTTAAATAGCCTATTGAAGTGCTTAAGTTTTTTAAAAAAATCAAAAGATTTTTATTAAAACACATAAATTATTTATCGTATATTATTAACCATTATAGTATTAGTCACTACAACTGAAAGAAGTTTTCCGAAGTTAAAATTGATTAAAAAAAATTGCGTTATACCATATCACAAAAGATGTTAAATGGATTTTCTATGTTCTCTATTGAAACAACTATGACTGAAAGACTTAACTATATATATAGTGGATAATTTTATGGGAAACAAATTTAAAAGAAACTTATATTTTAACAATAAAAGTTTTCATAAACTGTTTATTAAATTTGATTCTTTTTTGTTTTTGATATTATTTTATAATATAAAATATGTACATATGCAAAAAAATTAAATTTGGCTTGCGGTATTATAAACAGTTAGACCGAGACAATGCTCTAAAAAACACATATAATGGTGATTTTTAGATGGCAATATTGAAGTGTGTTGTTTGAAAACTCAGCTTGAGTTTTTGCTGTTTTTTGAGAAAGCGAGCGGAGATTTTCAAATATATGAAAATAAAAAAAATTGTTATAAAATAAATTAAATCAATATATTTATAAGAAAAACTAACCACAAACAATTATAAGGATAAAAATTATTAAATATATCATATTTTTTTCTTTTTCATTGACTAATTGACATATGTCACTCGTGGAACCCATTTTATGTGTTTCAACATGTTCATTGTGGGTGTTCAACTGTTGAATTAAAAATTCAACAGCCCCATTGCACTAGGTCTAGTTTTTTTTGCAACTTTTAAGTAAAGTTTAAGGCTATTTTCAAAAAAAATTAAGGTCTTATTTTTACAAGTTCAGCGACTTGAACCGGAATGAGATCAAAGGAATCTTTAATACTCTCTCTGTTTCATAATAAGTGTCACTCTGAACTCATTTTCTTGTTACACAAAAAGTGTCACTTTATAATTCCAATGTAAATTATACTAATTTTCAGCTGGAAATTAATTGCAAACTGCATTGATTTTATAAATAATTTTATTTATCTAAAATACTATTGGTCAAAGTGGTATAATTAATTACAACTTACATATATTTCAACAACTTTCTTAATCTGTGTGAAAAATGTCACAACGACACTCTTTAAGAAACGGAGGGAGTAATAAACAAATAAATGGATTGTATTTAAGTTTAACATGTGAACGAAGCGTTTGTTCATAAGTCGATAGGGTTTTTGGTAGATATTTGCAACGCTGTCGTATAAAGATTATTGAGACGATGTCGTTTTAGCTCGACTTCTTCACTCTCTTTAATATCAGACAGGAAGTAGGACAAATGGAGCATCGATCGAGTTATGTTTGTATTTTGTCCGAAGAAATAGTAAGCGGTCGTGCAACATCTCAGGAGGCATTTCGATGATCTCGTTAGAGAAAACGTGGAAGGTTGAACCTTCCGAAGCTCTCCAAAAACTGAAGGCGTCGAGCTCTCCGGTCCGTAAATACTTTCGTTTCTCTTTCTTTCACAACTTGATTTATAAGTTAGCTCAAAAGTCTTTGCTTGTATGTATGTACTTAATACTTTCAGGGATCATTACAAGCAGCGTTTAAAGGACAATCCGGTGATTGCTTGTTTAGATAGAGACTCAAAAGAACTCGACACTGTTTCTACACAAGGACCACTTAGAGATGATAAGGTTTCGAGTTTGTTAGCAATATTTGTAGCAGTCCTGACGTGTCAATAGCTACAAAACATGGTGCTGTGGAACACTAACAAACATGCTCGATTTGTTCCAAAAAAATCAAGAAGGGGGCACTAAAAGTAATGACATTGTTGTTCCTTGTCTGAATTTGGCTGTCTTGATCCAAGGGCATGAGAATCTTGCGGAACTAGTCTTTCTTATGTTTCATGATACTGGGCACGCAAAGAACATTATTCAAAGGTAAGTTTCTTGTAGCTGAGGGCAGTGAAATGGAACCAGTGTGTGTCGTTGATGGATGTTGCGCTGATACTGCGAGGTTAGCTCTGGGTTGCCAAGGACGGAAAGGAGATGGGCTGACGTTGGTGTACTGCTGCTGAGGCATCTGCGTTGGACATCGTCTAGCGCTATGGCCAAACACGCTGCAGATTTGGCAGCGACCTTGGTACCCTTTTGATGGCTTGTACTCCTCCTGTTTCCAGCTTGGCTTGTTGCTGCCTCGCTGCTGATGTTGCTTTGAGCGAGCTGTGACATACTCTATCTTGTCTTCAGGTTCTAAAGGTTTCCCGAGTAGCGGTAGTTGGTCAAAGCGGCTAGTTAAGCCTCTCATATAATCATCGTCTCCCTTTTTGAGCTGCTGCTGGATGTTGTGTCCACGACTTGGAGTTGCATACGTTGAACTGAGGTACTTCCAGACATCGTGAGACGTCGTCTTGGTATTGGTCACAAGCGGTTGGATGGTTGGAGACAAGGTACCGATGAGACCACTGTATATAAGACGATCCTGTCGCCTCCACTTTGTGAACTCAGGATTCACCACAGACGATGTATTGTCAACGGTTATTGTTTGATCTGGTGCTGGTGTTGACCCATCGATGTATCCCGTTAGGTCGTACCCGTCGAGTAGGGCATGAACTTGGAGGCTCCAAGTCATGTAGTTGGTGGAGGTGAGTTTGTTGACGTTGACCATGTTGACATTAACAAGAGGTTGAGTACTATCAACTTGGTCATGAGTTGTTGTTGCAGCCATATGGGCGATTTTGAGAAAACAAGGGAAGGAAGATGGCGGCTGAGGAAAAGAATAAAAAAATTTAGGGTAATCGTTTTATGCTCTTGATACCACCACCATGTTGAGAATGTATCTCTTTGCATAATACAAGGAGGAGTTATATACAGAAAGGACGTAGGGCAGTCATTAACTATACATTCCTAAAACAAGAGGGATCGATATCATACAAGATTTTCTAGAGAGATACGTGATATCTCTTACAGTGAATCGAGAGAGTAAACGCACCAGTACCGTTGACGCGCTGTATGATGCGATTGGTGTTATTTTTGACGCCAAATGATAGCCATGCGGTTGCTTGCTTCTCAAGTAAGTATGATTAACTGTTTAGACCACTGCATATTCTTCATGTCTAGTACTAAAAATATCTTATGGTCAAGAGCACACTTCTTTCGTTGTTGTTGTAAACAGGATGATATATGTAAATCTATTGCTGAAAGTGGTGAAATAGACACACACTTTAGCTCCTAAACTGTTCTGCAGCCTCCATCTATAGTCCAGTCCTTTCTATTGTTCATAGTCATGCTTTAAATTTCAGAGTTTTATGTTTTTCTCCGTGACCACTTTTAGACGGGTGGCGTATGTTCATGTTCTTCCAACAGCAGAAGAGTTATATTAATACATGTTCTAAAAATTATGAAGCGTACGTTTTCAGAGCCTAGAATACTGATGTAGATTGATATTGTACTCACATGTTGTCTAAATGTGTATTTGAATCTGTAGTTGGCAGGAAGTGACTCTTAAGAAAAGAGTACCATAGTTGAGAAGCAAGTTCTCGACAAGCTAATCCAACTCGCACAAAGATTCTCCGACGATCCTCTAGTCATACAAAGGTAACGAAAACCAAAAGAAAACCATTTTTAATCTTGATGTCTAGTGACGTACTTGTGACTTACGGGTCAGGGACTCAGGTCTCTATGTACAATACTGTAGTCGTGGTGCATAATCCTTGTGGTTGACCGGTTTGATCAGGTGATGTCGATAATTTCTATAATCAATCTAAGATCACCATCCCACGCAGCCAGTGATATAGAGGCTGGAGCAGGTGATCTAGCAGTACAAGCTATGAAGAGGTTCCCATAAGCGGCAGAGAAACGCTTGCAACTTTGCTGTAAGAAACGCAGAGAACAGGTAGTTCTTTCCATCTTTTATCCATCCCAACAATATGCACACGTCAGTCTCTGATCAGTTCAGCTATTTTGTTGGGCACGTTACAGAACTATTCTGCTTACAATGAGATATGCAGAGCCTCTTCAACTGATGCACTAAGAGACCTTGGCCTTGATAACTACAATAGCTAAGGCCAATCTTCTGGACTGTTTTTTTTTTTGTTCGAAGAGAGTTGAAACTTGTACTAAATTGGGAACTTGGAACAACTCCGAGTGTTATGACACTTGTTTTTTGTGTGCTCCTTTACTTGTTAGTTAGTCTCTTCTCCGCTATCCACCAAAACTTACACCACTAGATAGAATGATGACTTTTCCTAAAGAGTGATTGACTTATGAGTCTCAACCATTTTCTCACGGGTGAAACAAGAATAGTGTGTTGTTTTCTATTGAAGTTGGCCTAACTCTGTCGCAACTCTCAAGGGGCACAGTTTGAATCGTTGATATGAAATTGGAATAAATTCATTTCTATAACATTCGGATGACTGATTTTAGAAAAAAATTTAAACATTTTTAAATGATTCAATGATATATTTTAAAACTAAAACACTATTTCTCATTCCAGTTGATTAATCTTGAGATATGTTTTTGATAACTAAACTAAAAATGAAACTCATCTTTCTTTAGGATTAATAAAGCCAGATAATAGAAGACATTAGTGCATGATCACGTTAAGTGTTTAGAAAAAATATGTCTGCTAAGAAAGTGACAAAATTTTGCAGATAATCGAGATGATTTTATTCATCCAACAAGAAGACAAATTATGATCGGGCTTTGCGGTCAAGTCGCAGTAGACAGACCTTGGACGCTAACACGTTTCAGGTTCGATCCTCCTGATATGCGAAACTAAATCACATTGTTCTGTTCACCTAATGCGGATATAAATTCATGTTTTAGGACCCATTTGAATGCTCTGGAGAAGGAGTCTATCCGCGGACTTGCGACTCTTCTCGAATCAACCAGGTTAAAAAATTCTTTTTCAAAAAAAAAAGACAATTTATCCAAATAAATGTTTTCTAAAAAATAAGTAGAAAATAATCGTTTGAAGATGCACAAGTGTAGTCCAACTCTTTAATATATACTTGTCGTGTTTTTATCAGCTGTCAACTGAATTGTTAGGTGGTCCTTCTCTCTTATTTTACTACCTATCCGACTACTGTATACTATTCTTTCTATTTCACAATAAATATCATTCTAATCTTTTTTTCTTCTTATACAAAATATTACTTTACAATTCTAATGCAAATTATATTTACTTTCAGCTGAAATTAATTGTAAACTATATTAATTTTATTTATCTCAAATACTATTGGTGGGAGACGTGTAAGTAATAACAACTTACATATATTTTCATCACTTTCTTAATCCGTATAAAAAAATATCAAAGTAATATTTATTCAGAATCGGAGGGAGTACAATATTGCTGTTTTCGAAACAACTCCATCCATAAAATACTCAAAACTAATTTCTCAACAAGATAATATTAGTTTTAATATAACTTAGATAATTAATTAAATTTACATTTTTCTAAAAAGTCAAGCTACTCATAAATCTCCAAGTGGTAACGAAAATTTAATGGTTCATTGTATTCTTTTTATTCTCTCAATTTTTTATATTTGCGGGTGAGTTACGTTCCGAAAGTAGTGGATATTCATTCTAATACAAGAGTCATAAGACCATCTCTAATGGTTTACTCTATTTTTTTACTCTAAAATATAATAAATCTATAATAGAGTTGAGTTATTCTCCATTGGTACTCTATTTTCAAGTGAAAGTTAGAGTGATAAAAAAAATGAACAACTTACTCTATAGTATATAAAGTAACTCCATTTTTTCCTCTATTATAGTGTGAAAAATAGAGTATCATTAGAATATTTTTATTCTAAATTCTATTTTAAAATAAAAAATAGAGTGGTTCGAGATACTCTAACTAGTAAAATTGATATTCTAACAACTACTCTACATAGACAATGTGTTGCTAGTTTCCCAAAAAAAAAGTGTATGAATTGGAAGTGAAATAACATGTGGTTCCTGCGTAGCATCCACTATTTTTTCCATTTATGAAATTTTGTAAATGAATTGGAAAAAGTGTAAAAATCACTAGCAGTTTAATTTTTTTTGTCTTTTTCTAAGAAAAAAACGGAAGAACCACTTAACTGTAATATACATGTCAAAAGGTGGGTTTCATCCACTTTTATTTATAGAGCACTCTTTACTTTGAACAGATTTTTAATTATCCACTTTCACTATTTAAACTTCTAGAACCGTTCTATCTACACTTGTACGCTAGATCCGCTAAATCCGCAATATTTATTAGTTTTTTTTCATTTGGAGCTAATGTGTTGCCCCCTCCCCTTTCCAAAAAAGCTATATAGACAATGCTAATCAAGTATCATATTAAATATTGTTTTAATTTTAAAATTTTGTTTCTCTCTTACAATAAATGTCATTCTAATCTTTTTTCTTCTTATACAAAAATATTACTTTACAATTCCAATGCAAATTATATTTACTTTCAGCTGAAATTAATTGTAAACTACATTAATTTTATTTATCCCAAATACTATTGGTGAGAGACGTGTAATTAATAACAACTTACATATATTTTCATCGCTTTCTTAATCTGTGTAAAAAAAATGTCAAAGTAACATTTATTCAGAAACGGAGGGAGTATAATATTGCTGTTTTTGAAACAACTCCATCCATAAAATACTCAAAACTAATTTCTCAACAAGATAATATTAGTTTTAATATAACTTAGATAATTAATTAAATTTACATTTTTCTTAAAAATCAAACTACTCATAAATCTCCAAGTGGTAACAAAAATTTAATGGTTTGAGAAAGTCTCCTTGTATTCTTTTTATTCTCTCAATTTTTTTATATTTGCGGGTGAGTTACGTTCCGAAAGTAGTGGATGTTCATTCTAATACAAGAGTCATAAGACCATCTCCAATGGTTTACTCTATTTTTTACTCTAAAATAGAGTAAATCTATAATAGAGTTGAGTTATTCTCTATTGGTACTCTATTTTAAAGTGAAAGTTAGAGTGATGAAGAAAAAATGAACAACTTACTCTATAGTATATAAAGTAACTCCATTTTTTCCTCTATTATAGTGTGAAAAATAGAATATCATTAGAATATTTTTATTCTAAATTCTATTTTAAAATAAAAAATAGAGTGGTTCGAGATACTCTAACTAGTAAAATTGATATTCTAACAACTACTCTACATAGACAATGTGTTGCTAGTTTCCCAAAAAAAAAAAAGAGAGTATGAATTGGAAGTGAAATAACATGTGGTTCCTGCACCAAAGCATAGCATCCACTATTTTTTTTCATTTATGAAATTTTGTAAATGAATTGGAAAAAGTGTAAGAATCACTAGCAGTTTAATTTTTTGTCCTTTTCTAAGAAAAAAGCGGAAGAACCACTTAACTGTAATATACATGTCAAAAGGTGGGTTTCATCCACTTTTATTTATAGATCACGCTTTACTTTGAACCGCTTTTTAATTATCCACTTTCACTATTTAAACATATGTTTTGAACTTCTAGAACCGCTCTATCTACACTTGTACGCTAGATCCGCTAAATCCGCAATATTTATTAGTTTTTTTCATTTGGAGCTAATGTGTTGCCCCCTCCCCCTTCCAAAAAAGCTATATAGACAATGCTAATCAAGTATCATATGAAATGTTGTTTTAATTTTAAAAGTTTTATTATAAGTATCATTTTACATTTTTAATGTATATATTAAATTAACTTTTTCAATTTTTATCCTTATTTTTAGTTCATCAATTAATAAAATGGAATTTTTTTATAATAGAAGTAAAACAGAAAATTTAACAGTTTTTTTAATGTATGTGGAAAAACTTTAAACGATATTTATATGAAATGGAAAAGTTATTTTTCAATCCGAAGTAAATTGATGGGCCATGGAATGCAGCTCAATATTTTTCACAATCTTAAAAAAAACTACGGTGATTCGCTTTAAAATGATGCTTACTCATGCAGCTTCCCCCTTTTACTAAATATAATAATTTTAGAAACAATAATAAACTTTTATTCTGTTCTTCTTATACCATAATCATGCTAACTTTATATTGATTCTTCACTATAATTAAACCACATATTTAAGCAAAAACTGTTACTTTATTTTTTAATAAAATATTGAAGCACTGTCTATGGAAATGGACCTATGTGAAACAGTGCCTCACTGTCTCTTTTAATTGTAACATTATCTGAACAAATTTTACATTAGATCTGCCTGCCTTCGCAATTGTCTCATTATTGTTATCTTCTCTTTTATCTTACTTTGAGTGTGATTGGCAAAACATTAGAGTAAATGAGAGTAATTGGGAGTAAAAAGAGAATATTAACCAGAATAAGTGATTCCTCTTGAAAATATACATGAGGAAAAAATAAGGTACTTTACCTCTATTTAAATAGTAATCAGAGTAAAAGAATAAAATAAGAGAAAAATACCAATATAATATCAAACCAAGTTTTTGCTACAAAAATAGTATCACAGAGAGAAAAATAACCAAATTTTTTTTTATTGAAATGTAAATATACATTTATAACCCTTGCGTTAAGTAATTTAATATTTAGGGTCTAGAGTTAATGGATGAGATTTTAGAAATGTATTCAAATATTTAAACAAAAAATAAATATTAAAATTTTCAAAACAAAAAGTACTACTTCAGTTATTTTATTTTTTAATGTTATTTTTGTGACAAAAAACTAAAAAATGTTGTTTGAAAAAATTGTCCATAAAATAATGATTATTTTCTTTTTTCACCTGACTGGTGAATTGCCAGAGTAATTAATTTAGAACGAGAATATAAAGTTCGCTGTGTCTTTCTCGCTGTGTTTTTCGGTCACACCCTTTACCTAGTAGAGGATAGAAACAAATTGAATTAATCTCTATCTACAGCATATACAGAGCCATGCCTTACATGTTAGCAAAAAGGCATTGGCCACAGGCCCCACAAAACATATGAATTCTAAGGGCCTCTTAATTTTCAGTTTTGGTATTACATATTGATATTAGTGAGTGTTTATGTAATGATAAAGTTACATTTCTTTTTTATTTTTGACTAAAGAAATGAAAATCTAAAATTTTAAACATAAAAGAAAGTCTAGAATCCAGTTGTCTGGATGTATATCTACATACATAAGTAAAAAAAAAAATCTCTTACATATGAACTCTTTCCAAAATAATTTTATATATTTTTTCTATGTGCTTCTCTTCTTTTTCGTTTGCTATATATCTTTTTCCTATCATGATTTTTTTTTTGTTATTCCATGGTGATATTTCCTTCCCATTCCTTATTTTTTTTCTGTTTACATGCTATTTCATATTTTTTTTTCTTAAATAAATTGGAAGGTCTCTATTTTTAGATTTGCCTTAGGCCCCTATATACCTAAGCACGGCACTGAGCATATATGTCGATTCTGATGCTAGGAAGAAACGATTATGACCAGACTTAAAAAACAAATTTTTAAGAAACAAGACTTAAAAAGGGGTGTTACAAAAAAAAAAGACTTAAAAAGGGGAAATTTCATAAACCGAGCAGTGGTTTATGATGATATCTGTATATATGTATGTTGAAAACTACTTAAACATGAATCTTTGTTGCGATGAAAAAATCTTATGTATGATTTGTTTTCACGTGGTCGAGATTCTAAACCTAATGGTTTTTGGTATGACTCTAAGCCTAAAGTTATACTAATGTATATAATTGATTTGTCACCGTAAGAAAATTATGTGTGGCCAGCAAAAATATATAACGAAAATGGTACTTGAAACGTTAACAGCTTAATCATGTAATAAACCACAACATGTTTCCTTTGTTTGTACTTATAAAATTTTCTAACAATCTAATTTTTTTTATAACTGTGGTGTAACACAAAAGTTTTCTAGATTTAAAGATTAATTACCGCGAGATCCGCAAGATCCACATTTTTTTACCAGTTAAAGTACTCCAGGTGGCTAAAAAGAATCGAACATAGAACGGTACTCACAACTGTGAGCCATTTACCATTAGACCAAAACCACTCGATTGGTTTTTTTTTTTTAATTGGACATGTTATCTTTTAGATTAGCCTTATAATACTCCAACAATCTAATTGCTGCTTTTGTAATTGAACATGTTATCTTTTATTTGTGCTTTCAATTCTTTCTTCTTTTCATAAAATTCATCTTCATTCTTTTACGAAAATTATAGGGTTTAGAACCTTTTTCTTAAGATCAAGTTAATAGGGAAACCGAGCCTTATAATATTCACGTATTTTTAATCTATATATACTAATATGTATATAACACACGTTTATTGAACGATATGATAATTTAATCATGTAATTGTTATTTTGTTCGTTTCTGCTGTTCAGATGTTGATATACATAAAAATCAACAGTCCAGATAGTTTATGAGATTTGTCTGATAAGGACTAATACTTTATGGTATCGTATATATGGCCTTGGGTTACTCAACATACTGTTGGGAGGGCTCTCTATTATGAGGATGCCGATGCGACGTGACGAACCACTTGCTGTTGAGTGTTGAGTGTATCGACGATAAGCGACAAGCTAAATGGAGACCTAATCCGGTTCATGTTATACTCTTCCTTTTATGGTATGTCAACTTGAAGTTTAACAAACATCAAAGTAGTTGAGCTTCGCTTTCAGTTTCTCAGAGAAGTATATTTATAGTATTCCCATTTGTGATATATGTTGAAACACTTACAGTTAATGCAGTTATTTATGGCATTAAAATGCCACTATTTTTCATCACTTTGTCTTTTTTTTTTAACATCACTTTATCTAAAAAAAACATTTTTAGTCGTGATCGACTGAATTAATGTAAATAGTGTTATTACGGTCCACTTAACATGCCCTCAATTTTCTCTCTCGAACCCTAATTCCGCTCGATCTCCGCTTCCATCTAGCCTCTCCGGCGCCGACTGGTGCTGTGAGAGGGCCCACGAATCTCCCGACATATCCATCTCTGCCTCTTCTCTATGCTGCTCTCTACTCGTCTTGTCTCTTTGCGCGGTGTCTCTAGATTCAATCGAATAACCGGATTTCAAAGGCGTCTTTGGCTCCTCCAGAGCACCAGCGAGATGAGAAGAGTCGGGTTATCCTAAGGCCTTTGGGTCTCCTGCTAGTCGCTGACTGTGCTCGAAGCTGGGTCAGCTTTGAGATCCGAGAAAGGTGGAACATGGGACGCGTAGCTGCCGTTGCTGTTCCTCCTCTCCATCTCGCTCCAGTCAATCTCTTCTTTTGGGTTTCTCCAAAGTCCGTAGAGCTCCTCCTCTCTGTTGAGTGAAAAGTGGTTGTGAGGCATACCACTTGAGGACCTCTTTTCTTTAGTTCGAGAGACAACTACCATGGCGTTCTTTGGTTTTCGTTTGGCTTCTCTTCTTGCTCCAGGTGTTGATTACTTGGGTTTTGAGGACAGCTCTCTGTTTTTGGCGTCACTTGCAACAAGACGGAGTTTTTCTTTCACCATTGAGTCGTCTGATTTTAAGGAGTACTTGTACTCTTTCTGTGCTTCAGTCCCAGTTTCCAAAGCTCTGACAGTTCTGCTTCCATGTAGCATCGAAGTCGTCACCGTGACTTATGTGTCGCGTAGCCGGATGGAACCTGATTAGACCGCCTGCGCTTGATCGTAACTCGTGCTTTATGTCTTGTGGTGATGTTTTTGGTATTACATCTTGCTTCTGTCGAGATATCCAGAGGTTCTGTTCTATTGGCGTCCTCCTCCAGTGGTGTCCCGAAATGAGAGCCAGCCACCTCCGTTGAAGCTGCTTGGAGCCACTTCGATAAGAGTCCGACGGAACATCTCCTCAAGTTATTCTCTTGCTTTAACGGTTAATTCTGGTTAGCAGGAAGCGCTTTGGCTTAGGGAATTATACATTGTTGTTTCTAGTCCTAGAAATTACTAAGCTTTATGATGTTCAATGCTTGAACGTTCGAAGTTAAGTTGTTAGGTCTTTAGAGATTTTTTAAAACTTTTTGCGATCCTTAAAGATCAGTTTGGCTGTCAAAGCAAATTATGGCTGCAATTAATTTTGTAACCAAAACCTTCATTATCACTAATGATATTTACAATTTAGTAAAAAAAAAAGTTTTTTTTTTGTAACTTAGGCTTTCAATAAAAAAAAAAAATGTTATTACTCAGATTAATTGATTTTGTCCGGTGGGCATTCACATTTTATCTAAATTATACAGATATAGTAAGATGTGTGTCATGTGATATGATTGTTTTTGATTATTTAAAACCACCTAGTTGAATTCTTTGTTCGACGCACTTATTTGAATCACGGAATGAGATACATCGGATCGGATGTAAGTAGTTGGATAATATGATAGATATGTCGTATATGCATAACGAATTAACGTCAGTATTTAGAACTCTCTCTTTTTAAAGAGAGCGCGTCCTTTGGGAGCGTCCAAAAGCCGATCCGGTTATCGTTTATTTATTTTAACCCCCAAAAAATGATTTAACGTATATTTGTCATATTCAAATATTTTGAATTTAATAGAAAAATTTTATTTGAAATTTCGTCTTGTTCAACCAACACATTTTGAAAACCTTGTTCTATATTATCTATTTTGTTATTCTTCTATTCGTGGATTGACGAGCAACAACTAAAAAAAAGAAATAAAAAAAAGTAAAACTCTTCATGGGTTGTTTGTTATTCTTTAACATGTTTCTAAAATAGAAAAAATAGTATGAATATGTTAAGATCGAGAAAGAAATTTCAGATATTTGAGCTGAAAAATGTGAAAACTATTTTTATTTTGAAAATAGATTTTAGAAAAAACCTAATTTTCTTTTAAATTCATGGAATTTCATAACAACTGGCGAACAATTTGCTGATAGCCACATATATAAATGTGTAGAAAGAAATGTTACATGTATCATGTATGTAACATTTGCACCAGTCATTCAAATATGATCTGATAACTTAAATATTCACCGGTTTTACAAACAAACAAAAACTGATCGTATGATCTTTCTTTTTTGAACTACTCCGTATGATCAATATATCTTTTCTCTGTCTTTTGTTATTTTTTTGGTTTAAAAATGGTCTTTTTGTTATTATCAGAGTAGAATTTGTCAAGTACCAGGAAGGCAAAATCCATATCACTATTACTGGGTAAAATAATTTCCATTACAGGAAAAGAAACTCTGTTCCTTTCTGTTTAAAGAAGTTTGAAGTCATTTCTAGAATAAAACGCCAATCAGAAGTTCAGAACCATCTGTTATCCTTTTTGTTCCTCTCGGTTAGCAATTAATGATGAGTTCTCAAAAGTCAAGACAACTTTGAATTGAAGCAAATATAAAAGAGAAAAAATACTATTTCTGTGTTTTTTTCTTGATTCACACAGGTAACGCGTTTTATTTATTTTTGTTCAAAAATGGTTTTTATTTAATTTCTTGTGTTTATGTCTCTATCAAAGAAACGATAATTATAAATGCTTTTGGATATTTGGAATAGGGATGAATCTAAAGTTTTTGTTGATATAAATAGAAACAAGACTAAGGGAGAAATTAGAAGAAAAAAAAATATCTATAAAAAAACAAGAAGGAAAAATCATGATAATAAAAAGGATAGAGCTGTGTATAGAGCTTACGAAGATGGGAATGGAGTTCGTCGCAGTAGTGGCTGAAGCCGTCCAGATTGTCTGGCGGCAACACCTCAACCATCGTACTCCTCTCCCTCCTCTCCCTCTCCTCCGCCAGGGCATCTCCCCTTCTTATCATGCTCCATATCTCTTTGGATTTCTCCCTTGATTTTTTTGTTTGTTTTATTCTTTTATGAAATCATTTTGCTTCTTTCTCTTACTTTTCCTAGAACTGTATTTGTAATTTTGTTGATTTCGTAAATCTGTAAATTACTTTTTCAATAAGATTTGCAATTTTCTGTCGAGTATTTTTCTTCCTAATCACCATTTATTTGGATTATCTGTAACAAACAATTTCCAGAATAACATGATAAACAAATGCTCAAATTTTTTGAAAAATAGTTTAACAGAACAAGACGTGCAGCAGGATCAATCAACCTAATTGTTTAAATATTCCATGTTTATGCATAGTGATATTTAAGTACCTCGCGGCAAGTTATTCCATCAAGGTTTTGATTATAGATGCCTTGGGATTCTGGGTTTGAATTAAGAATCTTTCATATTTAGTTGAGAACAAGATATCTTATAAGAAAATCGACTTCAATGTATTTTCCGTAATAAATAACAACGGTTAGCGTAATTGAATTATTAAGGGGTATTTCTCTTAGTTATTTCAAACACAAAATATCTCACTGGAATCTGAACATTTTTAAAATAAATATATTATTTCTTATATTTTATCATAAAAAAAAATTATAGACACTATCAGAAATATATCATTTTCACCTTGGTGAAAAACTGTTTATTGCATAGAAGTACAAATTATTATAAGTCACTAAACATTTCACTAAAATATCTAAAACACAATTAAATACTTAAATATATTAGTTCTTTTAAATTATATATATTAGATATTAATTAATATAAAAATACCTAAAATAATAAAATATGTTCAAATACTGAAAATATATTATTTTCTCCATTTAGATATTTAAATTAAACTATTTTTGTAAATTAAAGTATTTAGTCTTATATTATTTAAATTTTTATATTTTATATTACTTTTATTTTTGGATTTTGAGGATTAAGTATATTTGAATTTTTTTTAAAAAATTACTTAACTATAAAAAGTATCCAAACTCGAACCTGAACTGAACATGCAATGCTTCGAACCAAATCCAAACCACATTCAAACAGAAATTTGTAAATATCCGAATCATATTTAAATTTCTAACTCTAAACATAAAAAACTGAAATCCAAATATATCAACTAAATCCGAACATATATTTGAATGCTCATCCCTTGAAAAAAAATATACGACATATCTCTTATTACAATTTAAAATAAATAATATAATCAATTATTTCACTCCGCGCATTGGCGCGGGTTACTACCTAGTTCCTATTATTTGGTGAACCTACATGTTCACCAAATAATAAATCGTTATTAAGTTGTAGTAATTTTATCATGTAGTAAATACGGGTCGTCCCAAAAACATCGTAATTAATAAACGTGGGTGATCCCTAATTCGTTGTAATCGAATATCAACCATAATTTTTCGTAAATCATAAACGTGTATTGTCCCTAGCTAGTCGTAATTTTACTTCAAAATTACAACGAATTCAAATTCCTTATATATAGTCGAACTCCTTCTCATTCTAAAAATGCACAAGAAACTGAAGAAAATGCACGGTCACCAAAACAGTTCTTATCAACTCCGCATAATTTTTTCAGCTTCTTGAGCTTATCCAGATCTCTGTTGTCACGAAGGACAATATCTTGATCAAGCTTGAGAATCCAGGGAAAAGCTACGCGGATTTGATAAGAACTGTTCTGGTGATCCTGCACTCCTTTCAGTTTCTTGGAAAATCGACCTTACCTCGTTGTAACCTTTAAAAATGTGGGTCGTCCTTAAATCGTTGTAATCTTTAAAAACGTGGACCGTTCCTAAATCATCATAATTTTAAAAACGTGGGTCGTCCCTAAATCGTCGTGATTTTACTTTGACATTATGACAAATTCAGATTCCCTATATATCCGAACCACGTCGCTCGCACTCAGTTGCTCTCTTGTCTCTCTCTAGTATCTCTCTTCCTTCTCTTTAGGTACGCTTTTTTTTTGTTTATTTTAGGTGGTTAGTTTAGGATGAAATTATATTAAGTTTGGAGTTAGTTTAAGTAGTTAGTTTAAAAACGAAATCAGATTAGGTTTTTATTAACGGATTTAAATTGGTTCAAATAATAATTTAAATTTGTTTGTTTTCGTAAAAAAAATTATCGATATGACTGCTGGTGAACATGCCCATCTATGGAACTACATTTTTCGGTGGGCTGTCAGTTTTGACACGGATTGTCACTACATCAGAGAACAAGTAGCGCTTGGCCTAATTGAAACTCGTCATATCCCCTCGGATCTTCAGATCGCATATATCCTCATTAAACTGTTGGCTAAGAGACAGTTTGTTGACTTACCGTGGAAAATTTAAGTTGGTGATTTTCCCACCTCAAGTTTGAGCAAGCATGAATGATGTTGTGGCCCAACAGTCTTGTGTTAAAGGCCAAGCCCCAGCTAAACCCGTGGAATCAAGTCATCAACGGTCATCTCTTACTCTGAATGTATCTGCAAGTAAGACAAAGACCATAGAGCTGCATAACAAGTTTGATACCCTGTTATCCGTTGTTGAAGGAGAGTGAACCTTTCAAGCTTTCTTCTTTAGCTGTCACTAGTAGCTGTCGTTATTCTAGATTGGTCCTAAGATGATTATAAGATGAGGATGTATTACGTTTGTGAAGTTTAATGAAAAAATATTATTAAGTCAAAATACTCTGTTTTTCACAATTATATCTTTTATATGTTAGTTTATAGCATAAGAATTTAAATGAGATACTAGATTTGATCCGTATGTTCATTTGTAACTTTTGATTTTTAAAAGTTATGTCTCTTGATTTTTTTTGTTACTAAACTAATGAATTATTTTATTTAAAAAGCTGAATTTTTTATGAGATTTTAATTATTTTCTCAAAATATTTTGTTATAATTTAAAATAAACATTAAATTTGTAGTTAAAGTTTATATCATATTAGTATCTTAAATGAATTACTAAAATTTCAAAATTTTCAAAAAGCATATTTTGTAAATAGCACTTAAAGTAAAGGTTAGCTATATACTATTATATTTTCTATGTAATCATTTTTAGTTAATATATTTTGGCAAATTTTAAAATAAATAGATAATATATAGTTGTAGATAATATATATATATATACTTTATTTTTGAATATATCTTTTTTATCAACGTATTATACTTTTATTTTTGAACATAAATATTTTATATTTATGAAAATAAAATATATAAATTTATCAATTTAATATATTTTTATCATATTTAGTTCAATATAATATTGTTTAAATATGATCGAGTAAGATTATATAATAGATAAAAATATGATATAATTTTTATTTTTCATTTTATAAACAATAGATGAATATATTAATGTATAATAATATTTCAAAACTAGTGAAAATATTAAAACATAATTTTTGGAAATTGTGATCTTGTTAAAATCCTTTTAAACAGGTTTGTTAGAACTTTTTAAATATATATTTTATATATTACTAGTAATAATAAAATAGATAAAATTGGTTAATGGTCGACTCCACTTTAACTATTTTCTATCGGGTTTACCAAAAAAAAAAAATACTTCTATCGGATCAGATCCGTTTGTCGGTAACCAATTTTTCATACTATTATTCAAAAAATAAGACGTGTGCGATTGGTTTGTGATTAATAACCAACTGCGTAGACCAAGTTAATTTCTACACGAAGTACATAAGATAAGACATAATTTTAAAACTTGTCATACAGAAAGTCACCATTAATGTATCATGCATGGCAACGCACATATGTGCAATACATACTTGTATATACTACCAACATAACATTTTAAGACGCATACAATTGTAGGGCTGGGCAAAAAATCCAAATCCGAAAAACCGAACCGAACCCGATCCGAAAAAGTAGCACCGAACCCAAACCGAAATTGATTAAATATCCGAACGGGTTCAAAATTTCGGTATTTAAAGAA
Source organism: Raphanus sativus (assembly GCF_000801105.2). Classification (NCBI taxonomy): domain Eukaryota; kingdom Viridiplantae; phylum Streptophyta; class Magnoliopsida; order Brassicales; family Brassicaceae; genus Raphanus; species Raphanus sativus. The sequence goes on from NC_079518.1 coordinate 10,693,539, forward strand.
CCAAAACCGAACCCGATCCGAACCGAAATATTTTGGGTACCCGAATGTATCCGAAATAAATTTATATAGTTAAATATATACATTGTTTTTATATATAATGTATATTAAAAATATTAAAAATATATAAGATACCTTTAAGTTTTCCAAAATACTCGGAAAATATATGCAAATAGTCAAAAGTGAATGTTTAAAATAGCTAAAGTATACTGAAAATACCAAAATAGTTAAATATCTATTGATTTTTTATCCAAATATTCAAAGAAAACTAATTTATATGTTAAATTAAGGTATTTTGACATATATGTTATGAAAATTTATATGTAATATATTATCTTTCTTATAGATTTTGAAAATTTAAAGTATATAATGAATTTTGAAAATTTAAAAACATTTTAAATGGGTTATCCGAACCCGAACCGAACCCGCAAAGATCCGAACCGAACCCGAACCGAAATTTAGAAATATCCGAATGGGGCTAAAATCTTTGACCCCGAAAACCCAAAACCCGAATGGACTGAACTGAAACCTCAATGGATATCCTAACACCCAGCCCTATACAATTGCAAGCAGCACATCACAAACAGTGCCGTCCCTGTTAATTTGGTGGCTTAAAGCACATTAACATAATGTAGCCTCATATTTTTACTTTCAAATGATTATATTATTCATATAATTGAATTGTATTAAAGTTATATATATTATTTAACATTACAATAACTTTTAAAGATAAAACTCATAAGAAGCTATAAAAATTTAAACAGTATTATAAAATAAGATAAGAACGGAAACAAATTATCAAGAACAGAAATTAAACAGTATAATAAAATACATAAAACATATATTATATATTAAATTATTAAGAACAGAAACTATTTTAAAAGAAATATTTCATTTTTTGTCAACGAAAGAATCATGTTGTTAAATAAATAGTATATTATATGACATCTAGCAGAAATGATACGTATCTTGTTTTAAAGTTCACCATAATAGATGTTGAATTCTCAAATTTTACAAGTATTAGCGAACAAAAAACCACTGCATTAAAATATCTTATAAAAAATGTGCCTTTAAAACTAATCTAATAAGTTGTGGCCTAAAGTATATGCTTCATAAGCCTTATGCAAGGGACGGGTCTGATCACAAACATCACACATTAATGAATTAGTTGGCTGACAATGAACGACGATGAGTACGTCCTAAAACAGACAGAGGAACTAACTTCGAATCTCATTTTCTAGTTCCCCCTCAAGGACATGGAGCTGGAGGATTGGCACTACTATGGAGAAGCGACCTAAAGATACAAGTTCTCTCATCTAGCCGGAATCACATCGATACTTTAATTTCCTACAAGAATGCTACTTTCCATAGTACCTTTGTATACGGCGCTCCAGAGATCCCACGCAGACATCTCCATTGTGAGACAAGGAAGCGCTTGGTTATTGACTGGTGATTTCAATGAAATCACAGACAATCCTGAGAAGTCGGGAGGAAAGGAAAGACTTGAAAGCTCCTTCTCGAATTTTCGCTCCTTCCTGTCAAGCTGTGATCTCTTCGACATCCGTCACGCTGGCAATTTCTTGTCTTGGAGAGGAACCCGCCACACCCACCTAGTTCACTGCAGGCTAGACAGGGCTATGGCGAATAGTGAATGGTCTTCAAAGTTCCCAAATGCAAGATCGCATTATCTGGTTTTCGAAGGCTCCGATCACCGACCCCTATTATCTGTTTTTGACACAAGAAGAAAGAAATCCAAGAGACTCTTCAGATATGATCGTCGCCTGAAAGATAATACAGAAGTTAAAAACTTGATCGATGAAGTATGGAAAGATTCAAGGCACCTACCGATTTCAGAGAAACTGGATAACTGCCGTAAAGCCATTTCTGCCTGGAGCAGAAAGCACTACGTAAACAGCCAAAAGCAGATCGCAGAACTCAGAGATAAACTGGATAAAGCGTTGAGCACCCCGACTGCTGATGATAGCCTCATCTCCTCCCTAAACAAAGATCTTCTCCAAGCTTATAGAGCAGAAGAGGCTTACTGGAAGCAACACAACCGTCAGACATGGCTTGCACTAGGAGATAGGAACACCTCATACTTCCATGCTTCCACAAAGGGGAGAAGAGCCCGCAACCGTATCACAGTCATCGAAAACGCCGCAGGAGTGCCGGTTTTTGAAGAAGCGCAAATTGCAGAGGCTATTTCAGAGTAGTTCTCCTCTATATTCACGTCTACAAACCCTCATGCTGCTGATCTCGTGCGACAAGCGATAACCCCTTGCATCTCAGAAGCTACAAACCAAAAACTCATCTCGGCACCTACCACACAGGAGATCAAAGACGCCATGTTCTCCATCCATCCCGATAAAGCTCCTGGCCCCGACGGCTTCTCAGCAAGCTTCTTCCAATCAAATTGGGACATCACCGGACCTGCTGTAACAATGGAGATACAAGAGTTCTTTACTTCAGGGAACCTGCCAACATCAATAAACACCACTCACATCAGGCTTATTTCGAAAATTACAGGACCCAAGGCAGTGATGGACTACAGGCCAATTGCACTCTGTAATGTTTACTATAAGGTTATTTCCAAGATTCTCTCTATCAGATTGAAACCAGTGCTACAAGAGGTTATATCTGAAAATCAGTCTGCGTTCGTACCTGGACGAGCTATATCTGATAATGTGCTTATCACCCACGAGATGCTCCACTATCTGAAGAACTTGGGAGCCACCATACACTGTTCGATGGCAGTAAAAACTGACATTAGTAAAGCGTATGACCGCTTGGAGTGGACTTTTATAAGAGAAGTTCTAGGGAGAATGGGATTTCACCTTGATTTCCTACACTGGAAGATGGAGTGTATCACGACGGTGTCCTACTCTTTTCTGATCAACAATGAGGCGCTGGGGAACGTGATGCCACAACGGGGGATTAGGCAAGGAGACCCCCTCTCCCCGTACATCTTCATCCTCTGTGGAGAGGTCCTCTCGGGTCTCTGCAAACGAGAGCAAGAAAAAGGGACGTTAGCAGGCCTCAGAGTTGCTCGCAATAGTCCGCGCATAAACCACTTACTATTTGCTGATGACACGATGTTCTTCACCAAAACGGACCCTCAATGTTGTGTGTCTTTGCTCAATATCCTCCACGAGTATGAAAGAGCGTCGGGACAGATGATCAACACAGCAAAATCTTCGATTTCTTTCTCGGCCAAAACATCACAAGAAATCAGAACAAGAGTTAAAGAGCATTTGGGAATAGAAAAAGAGGGAAGAGTGGGTAAATACCTTGGCTTACCAGAACATTTCGGTAGGAAGAAAAGAGATCTCTTCTCTTCCATTGTGGACAAGATCCACCAGAAGACTATAAGCTGGTCTACCCGCTTCCTCTCCACGGCTGGAAAGGCTACTATGATCCAATCAGTTATGTCGGCAGTACCTTCCTATGCTATGACATGCTTCGAACTACCTGTGGGATTATGCAAGAAAATCCAATCAGAAATGACAAGCTTCTGGTGGAACTCAAAAGAGGGAGACAGGAAAATATGTTGGACTTCTTGGGACAAACTGACCTTACCAAAACAACTCAGAGGGTTGGGCTTTAGAGACGTCCAACTCTTCAATTTAGCTCTTCTAGCTAAGATAGGATGGCGCATCATCACCAAACCCGACAGCCTCCTTGCTAGAACACTGCTAGGGAAGTATTGCCACAAAACCTCCTTCCTCAAAGCTACAAAACCCTCTAACTCCTTTCATGGCTGGAACGGAATCCTTCACGGCAGAGACCTCCTCCTAGGCCATCTTGGGAAAGTCATTGGAGATGGAGAATCGACAAGAGTGTGGACTGATTCATGGATAGACACCACAAATGACTTCCTCCCCACGGGACCTGCCCTGCTTCAGGACCAAGACTTGATGGTGGCGGATCTCCTCTCTAGAGAAACAAAGGAGTGGAACAAATCTCTAGTTGAGAGACTCTTCCCAACGCTAACAGAGCACATCCTCTCCCTTCGCCCAAGCACAACAGGAACAAGCGACACCTTCATCTGGACACAACAAAAATCAGGGATTTACTCAGCCAAATCAGGTTATTTTGTGGCAAAAATGGAAAAAACCCAATCGACTAGTTCACTCTTGGAACAGCAACAATGGAACTGGAAAAAATTCATTTGGACACCAAAGCTACTACCTAAGATCAAGATATTCATGTGGCGTTGTGCTTTAAATAACTTGCCAACAGGAGACAACCTGAGGAAAAGAGGACTATTGGGACATACCTCATGCACAAAATGCGGAGAGGAGGAGACCATAGAGCATATTCTGTTCCTCTGCGAACCAGCAAAGGAAGCCTGGAACCTCTGCCCCTGGACCACCCCAATAGACCCTCTCGGCTGCTCATATTTCAGGACCTCCCTAGAACTGGCGACTGCGAAAGTTAACCTACCACCAATCGGTACCTCCTCTAATCTATTTGCTTGGATCTGTTGGAGTCTGTGGTTAAGCAGGAACCAATTTACCTTCGAGGGGAAAACAACGCCTCCACAGGAGATAATCTCCAGAGCGATCACCCTTCTGAAGGAATGGGAACAGGCGCAACCTCCACCGTCACCACCGATGGGTAATCCCCCGCAGCAAATCCCGATCCAGATCGCATCGCAGGATAGTATCATCCTCTACACAGATGCCGCTTGGAACAAGGAGACAAGAGAGGCAGGTTTGGCATGGATCTTCACCAACAGATCAGGAGATGAAATCAATCGAGGCTATCAACACCAGAAGCATGTCTCCTCAGCTTTCATGGCGGAATCGTTGGCGGTAAGAGCAGCTCTCCTCCACGCGGTTTCCCTCAACTACACCATCATCTGGCTCAGATCAGATTGTAAGGGGCTTATTCAAGCCATCACCACGAATCAACGATCGGCAGAGCTCTTTGGAGTTCTCTCTGACATTGAATCGACTATCGTTCCATCTTTCATCGCTTTCTACTCTTCTTTCATCCCTAGGACTCTTAATGAATCAGTTGATCTCCTGGCTAAGACCTATTTATGTAATAGAATTTCGGTGTTGGGTTCTAGCCCACACTAAACTTTGTTTGCCTTAATCAATTATCAGTTGCTCAAAAAAACAAATGTTGGCTGACAATGACACAAACTTTCTTGTCGTTATCAGTTGAAATTTCTTGTTTATTCCTGAGAATAATTGTTGAAATTAAGACATGATCTCATGAAGCCACATTATGCTTGCCAATAAATTCCTGGGCTAATAAGTCAAAACTAGATTTTGACCCGTCCTTCAAAGGGCGGGTATATTTTTTGTTTTTAGTTATTTTTTTAAAATTCAATTTTATATTTGTGTTTTTTATAATTATATTTGTGTATGCATTTTTAAAAAAAAATTATTAGTAAGATATTTTGATAAATGAATTGAACTTATGATGTTACATAACTATAGATTTATATCCAGTATTTTGAAACTCGATCCAGACCCGCGGTTGAACTGGTAACCCGGTGTTCCGGTTTGAGTTTTCAGAAAAGTCAATAACTAATAATCCGGTAAACTCCATGAAAACCCGCCAAAACCTAGAATTTGACAACTAGTTGAATCAATATATAAATTTTGATATTTTTTTATTTATTTTTAGCTATGTTATTAGAATTGTTTTGTATTCTAATTAGAAAGCTAGATTTTTAATTTTTATAGTAAAAAAATATGAAATAATTTTGTGGTTTATGGATCTATTAACAAAACTAATTGTTTTGATTTAGATTAGTGTATTTTTGTTATCGATGATTTATTATAATTTTATGATGATCCACGTTATTTAAATATGTTAATCCACAAAAAACCTGCATAATTGGTTGGTACGAAAAAATAATTTATATTATTTCATGGTAAATAAACTTAAGAAATATATTTTCGTCGGGGGGTTTAATATATATTTCTGTTTGAATAGAATATATATATTCAGAAACATTTAAAATTTGTTACAATATTATTTTTAAGTTTCGGATAAATGTAGTTATATATTAAGTTAAGAAAGAAGTTTATTAATATATATTGTTGTGGTCTGCTGGAAGCTTGGCCCATTTTACACATTTTTATTCAACAGATAAAATTATGGAGTGTGTATTGTTTCTTTTCTTTTTTTGAGTGGCACTCTTGTAATTGTTTCCATCTTCCCCAAAAATATTTTAGATTTCTCTGTAACATTTCAATGGCCACCGTATTTTCCTAACTGATCATTTTTTACATTTTGCTTGTTTTTTATACCTTAAACTTGTAATCCATTGCAAAACATCTGATTTAAACTTTTCAAAATCCAAAAAGTCAGTTTTTCGTCAATACCCAAAAAGTCAGTTACTTTAAATTTTCTGATTTCTTGTCCAATTATGACAAATCAATACAGTAAACCACCATAGAATGTATAATCGCCAGATAATCCATCACCATGGACGCGTTTTTGATCAGGTCTAAAACCTAAATCAATGAATTGAACTTTGTTGTTGATGAAGAAATATAACTGATATTATAGACAACGAACGTGGTTAGTCATTTAATATAAACAGTTACAAAATAGTTAGGTTTTTTTGAAAATAATTTTTGGATCAAACTGCTATCAATTGGTCATACAGGAGAATTAATAGAATAGATATAAACATATAATTAAAAGCAATGGCATAGTTGTAAACTCATTAATGTAAATATTGTTAGAGAAATATATGGTAATATATTATTAGTCTATATTTAAGGTAAGACCAAAATATTAGTAGTCTAATGAATAAGTCCAAACAACCTTGTATAAATAGATTTTTTAGAAATGCTTCTAGTTTAATAGTATAGATATTTCGTTTTTAACTATTTTTGTTAAGATTTATCTATTTGAAATTCGTAATTAGTGGCAAAACTATGTTTCGGTATGTAGTTTATTTTGAAAATACTTTACAGGAAAATGTGATTCATATTCCACATATATATTATGTAGTCTATACAAACCAATATGCCATTTGATTGTAAGTATAAATATAAAAAGTATTTACACGATCAAGAGTTCTATGTTAGTTTTCATGTCAGTATATAATCTTAAGAATATAGCATGTCAGTTTTTTTGTAAATTTGAGGACTGTTTAACCCGAGTACAATGAGATAATTCGGTTTGCTCCAATTAGAATTGTCTCACGTAATGATAATAATTGTAAATATCAAACTAAAAGGACGGAATTCAGTTGACCAAACAATACAATTGATTAGTTTGTTAAAGTTATTAAATCGTGTGGTATAGACGTAGTGACCAACCGTGTTTTGGTTAACCATTTAGATTAAATGTAAATGGTTTGATTTAAATGTTAAACATAGTTTAAACCAATGGCATACACTTGTAATATTTAAGGTAAATTAAGGATTAATTTCAATTTATGCTTCACTTTTAATAGATTAGATGCAATGCTAGATAACTATTAACGTTTGACAAAAATAAAAGATAACTATTAACGTATTTCTAACAAAATAGTTTTTAATTAGTCTTTTAGGCTTAGGATAATAAATACAACACTGTATTACGTAATTGATGTTATAATTTAATTAAGGATAAATATAGTATGATGTAGACGCGAAGCCGTATCTGAATTTTCAGAAGCAGGGTGCTTGCGACAATAAATTAATGATAGTGAACATAGATGAAAATGGGGCAATATACACTTTCACGATGTAAAGACAAAAAGCGTTTCACATGGTCCTCTACTCCTTTCAATTATAACAAGTTACCAAACTTTCTGGGATAATTTTAGGAATTTTAAACGTTGAAAATTTTATTAGACAATAATCCAAATAGATCCGGTTTTGGGTAGATGTATACTTTATGACAATTTATATCTTTCTATTTCAAAATAAATGTAAGATGTTTCAAAAGGTGTTTGGTATTTTAAATTATAAGATGTTTAATATTTAAATTAAAGTTTTATTTAATGAAAATGTACTATTATAAATATTTATACTTCTTCTGTTTCATCTTAATTGTGGTTTTAGATTTATGCAAATAGATTAAAAATTAATTTTGTATATTTTCTAAATAAAAACATTATTATATATACATTTAAACATATTTCAATCAATAGAAAATAAATTGAAGAATATAAAAAATCATATATCATATAAAATTATTTAATTTTGCATTAAAATTTTATAACTAGACTTATTTTGAAATGATAACTAAAATGAAATGGAATAAATACCTTTATAGTTGAGTTCTTTTAGTTTGTTTCTAATAATACTTTTCAAAAGTGTATACATAAAAAAGTGTATATATAAACTAATATTTTTTGTCATCAACATACAAACTCAACTAAAACTTTGCAAACTAACTTGGTAACTCTGCATCCATGTGACTAACAAAAATGATTGTTGTTTTGTACTGCGTGCCAGATTATCCGGCCTTAAAATCGTGTGTTTGGTGACATGAATGATCTCCGAGCGATTGAAATTGCTCCTCAAACTCTAAATATCTTTCAAATAGCTTGCAAAAACTAGTCATTCTGTTAGTTATGGAACCATCTTCACCAACTGAAAACAATCCATTGAATACGTAATATGGAACGGTCGTAAATTTCTCATACTTTACATAGCCTAGATGAGAGCATGTGAAGGAGATAAGCTGGCTCTCGTATTCTTACCTCTATTAATCTGTCAAAATCTTCCAAAGTGTTTACAAACCTTGTATTGACAAGTTATCTTTGTGGTGAGAGTTCTGCTTGAGCTTCCAGCCAGAGTGTCGCTTCCCTAATTTTATAGTGTGTTTTAGATCAATAACAATATTATTGAAAACCATGTTCTTCCTAGCTTAAATGTACCAAGTATCCAAACAAATTGATGACATACAACATATTTAAACGTTATATTTGGAAGCGTTTACTAAGATAGTGAGTGGAAAAAATGTCTAAGAACAGGCGGAACAGTCTCGCAAACATGCCACAATTCACAAGTTTTAACAAAAGATGGATGATAGTGTACTTAAATCTAAAGACAACACGAGTAACCAAAATTTGCTCTCTGGCGACCTCCCCTAGGTAGTCTTGGCAATCCGGTTTAGTCACCCACTGTTTTCACCCGGCCTGGTTTATTTCCCCTTTCATTCATGTGTCCTAAACCGCTGTCCCTCTGACTTCCTCACCAACCCTGTTTCTTTTCCTCTTTTGTCTATTTTTCAAATCTACATTACCGCCTCTGATCTCAACTGGTTTTCTCCCGCCGGCGGTGGCCGGAAAGGCCTTACCACACCACCTCCAACCGCCTGCAACTCCCACTGATGGTTGCAGGAGACGGTAGCTACCCGCAAATCTTTTAAGCAGCTGTAAGGGTCGACGGAACTCCTCTTACTGCTCTGCTCTGCTCTCACCGTTTCTGCACTCAGCTCTACTCTTCAGTCACTGAACAACTACTCTCCACTCATCCTCTCTTCAAAGCTCGACTGCAACCGCTACAGCTGGGTCTAGGCTCAAGACAAGCTCTCTATCTGCTACTGCTAAAAGTCTTCCACATAGCTGCAATGGCCAAGCGCTTCTCCGCTCAAGAGAAAGAAAAAGCTATCGCTGGTACCGCCGGAGCGCCTTCGCGCTTCAGAATTCGAGCTCCTGACTTCGACCCATCGGAACTCATAAGGGAGAACACTCTTACTCTAGTTGGACGGTTGACTAACCCCAAGGAACAAAGTATGAGCTCCGTCATCTCCTACCTCGCGAACAAATGGAATATGGAACCTACTGCTGGCTCAGATTTGGGAAGGGACTGCTTCCAGTTTCGATTCTCTAAGGAAGCTGACCTCTGCGAAGTGCTGAAGAACAGACCCTATCAATTTGGGCGTTGGATGGTCATAGTTCAGCGATGGGAGCCAATCATTTCGCCCTCTTTCCCTTCTCAAATCCCCTTTTGGATTACAATAAGAGGGCTCCCCCTTCATTATTGGCATGAGAAGGTGGTTAGGGACATAGGGCTTGAACTGGGAGGTCTAGAGGACTATGAAGTTACTAAAACAACGGCACGCTTCAGGCTCGTAGTAGATGGGCTTAAACCTCTGATAATGGAAACTGATATGGCTTACGCATCTGGGGAAGAAAGTATTCTAACGCTAGAATACGAGAGACTAGGAAATCATTGCACGTCCTGCCACCGCCTATCTCATCTGCAGTCCCAATGTCCAGAGAGACCAAATCGCCTCCCACCCCCCCCATCTGCAACATATATTGCTCAGCCTAGCTACAAAGAAGATATATCTGAGGGTCCTCCACCCCCCAGGCCCACAAAGGAGTTTGAAGCTAGGGAAAACCGCCCTTTTCAACAAAGACTTGATCGACACGGCAGACCGTTTGGGAACAGGATCTCCTCAACGATGGTGCGACCGCTGGGACCGAAAAACAAAATAGCACCAGCTTCAAGCGCAGCTCAATACCTTGAGGAAAAAGAACAGAGATACCGCTTTGAGGTACAGAGAGAACACCACTACAATTCTCCACCTTACACGAGACGTGGGACTAACATATTGGAGAATCAAGAAGAACAGACCCCAACACGAACCTCAAACCGTCAACAGACAACTCTACGCTGGCGAGTAAAGTCACCTCCAGCTAACCAGGAAGCAACATCACCTGCGATTCCAGTACAAAGTACCCGATCATCACTAGGACGTAATCTTGATGCTGTTGATTTCTCACCACTCTATGATGGCTCAAACCGAGAGACGATCCTAGAGGACCTCAGAGAGGCGTCCCTCCGATACATAAATTGCGATGACCCTAGTGAACGGGCAGCGAGACAGCAGCGTGTACTTCAGAGTGAACTCAATGGGACGGTAGAAGCAACAGCAGCTCATTTGATGCAGACCCCTACGAGAAACACTTATGGTCAGCGTACGTCTGCGGATCTCCCACCAATTCCGGAGATTCCCACAACTGAGGAAGTGATGGAGGAATTGAGAGATGCTACCACGCAATATCTCAGCTGTGCCGACCCTGTTGAAAGGGCAGCTCGAAAACAGAGAGTCCTTCAGAGCGAATTGGATGGAACAGTGGAGGCAACCGCAGCTAACATTATCCTTTCATCTGCATTAACGGCAAGAACGCTGAGAACAGCAGACTCCTCAGTGATCATTCTCCCGGATACACAGCTGAGCACTATGCAGGAACCAGAGCCTATGGCACCTCAAGTGACCACAACCAGGAAGCGGGGGAGACCTGCAAAAGCGAAACAACCTGTACCCCAGAATCCTTCTTCTTCTACTGCTGCAACAAAACCGACGACTTCGAGGAGCACGGTTAAACTTAGTCCCAGGACCTTTGCAGGAATGGGGTCGAAGAAAAGAATGCTGGCACGAGTACAAGCGTCTCCAGGAACCTCAAACCGACATCCACCTAGACGCATCACACAAGGCCCTCCTGCTACGACATCCTCCACAGCACCAGCTATAGCGATAATCCCACCGGTCTTAAAGCAGCGGATGGATTTTCATCCGCAAAGACCCGATCTTCCTTAGCTATGTTGAGCTGGAACTGTCGCGGTGTGGGGAATCCCGCAACAGTCCAGAGGATCAAGGAGCTAAATCAGCAAGCTTCTTTAGATATTATATTCCTCATGGAAACTAAGAATCCGGACCCTTTTGTACTAAAAGAATTTGAATTTTTAAGTTCGGATCATTGTTTCCTTGTCTCTCCGGAAAGGCCTAACAGTGGGGGCCTTGCCCTGTTTTGGAAACAGGATATTAATCTCCAAATCCTCTCCTCTTCCAAGAATTTCATTGATACAATTATCTCCCATAAAGGCGCTTCCTTCTTTGCCACCTTTGTTTATGGTGACCCCGAGGTCCCTAACAGGAAAGCTGTTTGGGATGCTCTTATTGCTCTATCACTGTCACGCAGCAACGCTTGGATATTGGCAGGCGACTTCAATGAAATAGTCGATAACTGTGAAAAATCAGGAGGTCCGGAACGAGCAGAGGGATCATTTGCTGCCTTCCGCAATTTCTTAAGCTGCTGTGATTTATTTGACTTGAAACATGCGGGGAACAGCTTATCCTGGAGGGGGAAACGAAGAACGCATCTTGTCTACTGCAGACTGGACAGAGTTCTGGTCAACCCATCTTGGTCCGACCGTTTTCCTACAGGTCGCTGCCATTACCTGAAGTTCGGGACCTCGGACCACAGACCAGTTTTGACAATCTTTGATTCTGCTAAGAAACGCAGAAACCGTCTCTTCAGATATGATCGCAGACTACGAGACAATGAAGAAGTCAAGAAGCTTATTGCAGATGCCTGGAACTCTGAACCAGATGACTCGGTGGATAGTAGACTATCAAGATGCCGTCGAGCTATATCCACATGGGCTCGAAAACGCTTTAATAACAGCAAAGAGGAAATCAACAAGCTGCAACACCATCTAGACACGGCTATGACAGATCCACAAGGCAACGATATCCTCATCTCTATGCTGAATGCTAAGCTCTTGCTGGCATATAAAGCGGAGGAGGACTTTTGGCGGCAACGAAGCAGGATTATGTGGCTATCTGCAGGAGATAAAAATTCCAGCTACTTCCATGCTGTGGCCAAAGGCCGTCGAGCTCGCAATAGACTGTCCATCATCGAAGACTCCAATGGCACAGCCTACTATGAGGAAGAACAGATAGCGGGACAAATCTCCGCTTATTTCGCTAACATTTTTACATCAGAGAGTGATAGTAATTCTTCTTCAGAGATGACAGCTATAGTCGAATCTGCCATCAGTCCAGGTCTGTCGGAAAGAGAAGCAGAGCGACTAACATCACTACCAGATGCTACTGAGGTCAAGTATGCTCTGTTCCTCATCCACCCGGATAAAGCTCCAGGACCGGACGGGTTCTCGGCAAGCTTTTTTCACTCGAATTGGGAGACGATTGGACCGGCCCTAATCTCTGAGATCCAAGCTTTCTTCAGAACCGGAGTGATGCCAGCAGAAACGAACATTACCTACGTCCGGCTAATCCCGAAGTTCACAGGAGCAAAGCTTGTGGCCGACTACAGACCCATAGCTCTTTGCAACGTCACCTATAAGGTCATCACGAAGCTACTTTCGTTGCGACTCAAACCGATTCTGCAACACATCATCTCAGAGACGCAATCAGCGTTTGTACCGGGACGCGCCATATCCGACAACGTACTTATTACTCATGAGATTCTTCACACCCTCAAGAACTCTGAGGCGGAGATTAACTGCTCCATGGCAGTGAAGACCGATATGAGCAAGGCGTACGACCGCTTAGAATGGAGCTTCATTAAGGCGGTTTTGGAGAGATTCGGCTTCCCCCAGCACCTGGTGGAGTTGATTATGCAGTGCGTATCATCAGTGTCGTACTCGTTTTTGGTTAACGATTCGGTGCATGACAGGATCTATCCATCTAGAGGCATTCGACAGGGAGATCCTCTGTCACCGTACATCTTCATCCTATGCGGAGAGGTTCTCTCAGGTCTTTGCAGACGAGCACAACTCAGTGGACATCTTTCGGGCCTTCGTGTGGCCACACATGCGCCTCGTCTGAACCATTTATTATTCGCGGATGATACGATGTTCTTCACCTCTACGGACGAAGAGAGCTGTTCTACGCTGATGCACATACTAGAACAGTATAGGATCTCTTCCGGACAGTTGATCAATACTTCCAAATCCTCTATATCTTTCTCTGCTAAGACCCCGCAGGTAATACGGGAACGTGTTAAACTACACCTCGGGATTGAGAAAGAAGGTGGGGTAGGGAAGTATCTTGGCTTACCCGAGCATTTCGGTCGCCGGAAGAAGGATCTTTTTACCGGAATTGTGGAACGCATAAAGAGAAAAGCAGCTTCATGGGCTTCACGCCAACTCTCTAGTGCTGGAAAGTTAGTAATGTTGAAAGCCGTTCTTACAGCAATCCCGTCCTATGCCATGACTTGCTTTCAGATTCCCGCAAGCTTGTGTTCCAGAATCCAGTCGGCCCTCACTCGGTTCTTTTGGGACTCGTCACCAGACAAGAAAAAGATGTGTTGGGTCTCATGGGATAGAATCACAGCGCCTAAAGCTTTGGGGGGACTGGGCGTCCGCGAAATTCAAGCTTTCAACACCGCTCTTTTGGCCAAACAAGCTTGGAGAATCATTACTCAACCCGACTGCCTACTAGCCCGTGTACTCAAGGGAAAATACTGCACCAAGAAAGGGTTTCTACAAGTCGAAACAGCTAAGTCTTCTTCCCATGGCTGGAGAAGCATTATGGTGGGGAGAGATCTGCTCATCACTAACCTGAGCAAAGTAATCGGAGATGGAGAAACTACACGAGTTTGGAAGGATCCCTGGATCAGCACCACTACACCCCTCATCCCGATCGGCCCTGCCAAGGAAGAAGATGCTGATCTCGTCGTTGCGGACCTTCTCTGCAGAGGCTCCCGGGAATGGAATGTATCGAAGATCAAGGACACTCTGCCCCATCTACTGCAGGAGATCTTAAGCATAAAGCCGAGCCTAACGGGCGCATCCGACTCTTATGCTTGGCTGGCATCTAAATCAGGTGAATACACTGCTAAATCTGGGTATTTTGTGGCTGCAGCCAGGGACCACTCAGACATCAACACTGCTTCGCAAACACAACAAATGGCAGCAGAGGAGCTGTATAAAACGATTTGGTCTACCAAAGTATCACCTAAAATTCAAGTGTTCCTGTGGAAAATCACTCAAGGAGCTCTACCTTTGGGCGAAAATCTAGCGAAGAGAGGCCTCCTCCTGAACACTTCTTGTCGCCACTGCGGAGAGTTAGAGACCGCAGATCACATCTTCCTACACTGCAGCTTTACCCGTAAGGTCTGGACAGAGTTCTTATGGACACAGAACTTCAATCCATCGGATTCGGTATCGTTTGCAGCAGCTCTCATAGACTCTGCTCGGCTCACTAATCTTCCTCCCCTAGGAGTAACAGGAGCTCTATTCCCTTGGATCTGTTGGGGGCTATGGACAGCCAGGAATAATCTTCTCTTTGAAAACAGGAAGTTCTCTCCAACTGAGATCTTAGCACGAGCCATCATTAACGCAAGGGACTGGAATCAAGCACAGAACACAACGACAAGTTCTCAAAGCGTTGGGACTACATCAGTTTCTCTCGGTCAGCAACGACATTCCCCATGCATCGTCTGCTTCACGGATGCGGCCTGGCTTGTTACAACGAACAGAGCAGGTTGCGGGTGGTCTTTCTCCATCCCAGATGTGCATCCTTCTCTGCAGGGAACGAAGACCTTTGAGTCCGTTTCCTCATCACTCATGGCTGAAGCTTTAGCGGTTCGTTCGGCTCTCCTCCATGCTCGTGAAGCGGGAATCACAGAAATCTGTATCAAAACAGATTGTCAGGCACTAGTTGCCATCCTCCTTTCGAAACGTCTACCGGCGGAACTCTACGGAATCTCTCGGGACATCGAAATCCTATCTACTTACTTTTCCTGCATTTCGTTTATTTACATTTCGAGAACCCTGAACTCTGTTGCGGATTCTCTTGCTAAGTCCGCCTTGTACTCTGCACCCATCAACTAGCTTGATGGGAAGCTTTCTTTCTTAGTAATATCAAGTGTTCAAAAAAAAAAAAAACAAAAGATGGATGATATAAAATATCTAAAATACAAAAGAAAATATTAAAAATTGACAGAATCTTTTGTAGCTGCCTAATGTGGTTTAACTGCATCCAGTTAAACGTGTCCCAACGGGTTTCTCATTTGTGTATGTATATGTGCATATATACTTATATATATTTATAATGTTTCATATATTTTCGGAAAATTGTCTTTAGTGGTGGTAAAGATGAATAATGGTACCTTTAAAGTGGTATTTTTGAAAATTCCCCTATTTTTTTTTAAATTACATAATCTTATAAAAAAACAAAATTATATTTGTAACTATTAATATTTAGTTTATCCACAGCGTAGTTGCGATAGTCACCATTCAAATATTGTATCAACCAAATGGAGTTTCAAAAGAAAAATATATTGTATCAACCGCACTTGTTCTGCAATATACATTTCTTACGCACGTAAATCGTACAATATCACCAACTATACTTAAACCGTACGACAATATATATATGCTTGTTGCGCTATTATTATTCGAAGCCTAAATAAATATTTATAGTATATCTTTAACCATATATAATTTTGTGAAGAATAAATTGAAATTCCTAATATACACAAATAGATAAGTGGCGGTCATCCAAAGAGACAATCAACAAGCAGTATGGATTTTTCAAATTTGGAAAGTTATATAGAACATAAATAAAAATTGGACAAGACTTAGGTTCACCCCCTATGGTGAACTTTTATATTTACCACACCATTTATGACAAATGAAAATGACATGTAGATAATCAAATAAAATATATTAAATTTATTTTAAAATAGTTAAAAAAGAATAATGACAATTCTAAACCACAAATCTTAATTTTTAAACCCTAAACATTAATTTCTAAATCCAAACCTTATACCCTAAATCAAAATTCTATACCATAAACCCAAATCCTAGAACCTGACCCTAAACCCAAATTCTATACCCTAAACCCAAACCCAAATTCTATACCCTAAACCCAAACCCAAAATCTTAAATCTAAACCTAAACCCTAAACCCAAATCGTAGACCCTAAACCCAAACCTTATACCCTAAACCCAAACCTTATACCCTAAACCCAAATTCTATACCCTAAACCCAAATCGTAAACCCTAAACCCAAACCGTATATCCTAAACCCAAATCCTAGACCTTAAATCCAAACCCTAAACCCTAAAATTTAAATTTAAATTTAGGGTTTACGGTTTGGATTTAAGATCTAGGATTTGGATTTAGGGTATACGGTTTGGGTTTAGGGTGTAGGATTTGGGTTTAGGGTCTAGAATTTGGATTTAGGGTATTAAATTTAGATTTAAGGTTTATGGTTTGGGTTTAGGGTCTAAGATTTGGGTTTAGAGTATATGATTTTGGTTTAGGGTATAGAGTTTGGATTTAGAAATTAATAATTAGGGTTTAAAAATTAAGATTTGTGGTTTAGAATTGGCATTATTCTTTTTTAACTATTTTAAAATAAATTTATAATATTTTATTTAATTATCTACATGTCATTTTCATTGATCATAAATAATGTGGTGAATTTAAAGGTTCACCATAGGGGGTGAACCTAAGTCTTGTCCATAAAAATTAGAGTTCTAAACTATATGCAAGAGTTTTGGATGAGTGAGATCAGTTGTAAGGATTTTGAGGAAAAAAATATTGTGTGGCTCACTTTGTCATATACAAATTTGCCACTACAATATCGTGACGTAGATGCAGATCTGCGTAGATGCTAAGCCTTCCATGTCTGGAATTCCACTAATAGGTATGACTTCTCGTTAATAATGATATAAACTTAGACAATTTTCTCAAATAGTTATTTTTAAGTATTTGTTATAAAAATAATTTTCAAAAAATAAAATGATCAAATAGTCCTTTTATTTTAAAATTTTTAATTTTTATTTTTTGAAAATTGAAAACCCATCCCCTTAATTCACCTTTTAACTTTAAACCATAGTCTAAATTAGTTTACCTAAAAAGTATAAATCTATATTTTATCTTTTAATAAAATTTTTACGGTCATTTTCTTTCTTCAGAGTTATTTTTGTAAAAAAATTTTTTTTTGAAAAAGCTATTTCAAGGGAATTTCTCTATAAACTTCTAGGATTGGTTTTGAATAATCAAGTTATTATTCGCAGCTCAAGTAGAAATGATAAATATGGACGACGAGATTTACATAGAACTCAGGCCATCCCCATTAAAGGATCATGAGCAAAGTTCTCAGTATTCCAAAAAGAAAAAATATTATAATATTGAAATGTGGTGAACTCGTATCGCGAAGGATCTCCACAGTGAACCCGTATCATGACTGTATCGCGGGCCCTATGACACATGGTGGCCCGCGATTAGTTGCTTGATTATTATTTTTTTTTTTTAAAAACAAACGGAAAAAATAAAAAATTATAAAACAGCTTTGGAAATCGGTAAGGGGAAATTTCATCAATGAGGATGCTCTCATTCCTCTATATACCTTCTTTTCATTGGACAATTATTTTGACTAAATAAAGATATTTACTTATAAGGCAGCTCTAAAGAAACTACATCTTTGTACACAATGTCACAATACAAATGGTTAAAAAAAAATTAAGTAAATTAAATGCACCATGGTTTTAAATAGTAAATAATTTGTTTATATGTTTACATTTTCACTTTTTATTTTTTAATAAATAATAGAATAAATTATCTTTCTATCAAGTACCACTATGCATATTTTAAGTTATATATAAATATTAATTTATAATTATAATAAGTAAATAATTAACTTATAACTATTATTAACAATAGTAAAAACTAATATATAATACTAAATTTATATATTTATTTAGAAAACATAATACTAATATTATAAAATAAATTTTGATATTTATAATATTAAAGAAAATCAAAATATGAATGCTCTATAAAAAACTCTTGTCTTCTTTTTATTATACACCAGAGTTTTTATTTCTTTTTTTTTTCTCTCATGGATTCAAACCAACCATTTGATATAATTTAATATAAAATACACATATTAATAATATTTTTTAGTCTAAAATATAATTTAAAAGAAATGCTTTAACTAAAACTATTGTACAATATTAAGTTATAACCAAAAATAATAACACTATATTAATAAGATTTTTAAGTGAGTATCTCAGCAATGGAGATACAAAATTGGCATAAATCTCTCAAATTAAAGAACACTTAAAATATTAATTTTATTTTGATGAGAGACTTAATGGATCTCTCACCACTAATAATGCTCTAAGATTCCTCACTAACTCTTCTCTTTCCCTGCTTCTGAGCCTATGGTCGAAGCATTAAAGAAGGTGACCAAGAAAATTAGAGAAACTGAGCTATAACTTATCCGGAGAGCTTGCAACAATAATATTTACAAGAGAAGAAAAGTGAAAAACAGTAACAAGATGATCTCATACGCAAGGCACTGAAGTAGCTATTACCATATCGGATACTCCCTCCGTTTCAGAATAATCCATGTTTTCGAATAAAAAATTGTTTCTAAAAAATCCATATTTTACATGTATGTAATAATAATAAATTGTAAATTTCAAAAATATTAATTGTATTTACTGAATTTTGATTGGTTAAAAGTCATAGAAAATATTTAAACACATAAAACAATGCATTTATTGTCAAAAATTTCGTATTTTCTTAAGAAGTGTGAAAATTTTAGAATATACTCCCTCCGTATCATTTTAAAAGGTGTTTAGAGGAAATTTTCTTTTGTTTCAAAATAGTTGAAGTTCTTATTGTTCCAGGTAAAATTTAATATCATTTGAATTTTTTGACCAATTAGAAAATACTAAACTTTTTTATTGGTGGAACTAATTTCATTTAATGATTTTTTTATATAACCAAGATAAATTGCATAGAAGTTCGTATTTTCTTAATCCATGTACAAAAACCTTAAAAACCATTTAAAGTAATATAGAGGGAGTACATCTCTTTGAAACGTATGGAGTATTATGTTATGATGGTTATTAGTGAACAAGTTTGATTTCTATTAGATGGTTGAGGTTTTCAAAATATCATTGCTGGAACTCGCAGAAATTTCCTTAATGTACACACTCACTCTAGCTACATATGTTCAGGCACATCAAATATATATACCTGCAATGTGGACAAAAGCGTATTCAAGGTCAACTTGGATACACTTACTCTAAAAGAGGCAAGAGAAACAAAAACCAATGTGTTGAGGTTTTGTATTAATTAGGAACAAATTCCAACATCGGAATTTGGAAAGGATTTTTTTTTTTTTAATGGAAAGGATTCAATTACCTACTGTCGTCTATTAGTTTGTCAAATCTACTTACTGCTACTTACTTCTCCACGGATCGGGTTCTGATACTGTGTCCCTAATAGTTGTTCAAGTAACAGAAATTTGATCAAGCTCACATATACGTAGAATATGTGATTTACGCTGATTATCAGTCAACAGTCTAGTTGTCCCAAAGTCCGTATTGTTTTTTTTCTTGTTCCTATCTAATTTCAGTCTTTGTGGTAGAAGAAATATTGTTTTTGTTAGTAGATAACTGAGTTTAGTAACTATTAATAATGTATCCTCCGTTTATGTGTTAAGAAGGATCCTAACAGTTATGCTAACAAAAAAGACGGTTAACTGTAAAAGAGTCGCAATAACAAGAGACACGACTCTTCGTAATCTTGTAATGTTTGAAACCTATCTAAGTTAACGAAAACAAGTCTTTTTGATTAGAAGTATAAAATCTTCAACGACCATCAGAAGTAGTAATAGTACAAATTTATCACACCTCTGGTAACAAGTTGGTTTCGCTTCTCATACATTAGTTACCCTTCCATTGTCTTCTTCTTTTCTTCTTCCTCGAATTTTCTCTTCTTTCATTTTACAATACTAGTCGAAGACGATACAAATTCCTTTTATATATAGTTGGTTCTTCTCTCTTCCATTGATATTAGTAGCCTGGGAACATTGGAGGTGGAGGCGATGCATATTGGTGGCCGAGGAAGGGTGGTATGATGAACTCATCACTTGGAACCGGTGCTTGTGCAGCCGGCGTCTCTTTCTTTTCTTATTTGGGCAGCTACAAAGGGTGGTATATAGCTAATTTCATGGTCTTGTGTGTGTGGTGCAAATTCTCTTTTCTTATTTGGGCCAAAAATAATACTCCAAATTCTCACCCACACAAACAAAGCTCAACATGACTCCAGTTTAATGAAACGGCGCGTTGTGAGGGACTTAACTGATGCACTACGTTTCTCTATCTGGACAGGTGTTAAAGCCTCCTTCCTCTATTTGTTGTGTTGGCAAAAGAAGAAGAAAATCCCTTTTTTCTTTATGTTATAAGATTTCTATATTATTATTTTTAGAGGAAAGTTAATAAAATTTTGGTTGAATCGAATATTAGTTATTGTTTAGAAATGATTTATAGATTATTAGATATGGTGTTACAGATTTGGTTTAAATAATGAAACAGATTAGTTAATACTTCTAAAAATGTTGGTGATGTGGAAGCATGAGAAGAGAACAGTGTATAGTTTTATTTATATAGAAGACTATTTTGATGGTGTGAATTTAATTTAATTATAACAAATTACAAGGATAAAATTTACAGTATAAAACTCAAACATATCTAATATCATATACTTAATATGAAATTAATATTCATTTATTTTTAATACTTAAGTTACATGCATAAATAAATTTATAAACACATTTAATTGGTAGGAAATATATATATATATATATATATATATATATATATATATATATATATAACTATTCTATATAAATATTATAGTATATCAAAATAAAGTATGTCCCCCACACATTTTATGTGTAATTACATTGCTATTTGCCACTATACCAAATATAATTCATCCTATTTAAGAAGAACCATGCTCACCACTAAAATCAAATATACAAACAAACAAGCAAAATATTTACATACATACAGAAGAAGAATTCAACAACACAAAATTGTTGTATAAGGAAAATGAAAACCCAGAGATCTTCATACATTTGTAAAACATCTCTCACGATGATGGCGGCCATTCTCTTGCTCTTCATTTTAGGTGACTCGTTATATTTATAAAATTTAAACATGCGACCTGATTTTATGATGGCAATTTTTCATTTTTCAATGTGATTAAAGTTTTTATTTGGATTATTACAGGACAAACAAATGCGGGTAGGATATGTCTTAATGATGTACCGCATGCGTGTCCTGATCACAAGTGCAATGGACCACATGCGTGTCCTAATGACAAGTGCAATGTGATATGTAAAGAGAGAGTTCTGAAAGGTTTTATCAGAGGGATATGTGTATCTGGAAATCTTGATGTTCGTTCACAATGTTGTTGCGATTATATAAATCATGCACCATCGATACTATCTTACCTCCCCCATCGATACTGACATATCCCGTTAGACCTCCCCCATCATGATTAATACTGAATCATAATATCAAGAGAAAACAAATAAATTATTATAATAATGTATGATTGAATATGCTTGTTGTCGTTGACATATTGGTAATAACATTTTCAGTTTGATCAACCTATATTAACTTTAAGTATGTTCCAATCTTTTTTTTTTGAAACCAAGTATGTTCCAATCTTGGTTATAATTTTTTCTAAATTATCTATGTATTTTTTTAAACAATCTCAGTGAGTGTATGTAAGTATGTATTAGGCAAATGTTTTATGAACTGCATAGCTCAATTTAAAATTTAGGAAGCCATAAATATTTTCTAGTAAACTTTTATAAAAAAATTCATAATTTCGAAGCCTTTATATATGTAAAATGCTCTTAAAATTTTGAGAAACAAGATCAAGTTTCATTGTGTTGTCCCTGCATAAAGAAGCAAGATGCTAAAAGAAGTATATCTAATCTAATCTAATTATTAAGAAAACAATATCTAAAATATTCATATAGTTTAAAATTTACCTATATAAATAATTAAGTTACATAAATAAATTTGAACAACACATTTAACTGGTATGAACTAAAATACATACATATATATATATATATCAAAATTAAGTATGTCCCTACACATTCTATGGGTAATTAGTTAATTACACAGTTATCTTAAAACCATTATACCATCTATAATTCACCCCAGATATATAAGAACCATGCACAACACTAAAATCACATATATTTGCATACATAGAGAAGAAGAATTCAATAACAACAACAAAAATTGTTGTACAAGGAAAATGAAGACCCAGAGGTCTTCATACGTCTGTGAAAAGTCTTTCGTGATTCTCATGCTTTTCATTTTAGGTGAGTCATTAGCTTTGTAAAATTCGAAAGATTGATTTTATGATGGAAAATTTTCAATGTGATTAAAATTTTTATTTTGGTATTACAGGACAAGCAAGTGCAAACAAGCATAATATTTGCATACATAGAGAAGAAGAATTCAATAACAACAACAAAAATTGTTGTATTATCAACAACATGATATACGGACAAGCAAGTGCAAAGTCCGTATTGTTTTTTTTTTTTTGGTTACTATCTAATTTCAGTCTTTATGATAGAAGAAATATTGTTTCTGTTAGTCGACAACTGATTTAGTAACTATTAATACGTTATAAGTATCATCCGTTTATGTGTCAAGGATAGTGAGAGCTATGCTAACAAAAAGAGTTATGTAGCACCCGTCACCTCTTATCACGATAGTGGAGAAAAATGGGCGAGCAACAATAACTCATAACACAATAGCCCATATACACGATTCCACTCATTCTAAACCCAAATAAAATCCAAATAAAAAGCCCAATAGCACCAATCCGTCCAAATATCATATACTCGTCTGTCTCACCTGAAATGGGGAAGAAAGAGGGGTGAACAAAAGCAGAATCACTCAGTGAGGTATGGAATGCTAATCCCGAAGACCATAGTTCCGGACATAGCACTCCGAATAAATATAATTCAATCCTAACATGCGAAAAGCACGACACCTAAAGTACCCATAAATCAAACAATGGTCCTAGCAGAATACACACCCGCTGCCCAATAAAGGGCCAAAAACTCCGCCGACAAAGTGCTCGGTAACACACGCACTCGAAGCCTTGGCACAACAGGTCGACTAAGCTGTGCCGCAGCATCTCCACATCGCATCATCAAATCATCAAATCTACTGGTCTCCGGCTACCACACAGAATTACGTCTCCGTGGTCAGCTAACATCCAAATCATCTCAATATACTATTTAAATAATTAATAATCAATTACAAAAAACAAGCATTGTTGAACTATCTAGCCCCCTAGTTCCATTTTAAGCAAAGAACCTAAGTTTAAACAAGTAGGACATACTCAATTTCACACAGACGAAACATATTAAAACTAAATTATAGTTATTCGAAATCCTAAACAGCTTGTAAAGAATTCAGGAATATACCCTCACCTTGGAAATCCGAAAATGAATCAACAAATGTTCGGGAGCGGATACACCTCGTCCAATAAAGCTCGGCTTTGGGTTCACGACTTGAAAATATTACTTCATGTTATTAATGGTCTTGAATGAAACGTGATCCATTACTCTTCTTAACGTCTTCTCTTTTAAAATGATGGATGAGAACTCCAAGTCTAGGTTGAAAGAAAAATAAACTACACCCATGCAAAGCCACTTTTAAGAGAATGCTATAAACGTTGCTTGTATCTCAAGATACAAAGGAGAAAACATTAACCTTCATGTTGTTGACTTGCGACACTGGATCTTGGACCCCTGTGACATGAGCTCCATCTCCGATGGCTCACCATTGATGACGGTGTAAAACGGCACCGTACGTATCATGACGCGGCAGCTCCGATACGTACGTCTCTTCTCCATGTATAAACCTCTTAGCTCCATTGTGATTTACCAACGACAGCAATATGTGACTCCATGGAAAGTGACCACAACAGCTCTCAAGGTGACTTGCTGATCATGGCGGTGCAAATCTGTGGCTGGTCGTGACGGAACGTGACGGATCCGGTTTCACTTTCTCATCTCGTCTTGGTCACGTTATCAATGGCACAAATCACAACAACGAATCATAACAACAATGGCTTCTCCGGTGGTGGAAGACACCATGATTGTGAGCAGAGGTGGCTGATGATGAGAAGCCTCCAGAGTTGCCGCATAAGGAAGATGACGGCTAGGTTAACGTGAAGAAGGAGATGCATACGGGTTTATATATATCGCTTTGGTTTTGTAATTATTTTGGTTTAGTCCAATTAAATAACCAAACCAACTTCAATACCGGTTTAGTGAAAACCGGGTCGTTACAAGTTGTATTTGTATAAGAGTCGCAAGAACAAGAGACACAAGTCTTCATAATCTTGTAATGTTTGAAACCTATCTAAGTTAACGAAAACAAGTCTTTTGATTAGAAGCATAAAATCTTCAACGATCATCAGAAGTTGTAATTGTACAAATTTATCACACCTCTGGTAGCAAGTTGTTTTCGCTTCTCATACATTAGTTAGCCTTCCATTGTCTTCTTCTTTTCTCCTTCTTCCTCGAATTTTCTCTTCTTTCATTTTACAATACTAGTCCAAGACGAATACAGTTTCCTTTTATATGTAGTCGGTTCTTCTCTCTTCCATTGATATTAGTAGCCTGGGAACATTGGAGGTGGAGGCGATGCATATTGGTGGCCGAGAAAGGGTGGTATGATGAACTCATCACTTGGAGCTGGTGCTTGTGCAGCCGGCGTCTCTTTCTTTTCCACCGGAGATGGAGATGGTGATGGTGTGGTGAACTCATCACTAGGAGCTGGTGCATGTGCAGCTGGTGTCTGTTTCTTCTCCACCGGAGCTGGTGTTGGTGTGATGAACTCACTTGGAGCTGGTGCTTGTGCAGCCGGTGTCTGTTTTATCTCCACCGGAGCTGGTGGTGGTGGCGAGTTGACAGGTGGAGGCGGTGAGTGAACAGGCGCTAGTGGCTATGGAGAGAGAACTGGTGGTGGTGGTGAGTTAACCGGAGGAGGTGGTGGCGAGTGAACCGGTGGTGGTGGTGGAGAGTAGACTGGAGGTGGTGGTGAAAAGACGGGTGGTGGAGGAGAGTAGACAGGCGGTGGTGGTGGAGAGTGGACCGGCGGTGGAGGAGAGTTAACCGGTGGTGGTAGAGGAGGTGACGGAAGAGGAAGTGAAGGAGAGTTTACCGAAGCTGGTGGAGGAGGACTGCGACGGTTCTTCACTGGAGACTGATCGTAAGGATCATCCCTTTGCGGTGATTCTTCCGGTGGTTGTGGTTTTTGAACTGGCGATGGTTCCGGAACAGGCAGAGTTGGAACTGGTGATGGTCTTGATGGAGTTGAGGATCCACCACCAGCACACTTGTCCTTACTACAGTCAACCGGACGTTAATGACTACCGCACATTCTTGTGCCGACCGTTGTTCAGGTCTATCAGGTAAGCAATTACGTGTGTCGTCCAAAACAATCTCCTTCCGACCACCACCACCCGGAACATACGAACCACCCTGTCCATTGAAGTAGTTGTAAGAGTAAGTAAAGTTCACCAAATATTTAAAAGCATTTCGAAAAATTATGATTTTTTATAAAAGTTTACAAGAAAATATTTATGGCTTCCTAAATTTTAAATTGAGCTATGTAGTTCATAAAATTTTTGCATAATCTATACTATTAAAGCATGATCTTATTGTCTTTTTTACTAAAATACTCTTTTCTTTAATAACATTGCATATTTCATTAAGGGCAATCAAGTAATATTAATAACACATCTATATTTGGTCATTTTTTTTATCCAGCCCACAGCCTACATCAAATCTCTCTTAGGTCATTTGAGCTGATTAAGAAATCAGATTCAATTCTTATTTTTTTTTCAAATTCAAATAATTTATTTTCAATCATTCTTAATATTTTGTGTTGTGAACAAAAATTAATCACTTAATTATTATGTTTTTCCTTTTTAATATAATTTAAGCATTCATAAAAAAAAATTGAATTTTTTTACTGAAAAGTATAAATCTTTATTTAAAGTATATAATTTTGTTTTATTTAAAAAATTAACCACATAATAAAATTAATTTATGAGAGTTATACCAACTTAATTCATTAAAAATAACGTTTAATTTTCTAAACATAAATACTCATTAGACCTGGAGTACCCATTCAGGTACGGATCGGTTCTTTCGGGTATCGGGTTTTTCGGGTTTTGAAATTAAACCCCATTCGGGTATTATAAAATTTTGTGTCGAGTTTGAGTCGGGTCTTTCCGGGTCCGGGTGAGTTCGGTTCTCATGCATAAGAACCTGAAAAATAACCAAATAACCAAAGTATCTAAAACATGTTCGGTTATTTGTACTCAAAGTAACCAAAGTATCTGATTCAGTTCAAATTTTTGTATCCAAATTACTCAAAAGTAACCAAAAATATCCATTCTATACAGTTTTTTTGGTAAACTTTTATCCAAACTATCATATTTTATCCAAAATACTCAAAAGTACCGAAAATAACTACTATAGTTAACTTATAATACTAATTTAAAATATTAAAATAATTATAAATATAATTATAACATATATTTTTAGATATATATTCACATTTCGGATATCTTCGGATACTCATTCAGTTCTTGGTTCGGGTAGGGTTCGGGACCGGTTCTTCGGATATAGCAATTTAGAACTCATTCGGATATTTACCCCGGTCTGATCGGGTTCGGGACCCTGATTTTCGGGTTGTTTCGAGTTGGTTCTTCTGATTCAGATATTGTGCTCAGGCCTATACTCATTTAAAATGAAATAAGATAAAGAAAGATAAAAATGCTTAAATCTTTTATAAAAAAACAAATATATGAAAATATGACATTTACTAAATATTGGTCAATTTAAAAAAAATAAAAGAAAATAAATCCGTGCATTTAAAGCGCGGATCAAAATCTAGTACATATTTATATTATGATTCAGTATTAATCATGATGATAAGATAGTTTGGGATATCATTTTCGGCCTAAATAATAAATAGCAAAAGGAGAGGAACACATCAGTTATTTCGAAAACAATAGAATGAGAATCTTTAAGAAAAAAAATATAATATTGCAAGTTGTCTGACCCAACACTGTGTTGCATGTACATTTGGGTTTATAATTAAAAAAAAGTATTATTAAAAAAGGAAAATGTGGGAAACGACCATAACTAAGTTGAGTATGGTATAGGGGCAGAATGGTCATTGCACGATACTAGATTTTCATGTAACGACAAAAATATGGTATATAGCTAATTTCATGGTCTTGTGTGTGTGGTGCAAATTCTCTTTTCTTATTTGGGCCAAAAATAATACCCCAAACTCGCACACACGCAAACACATCTCAACATGATTCCAGTTTAATGAAACGGTGCGTTGTGAGGGACTTAACTGATGCACTACGTTTCTCTATCTGGACAGGTGTCAAAGCCTCCTTCCTCTATTTATTGTGTTGGTAAAAGAAGAAGAGAATCCCCTTTTTTCTTTATGTTATAAGATTTCTATATTATTATTTTTACAGGAAAGTTAATAAAATTTTGGTTGAATAGAATATTAGTTATTGTTTAAAAATGATTTATAGATTATTAGATACGGTGTTACAGATTTGGTTTAAATAATGAAACAGATTAGTTAATAATTCTAAAAATATTGATGATGTGGAAGCATGAGAAGAGAACAGTGTATAGTTTTATTTATATAGAAAACTATTTTGATGGTGTGAATTTAATTTAATTATAACAAATTACAAGGATAAAATTTACAGTATAAAACTCAAACATATCTAATATCATATACTTAATATGAAATTAATATTCATTTATTTTTAATACTTAAGTTACATGCATAAATAAATTTATAAACACATTTAATTGGTAGGAAATATATATAAATATATATATATATATAACTATTCTATATAAATATTATAGATATATCAAAATAAAGTATGTCCCCCACACATTTTATGTGTAATTACATTGCTATTTGCCACTATACCAAATATAATTCATCCTATATAAGAAGAACCATGCTCACCACTAAAATCAAATATACAAACAAACAAGCAAAATATTTACATACATACAGAAGAAGAATTCAACAACAACACAAAATTGTTGTATAAGGAAAATGAAAACCCAGAGATCTTCATACATTTGTAAAACATCTCTCACGATGATGGCGGCCATTCTCTTGCTCTTCATTTTAGGTGACTCGTTATATTTATAAAATTTAAACATGAGACCTGATTTTATGATGGCAATTTTTCATTTTTCAATGTGATTAAAGTTTTTATTTGGATTATTACAGGACAAACAAATGCGGGTAGGATATGTCTTAATGATGTACCGCATGCGTGTCCTGATCACAAGTGCAATGTGATATGTAAAGAGAGAGTTCTGAAAGGTTTTATCAGAGGGATATGTGTAACTGGAAATCTTGCTGTTGGTGCGCAATGTTGTTGCGATTATAAAAATCATGCACCATCGATACTATCTTACCTCCCCCATCGATACTGACATATCCTGTTAGACCTCCCCCATCATGATTAATACTGAATAATATCAAGAGAAAACAAATAAATTATTATAGTAATGTATGATTGAATATGCTTGTTGTCGTTGACATATTGGTAATAACATTTTCAGTTTGATCAACCTATATTAACTTTAATTATGTTCCAATCTTGGTTATAATTTTTTCTAAATTATCTATGTATTTTTTTTAAACAATCTCAGTGATTGTATGTATCAACATATAAGTATGTATTAGGCAAATGTTTTATGAACTGCATAGCTCAATTTAAAATTTAGGATGCCATAAATATTTTCTAGTAAACTTTTATAAAACAATTCATAATTTTGAAGCCTTTATATATGTAAAATGCTTTTAAAATTTTGAGAAACAAGATCAAGTTTCATTGTGTTGTCCCCGCATAAAGAAGCAAGATGCTAAAAGAAGTATATCTAATCTAATCTAATTATTAAGAAAACAATATCTAAAATATTATCATATAGTTTAAAATTTACCTATATAAATAATTAAGTTACAAAAATAAATTTGAACAACACATTTAACTGGTATGAACTAAAATACATAATATACTAGATATGAGCCCGGGTTTGATTTGATGTTTTAATTTAATAAAAATATTAAATAATAATTATTTTATTATCATTTTATAATTTATTTGTATATGTTATGTGAGATTTATTTTATAATTAAAAAAATATTCTCGTACATGAGTTTAAGTTAAAATTTATATTTTATAATCATGGTACATGAATTGTTATCAACTTTCTACTTGGATTAGGATAAACACTATATTTAAAGGTTTAAATTGAACCAACATAAAATAAGAAATTAAATGAAAAAAATTGAAAGTCAAATAATGTCAATCGAGTCAATGACAACATTATACATGTTTATGTAATAATTTAATGTTTTATTAAATATGTTTTTATACTTTTACACTTCTTTTGTTAATTAAATAATTTTTAGTATTATGTTCATCATCAAATTCTCTATTAAAATTTTTATAAGATAAAAAATTTTACAATTCTCTTTTGGTTATGACTTAAAAATATGATACAAATCTCTTTTGTTTAGGGTTTTGTTTTTTAAAAAGGAAAACAACTATGAGATATTATTTTACAGTGTTTTAGTATCTTTGAAAAATAAATTAATATTACATAATATTTTACAATTAAAATTTTAAATCATACATTACTATCAATTTGTTTTTAACAATTATCTTTTCTTTATAATTTTAGAAAATAAATTAAAAAGATAATTACTATTGGTTTTTTTAACAATTATCTTTTTCTTTATGATTTTAGAAAAATAAAGAATATTTGCAAACACATGTCAAAATCTAAAATATATAACTGTCACGTGTCGCAATCATGTTAATTATTAACTTAATTTAGAAAAATAAATAAAAAGGATAATTACTATTACTGATAATTGCTATTAATTTTTCTAAAAATTATCTTTTCTTTATGATTTTAGAAAATAAACAATATTTACAAATACATGTCACAATCTAAAATGTATAACTGTTATGTGTCGCAATCATGTTAATTAGTAATTTTGAACAACCAATATTGTTTTTTAGTCGACAACTGATTTAGTAACTATCTAATGAGTAACTTTGAAGAAACAATATTGTTTTATAAAGCAAGTGCGAAGTCCGTATTGTTTTTTTTTTTGGTTACTATCTAATTTCAGTCTTTATGATAGAAGAAATATTGTTTCTGTTAGTCGACAACTGATTTAGTAACTATTAATACGTTACAAGTATCATCCGTTTATGTGTCAAGGATAGTGAGAGCTATGCTAACAAAAAGAGTTATTTGTATAAGAGTCGCAAGAACAAGAGACACAAGTCTTCATAATCTTGTAATGTTTGAAACCTATCTAAGTTAACGAAAACAAGTCTTTTTGATTTAGAAGCATAAAATCTTCAACGATCATCAGAAGTTGTAATTGTACAAATTTATCACACCTCTGGTAACAAGCTGTTTTCGCTTCTCATACATTAGTTAGCCTTCCATTGTCTTCTTCTTTTCTCCTTCTTCCTCGAATTTTCTCTTCTTTCATTTTACAATACTAGTCCAAGACGAATACAGTTTCCTTTTATATATAGTCGGTTCTTCTCTCTTCCATTGATATTAGTAGCCTGGGAACATTGGAGGTGGAGGCGATGCATATTGGTGGCCGAGAAAGGGTGGTATGATGAACTCATCACTTGGAGCTGGTGCTTGTGCAGCCGGCGTCTCTTTCTTTTCCACCGGAGATGGTGATGGTGTGGTGAACTCATTACTTGGAGCCGGCGTCTCTTTCTTCTCCACCGGAGCTGGTGTTGGTGTAATGAACTCATCACTTGGAGCTGGTGCTTGTGCAACCGGAGATGGTGATGGTGTGGTGAACTCATCACTAGGAGCTGGTGCTTGTGCAGCTGGTGTCTGTTTCTTCTCCACCGGAGCTGGTGTTGGTGTGATGAACTCACTTGGAGCTGGTGCCTGTGCAGCCGGTGTCTGTTTGTTCTCCACCGGAGCTGGTGGTGGTGGCGAGTTGACAGGTGGCGGCGGTGAGTGAACAGGCGCAGGTGGCGGTGGAGAGAGAACTGGTGGTGGTGGTGGTGAGTTAACCGGGGGAGGTGGTGGCGAGTGAACTGGTGGTGGTGGAGGAGAGTAGACTGGAGGTGGTGGTGAAAAGACGGGTGGTGGAGGAGAGTAGACAGGCGGTGGTGGTGGCGAATAAACTGGTGGTGGTGGAGAGTGGACCGGCGGTGGAGGAGAGTTAACAGGAGGTGGGGGAGAGTGAACCGGTGGTGGTAGAGGAGGTGACGGAAGAGGAAGTGAAGGAGAGTTTACCGGAGCTGGTGGAGGAGGACTGCGACGGTTCTTCACTGGAGACTGATTGTAAGGATCATCCGGCTGTGGTTTGTGAACCGGCCGGGTCGGAACTGGCGAGGGTTCAGGAACAGGCAGAGTTAGAACTGGTGATGGCTTTTGAACCGGTCTCGGTGGAGTTGAGGATCCACCACCAGCACACTTATCCTTACTACAGTCAACCGGACGATTAATCACCACAGCACATTCCTGTGCCGACCGTTGTTCAGGTCTATCAGGTAAGCAATTACGTGTGTCGTCCAAAACAGTCTCCTTCCTACCACCACCCGGAACACACGAACCACTTTGTCCATTGAAGTAGTTGTACGAGTAAGTAAAGTTCACCAAATTAGGCAAGTTGCAAATACTATCCGCTAATAATCCAGTAAGTTTATTTCCGGAGATATCCAACTCCTCCACACCCGTTAACCCGGAAAAACTAGTCGGTAACCGACCGATAAACGAGTTCTTGCTCGCGTCGAAAACCGTCACGTTCGATAACATTCCTATCTCAGACGGGAAACAACCACCCAAACCATTGTCCATGAACACAATCTCGTTGAGACTCTTCATGTTTCCGATACTCTTAGGAATACATCCCGTGAATTTATTGTTAGCGAATGTCACAACCGAGGCTGTAGAATCTCCTAGAGTTTCAGGAATAGTCGAAGTGAATCTATTGTTGTTCAAGAAAATAGCGTCAAGTTCTTTCTTGAAAAGCTCAGGAGGGACTTGACCTTCAAAATCATTAAACCTAACGTCGAAGTATTTAACATCAGGCCAAGTGAGGATAACGCACGGGAAAGGTCCAACGAAACAGTTGTTACTAACATCAAACTCATGCATCAGCTTCAGCTTCGAAAAACTATTAGGGATGATACCGCAAAACCGGTTCGAGTTCAAATGGAACATAGCAACATCCGTCATCAAACCAAGCTCAGCAGGCAGATGTCCTGCGATATCCGCACCGTTGAGGTCAACACCAGCTACAACCGTGACATTAGGATCATCAAGAGCCGGTGCACATATCACACCCGTGTAGTTACACACGTGAGGACCATGCCAGTTTCCTGTGGTATTAAAGGGGTCCGAATATATAGCTCTTTTCCAGGCTTGGAGAGCAATGTAAGCTTTTTTAAGCCTCGAGTTGGCAAATGTAGCCTTGAGGTCAACCTCGTATTCGACGTCATTAGGGAGTTCGCCGTTTTCTGGTAATGTTAATAGCTGTCGCCGGACAAGGAAGGCAGCTTCTGTTGGGGATATGGCGTATGCGACAAAGGAAGAAGACAAAAAGAAGAAGAAGAATAGGAGGAAGCAGCAGCCAAAGGAGGGAGTTTTAGCCATGGCTAAAACAGAGACCATGGAAAACGCCCAAGGCTGCTAATAGAAGGGCGTGAGAGGGTCCTAGGAGGATATAATGATGTGTTATTAATAAGCTTAACGTTGAAGTCACCAACGGTCTTCCTTAACATTCTATATTTAGGGCAGAGTCTTTTTATAGAAGGGTTTTGCTTAAACCGTAGGATATATTAGCAATAATAGAAAATTGTGGTTAAAGAAAGGAAACACGAGTGATAGAGCTAAGCAGAATCTCTCTAGAATGTCTTTGTATCAAAACCGGTCACTATTCTAGGACAGTCTTGAAAAAGTGTGGTGATTGATTTCACTACCGAAGCTGGCGCAGCAACGCAAACTCTGTTTCTATCGTCCCACTACTTTACGTGTGATGCAAGTCATGTTCCCTAAGGGTCACAATTATTATATGCTATGGTGCTGTGAAAACTCTGAAGATGCAGGAATCAGGAAACTAAAAATGGCAAACCCTTTGTTTCTTGAGATCCTCAAAAGACTTCATTTCCCTAAAACTCCATATATTCATAGATTCATTTTAAGGTGAATGTTGAAGAAACGTCTCATCTTTCTCATTTCCTTTACTACAAGTTCATCGACCAGCTCCATCTTCATTGTCTTCCCTCGAATATCAATATTCATAAGAGCCTCTGGGCCACTTAATGCATGGATGCTCATAGAGAGCACGGACGCTCATTAGAGAGTTAAAATTAGATTTTCTTACTCATGAATATACACTCACTATTTGCATAAAACGTCATTCAGAATCGCATTAGTTGTGTATATTATTTCCCGTATGAAAAAGCGTTACTTTTAGCAGGCCACTGTCACTAGGTGATATGTTTATAACAATTACTACCGAAAAGAGTCTGTTTTGCTGCTTAGAGAAAAAAGAAAAAAAACAATTACTACCGAAAGAATTTATAAAAAATTCACAACAGATATTGTTCTAGAAAATGAAGACAAAAAGACGGTAGATTTATAAGGAAAAAATAAGAATTGAAGATTGAAAAGATATGTGAAAGAAATGACGATCATACTAATCATATAACAAAGACAAAATTTAACAAACAACCCTAATTTCATCCCCCATTCGATTCCTTAATAAGGCTCTCTTTAGCCTTGTTCTATAATACAACAAACAAAGCCATCAACATTCATTCTCCACTATTTTTAGTCTCTATTCATAGTAATTCATCTACACTTCACTTCCTATCGGTTTGTATTGTCTTCACCATCCTTACGGCACAACCTGAGAATATGCAGCAAGCCTCTTCAGCATAACACAGGTGAAGTTGTTTTAGTATGTGTTTCTTATTTTCCTATATTTTTACCTGATCATTCAATGAACTATCATCAAAGTTAGCTTCTCTTCTCCGTTTCCTGGACACCCTTGAGTTACTACACCCCTTCTCTCCTACTTCCTCTCTGAAATTCTGCCCCGATGCCTCTGGAGTTGCAAGACACAAAAAAATTTTAGACTTTGGACTGAAATTTAAGAGTATTTATCAGGTAGACAACAAGCACACAAGTTGTAAGGCAAAACAGATTAATGTTTTGGGTCAGTGGGTGAATAGATATCAGACCAGATCTCATACATGTCCATTGCAGCAAACAATCATTTCTTTGATCCTCCAGAATCATAATATCAACTCTATGTTTCCGCAGCAAAGCCTTCTAAAAGCCAAAGCATAGTCAACTCAAATCTAATCGAACAGTATCATCATCCTAGATCTAAGATATATAATTCAGAATGTCAACATATAATTCCCAACAAGAGTTCGACTAAACTAGGAGTAAGTAAAATGTTACCTGCAGTGCTTTGAGCTTGATACTCATGTCCCAAAGCTCTCATGGATGCTCCAGGTCGTTTCTTGCCCAAGTTAACCTTCTGCCGGCAACCATTTTGTAGAACCGTAAACTGCAAAAAAAAAAAAAGAGAATGTCGTAAGTTTCACTAGAGGATTACACAACGAAAAGGAGCTACGGAAGAAACAGTAAGAAAGACCAAAAAAAAACCTGATCAGTCGATTTGTGAGAGTTGGACAGCACATGAGGAGCTCTAGAGAGTCTCCCAGTCTCATCTCCTCCAAGTAAGGAATACAACTGCTTAACGAAAGAGCTCTCTAAATATTCAAGATACGAGTTGTGTTTCTCATTCGTCCAGCCACCACATTCATCCTGCACAAACAAATTTTACATATTGATTGATTCAGAATCATCCCGTATGATTTAAAAAAAAAAATGCAAAAAAATGAAAACTTTTGTCAAGAAACAAACCCATTGCCAACACAATCAACAATCAGGTGGTGACTCATACACTAAACACAGACTCTAATTACTCAGAAGAACATACAAAGGATACGACTTTTTTGTAGCTATTAGTTATAGATCTCAACATCAAGCATCACAATGCATCAGAGTCCGAATCTTGTGCTGATAAACATGGAGTACTCAAGCAATCGCATTTATGGAAAAAAAAAAAAATTGAACCGTTTGAATTTGGCGATAACAAAACAAAATCAATCAAAATTTTTGAATGCATGAGTTTGACCTAATGGTAAGCATCAGATCTGAAGTTTCCTACCATATATAAAACAAAAGCTAACTTCCAAATCAATACTTCTTCTTTCATTGCGAATCTAGATTCTACCATTTAAAAAGTTCGAGAGAATTATAGCAAAAAAAAACAATTGGAAGATTTGTTATACCAGCTTCTTAGATTCGGCATCTCCACGAGAGCTCTGGACCGTAAGAACGGACTCGGGCGAGTTAGAGAGAGTCGACTCGCACTGAGATTCATCGCGATG
Organism: Raphanus sativus; assembly: GCF_000801105.2. NCBI lineage: Eukaryota > Viridiplantae > Streptophyta > Magnoliopsida > Brassicales > Brassicaceae > Raphanus > Raphanus sativus. The sequence goes on from NC_079518.1 coordinate 10,729,663, forward strand.
ATCCATCTCGAGAGCAACAATATTCACACCATACTCATTCTCCATTATCGATGATCCTCTTCGCTGCGTCACAAAAAAAAGAAGAAAAACGTTGTTCGCCTTTCGGAAGAGAGAGCAAGAGCAATGAGGAAGGAGGTGGGGGAAGGAAAGGAGAAAGAGATGAATAAAGAGGAGAAGAAAAGGTCTACATGGCTTCGCTTTTACACGTGTTTCAGTATTGCCACGTCATCACCTTCGCATAAATATCTCCTACAAATATCACCCAGATATTTTTTCTCTGGAGCTACCGAGGAGGTTCGGGGTTGTCTGTTTTGTCAACTTAATTGATGCTTTCGTCCTAATTACATACGTCAGAGTTTGAGTTATATCATTTTTTATTTTTAACTTTTATGGATTTTTTAAAATTAAATTAGATCTCATTAGATTTTGGATAAACTTTAGGATTAGATCATAACATAATCTATGCCACGAACCTATCTTAGGAACATCTTATTTGTTTTGAGGGCCATCTTTTAGCACGGACAAGTGAAGCAGTTGAACATGGTCCAAAATTTTAGAGGGTCCATAATTGTTTTTTATTTTAGTAATAGTTATAAATTTAAAATCATATTTTTATCAAAATCAGAATAATTATTTTTTAGTTAAGTTTTCATATTTATAACCAATAAATGTAAATTACAATTTTTTATTTTGTTTATATAACCAACTAAAAATTCAATAAATTAGGAAGTAATTAGTATTTATATCAATTATATATTTTTGAAAGTAAGAAATAATTGTTGATGTGTGTTTGAATATTCAATGGTAGTATAAAAAGTTAATATTCTAATTGATTATGTTTAGAAAACAATTATCAGTTAGTGATTATAAATACGGAGAAAAATATATTTTCTTCACTATTTTTTAAATTAAAAATAGCAAACAAAAATAAAAGAAAACTAACCTACAATTTCTGTTGACAAGAAAAAAAGAGTGATTTGTCCAATTAAGAGTATATAGCTTGCTATCCATATTTTGTTACTCTATTATATTTATAGATTATTATTTTTGATTTTGGATATACTAAATGTAAAAGAAACTAAAAAAGTTAGAGGGATGATCAAATTTAATGATTTAATTGATGATTTTGTATAGAAAAATACCAAATAATTAAGTTCAGTGGTTTGATCAATGATTTTACGTTAAAACTAGAAAATAATGTTCTTTAGATATAAAACAATTAAACTGATGTATTTATTTTATATTATAATAATATTTTATAAAAATATCAAAATTATTTCAGATTATTAAAAGGGATTCTATTTTCTTTTTTGAACAGGACCGGTATAAAGTTTGAGACGGTCCTGTTTGTTTTTTTGAGTGCGTTATTCTAATGCAATATTTATAAGTTGATTGGATAATTACGAAAAAACTAATTAATACTAGCCATTAGTTTGGCTAATGGATTTTTTTTTTCCTCTTTAACACATGTTTGGCTAATAAGCCTTTTTCAAAAAAGAAAACACAAGTTTGGCTCATGGATATTTTGCGTTATACAATGAGATAATTGCTGACGTGTGCAGTGGTTGCGTAAAAATATCTGTGACAGATTGCTGCGCTCCGTCTCCTTTTCTTCATAAGAAAAGACCAGCCCTTTTCCTTTGTTGAGGTCTTTTGTGAAGATAGGCATCGGTTCCAATCCCAGGACAGTCCTCTGTGTAACTGGATCCGCCTCTGCTTCCCGAACTGACTTCCTGATTTTATCGATTTTCAGAGCTATATCTTCTCCAGAATCTGAAATGAGATACTTCCTCATCTCTTCAAGAACCAGCTTCGCTATTTTAGGCCTTCCTGTGAGTGGGTTTACTCCTACCTGAGACTCCTCTAACACTCCCTTTAAAGGATCATCCTGAGTGAGAACCGGCTCTGTTCTGATCTTCTCTGCCATAACCCGTGCTCTCCTAATCTGCGCCTCCTCCTGTCTCTTCCTGACCTCCAAAGGGCACAGCTTCTGCTCATGGTTAAGTCTTCGACAAGTAAAGCATCTTTTCTGAACTTGTTCATAGTCAAAGTGGATTGTGTGAGATTTCCCTCCACCCATGTCTATGACTTTCGCCATTCTCAACGGATGAGCTACGTTGAAGAGAACCTGAACTCTGATGTAGTTTTGTGTCACCGGTTGCGAAGGGTCGAAGGCGACCACTTTCACTCTCCCTATGATATCACCGAGCGCTGTCAGAGCCAATGTCGTGTAGTAGTTCTCCGGGATCTTGCTGATCCTGACCCATAGTGGAATGTACTGCAGGTAATCCTCCGGCGGATTCTCCACCCACCTTTCCAAAACGATAGTCCAGTCCATGTAGGTTTGGACTCCCTTTTCCAGAACATCAAGCAAATCATGTTCATTTGTGAAAATGAACTGAAATCTCTCTTGGGATAAAGCTCTACCCCTGACTTTGCCTTCTTTTCCCCACTTCCTAGGCATAGTACGAATCAAACCCGGCATTTTTTGAAGTTCTGGGTTTAAAGTTCTCCCCATGAGACTGAGAGCGTTCTCCTCCGCCGAACTGATTCCTGGAAGATCAGGCATCTTGAATGGAACTTCATCTTCATCTAGTGAGAGAGCCATTAAGGCTCTGTCCATAGCAGCAGACATCTTCAACTCTTCACTTAAATGTTATCTCTGGCTTTTCGATAAATCTCTCAACTACCCAACTTTGAATGTTCAAGAACAAAGGATAAAGAACACCTCTAGATCTGCGCCCAAGAAGCAAAGTAGAATAGAATATTGAAAAAAGGACAGATATTTTCTTATAGGAAGCGTGTTTAAATCCTTTTGCCCACTCAGAATTTAATGTTTTGTACGAGCAACTTTGAAACCACTTTAAGCCCACTGAGCACTTGAGAGCATTTTCTCGCTCCACTAGGACTAGTTAACTTATCACGTGTTGGTTAGTGACACGTCTTTCCTTACCAAGAAAAATATCTGCCTTTTTATCTTGGCAAACCAAAAAGAATATCTTGCCATATAGTTTAGTCTACAAGAGATCTATATTTTTGAGAAACCAAGAAAAATATCTCAGCCATAATAGTAATAGTTTTCTAATATTGTCCGTTTACAACTCTGCATTATATGTAGATCATTTAGGATTCTAATGCATGCATACTTATCTACTATTACAGCTGTCGATACAACATTACACTAAGAGCAAAACGAACCGTGAATGTAATATGTTCATCATTTCATGCATAGATATTTGGAATTATGTAAGTTTTTGTGAACTTCGCTAAAGAGCAAAACCAACCGTGTCCACATAAACATCTGGTTTTGGATATTTCAAGATAAAATACCATCCAATTCGTATTAAAAGTTTATTAACAAAACCATTTGCGATGGTTAGAGATGATGTAGGAACTAAACTACGATACATAATATTTTGTAATTATTGTCTAGATTTGGGAAAATGGTGAAAATTTCGTTACAAATAAAACTAGTAAAATATATTTTTGATCTAGATTTTCTGTTGACAACAAATGGAACAATTATAAAGGTGATCTTTCGATCAAATGAGGCTAATGAGCAATGAAACACTTGTAGAGACGGTGTGTGAATAGTATGCATCTTCACATTAAGACGGGCTTGACTTCTATGTGACTCGTTCTCGACTGTTCTTAAATTTATCCGAAGTCCATGACCTCAATTCAATGAGCCAACCCATCCGGAATAGATTTTTAATAACCAACAATGACTAGAATCCTAAACCCCTCATGATGGTTACTCAATTTCACGATTACACAATTATCTTTGATTTGTATTCCTAAGAGCTGGAACAAGCATATAACAATTACTGTAAATCGCATCGATAGAAGAAATTAAATTCATTATAAGTTCGGTTAAACCATAGTATTAAATTTATGAAATTTGAATTTCTAAGAATCACAGCTATTTCACAAAAATGTCATTCCTCTGTACAACCATATCAGAACAAACAAACAAACAATAATTCTTCTAAGACAACAATCATTTTTATTACATCAATTTGGTTCGCCGGAGAATTGCCGCACAGAACAAGCAACCACCTGAGCCCACTGCTTCAACCTTATCTTCATCGTCTCCGGATCATCACCTACGAAACAAAAAAAAGGAGTTTCAGATCACATATCTCTTAACAAACAAAAAGAACATTTCATCACAATACCTTGATCAACAACTGTCGTGCTCGAATTGCTTACGTCACCTTCCGACGCGATCGACGAAAGAGACGAAGTCCGTGACAACCTACTACTACTATACTGTTTATTCACCGCGCAGTATAACCCCAGAGCTGGGAGAGTTTCGTTGAGCCTCGGATCCAAATCTTGAGAATCAGGCTCGAATCCGAAACCAAGCTCGATGCAGCCTCGGAGCTCTTCTAGATCTTCGTCCGTCACGCTCTTGCTCCGACCGAGTCGATCTGATTGGCGTTTGCCTTTCCTACGAAGCCACGCCTCTTCGCGATCGGCGTCCGGCGACCACGAGTGCTGTTTTATTAGCGGTCTTGGCGGCGGCGCGTTGCGTTTCGACATTAGAAGCGTCTGGGTTTGTTGATTGGGGGCTAAAATCCCTCCTTTCGGTGATTTAATTCCATACGCTAAAACGCGTGCGGAACACTTGTTTATATACAAACACATAATGATGTTTTTATTGTTGTTCAAAAAAAAAATGTTACTAAATTATGAAATATTTTTGGTATGTTTGAAAATTTAGATACCAGATTAAATGAAAATTATTTAGAAATACGGATAACAGATTAAATATTTCTTTTTATTTACATATTTAGCCATTGCATTTATAATAAGTTAAATACATTTTTTGTTTCTTTTTATTTACCGATTCTGCAACTAAATTTAAAATTAATTTTAACTAATTAATCATGAATCTAAAGCTTGTCTAAACAAATTGATATTCATATATTGACCAAATCGAATATTATTTTTGTGATGAAAATAAAAATACAAACTAAAATATATAGTATGTATTATATAAAACAATTCTTAAATATCGTATTATTTTATTTGGTTTAGTCAAATATAAAGATTTCAAAAGCTCAATTTTCATAAATAAAATATGATAATTCATAGAAAATCATGTAAAAAATAAAATTTATAGTATGATATTTATTTTAAAATAAATTAATAAAAATAACATATTAATATATGAATAGTACAATTATATCAATTGCATCAACAATATTATATACAAATAAAAAATTATTATCAAACATATATACTATAAAATAATATATTATACTCAATATGTAAATTACAAAACATAAAATATACATGAATTTTTTTTATATAAAACTTTTATGAATTTATGTCTAACAAAGATTAAACCAAATACCCGCACAAAAACACATGTCAAATTCTAGTTTTTCTTTTAAACTCAAAGCTTTTATTCTAGAAAAAAGAAGACGCAATATCTTGTAAAAGATTTTCAGCAAATACAAGTAGAAGCATCAGACAGACTAATACATTATACATCGGTTAACAAAATTGTTGATTTAATAATTTTATAACAAGTAGTAGAATAATAAATCAATATTTAAAAAAAAAATTAAAGACGTAGTGTATACTTTTTTTTGTCGAGTAGTGTATACTATTTGTTAAAGTGAAATATAAATTATTGTAATTAGAAGAAATTGCACAAAGGCAGCAACACATTTACTTAAATAATAGTCTATCGTTTCATTTTATTTTCTGTTTTAATTTATTTTTCACACAATTTAAGAAAATCAATAAATTTATTATTTTATCAGACTGTATTTATTAATAAATTAAAAGAATATGAATAAAACTGAAAAATACTATTCTTCTATTTTTTTAATAATATCGCTTTAGCATTTTTTTTGTTGCGTAGTGCTGTTTTAAAATTTCTATGCTATTTTTTTTTGAACAACAAAATTTCTATGCTATTTTAATATTTTTTAGATTAATATTAATTATAAAATACATTGATCTTATAAATAAAATTATTATTTCAAACATTATCGGTTAAATAGATAAAATTAATAAAAACATAAATATATTTTAATTATTTTCTTAATATACATGAAAAATGTCTAAATAATTTTTTTATGGAAAGTAAACAAATACATTAAAAACATAAAACTACACTTAGAATAAAATAAAAATTTAACTTTACAACAACATCTAATTTGAAATAGAGGAAGCATGATCTCTAAACATAGAAAAAATCATTATTAAAACAGAAACGAAGTTAATGGTTTTTCTTTTCAATTACATTAAATCATTAAAAATTTCAACTGACTATTATCTACTAATGGGTTGGTATAGTCATCCGAAATAAAACAACTTAACTTCTAATTCATTATAAATTTCTATCGTGATAAAACCTTCCAGAAAAATTATTTTGCAAATAATCCTATATATTATGAATTTTAAACTCAAAATAAGTATAAACAGTAGTATTTTGGCAAACCACCAAAGATATTTTTCAAAGATAAGTGTTTTTAATTACTTAGTTTCATGACCGACCTTTTAGTTTTAACGTGTCGAAAGCCACCATTTCACTACATTGCATGAAAAGAAAAATAGTCTAGGAGCAAAGAGGAAGCTTCAGATATGATAAAATAATCAAAAGTCTAGTAACAGCATCGTTGACGGCAGCAGAAGTAAGGGAATCTAGTAAATTAACAGAAAAAAGGTGATCCTGACAAGGAGCCAGTTGGGTCAACCGGATCCGGTCCACAGCTGGTACAATTTTAATTATAGCACACAATAATTTAACCCAAAAACAACCATAATAATATGATTTCTCAATCTCTCGCACTAATTTTTTGATTTGCTGTTTTTTTTCTTTTTGTAACTATGTAGTTTTTTTATTTGCTGTTTATATAATAAATTCAACAGATACGATTGTAGACTTGTCATATCCATTTGTAATCTAAATAAAATCGTCTTATTTATAAAAGAAATTCAGTTACAACTAACAGTCTAACATAAACCATTTGAAAAGTATAAGCTTTGACGTGTGTTAATGGTTATAATTACCTCGGACACATGTTAAAAAAGAAATAGTACAAATTATTAAAAACTGTTCGCACATATCGCCGTGTCCTGTCCTTTGCGAGTGACTTTCTGCTAAAGTTAAGCATAGGCTGTTGATCAAAAAAAAAAGTTAAGCATAGGCTGTCCACATGACTAAGACAGGCTGTGTCATGGGCCGAAAAATAAAGAAGCTTTCTTTGTTAAGACTTCAAACTTCGTAAGCAAAGTTGGACATCTTTTTCCCACCCAAAGTCTCTAAACCAGATAAACCGCTATTTGTAAGTTCAATATTGATTCGGACAGGTTAGATTGAATATAGTCTCAACGGTTTGCTCAAAAAAATAGTCTCAACGGTTTTGATATCACCACAAGAGCAGATTTCATCCTTAAATAATACCGGTTTGATCCCTGACAATAATCTCTATCTCCGTGACTCTAGATATCAGCTTGGTCACACTTGGCGCTATGGCAATCACTGCATATTCTTTAGATTCTTCTGAAAAAAACATAATGAGATTAGTGAATGTGTTAATGCCACTTTGGATGTTTCCTAAGAGACTGATGAGATGAGCATAGAGTATCTGTAGTTAAGATGGTTTGATACAAGACATTGAACACAAGATTTTGGTTTAAGATCAACAGTGGAGACATCTTCTAGTTTTGTATCTAGATCAACTGATCAAGAGGCCTTCTTCGCACTCCCTTGATGGTCTTGCACACGATCTTCTGAAACGCTTCTTGAATTACCATGTCCAAAACAGCTTGCTAACCATAGCTAAAGAAAAATTGGTAACAGTAGCGAGCTCCCACACTTGTAATCAAGTTTCCTTCTATAACAATTTCCACGTCTTTGATCGTTTGGTCACTTATAAACCCATCTGTCTTTTTTTTTTTTTAACCCATCTGTGTCTAAAAGGTACACATCTGCTTTTAGGGCCTGCCTGACAATTTTAGGCCCTGACACCTAATTTTGTTTATTAGGCTCTCCAAAACCGTGAAGATTTAAAATGTTTTGGGGAAGAATCAAACTTAAGTACATTATCAAGATAACAAACAACTTAATTATTTCTGTTCAGAATTGGCCTTCAATAGTACTAAAACTTTTCAAGGCCTCAAGCCTATGGTTCATTGGTTTGTACTCAGGCACGCCTCACTTCTCTTGGAATAGGATTCTCATGCCTCCCTTCACAGTTTTCATTTCAGATCAGCCAATAACAAGGATACAGAACCAGTTAACGAATCAGCCAAAGCAGGACAGCAGAAGAAGATTTGGAACTTTAAACTCTTTAGAAGGCTTCGTTTACAAAAAAAAAAAAAAACTCTTTAGAAGGTGAATGTAAAGAGAGTAACCTTTGTAGAAATAGACACGACGTCAACATCGATATAGTGCCGGCTTAAAACTATATTGGACCAATGGACAATTTTTTTTCTGTATTATAGTTAGTTAAGCATAATATTATAGACTCAAACAAACATAAATATAGACTTATCTATCTTATTAAAACAGAAACATTATGTTGGACCTAACATTTATTTTGTAAGTTTTTAAATTAAATACACATTTATAATTTATAGTTGGGGGAATTTCATATATACACTTTCTTAAGTACCACTTTTCATATATACACTTAGAAGAACTGCATTTTCAAAAATACATAAATCATTAACAAACAAAAGACAAAAATAACCTTTCATAATTCTAAACTAATTACTCGTCTCTTTGTACTCCTATAGTAACGAGATCGGAGATCGGACGAAGACGGCGACAAGATCGGAGATCGGACGACGGCGACGAGATCGGAGATCGGACGACGGCGACGAGATCAGAGATCGGACGACTACGACAATCCTTCTCTTACCTCTCACTCCTTACCCTGTAACCGTTCGCTGGCATCTCGATCTTTCCCCATCTCGTTCTTCTTCGTCTCCATCCACAGAGCATTCCTCAGGGTCAAGTCGGTTTCGAAATGGACGCGAGCCATACAAGTGACGCCTACATCAGTATCAGCAACGATGTTATTGACCAAGTCCCGAAACGACCTCGTTATTGACCAAGTCTCGAAACGACCTCATAAAAGGAACGATAGAACCATCTTCTCCTCCTTCGTCTCCTACCACCACACCTTTGATGCAGATTCAAAATCCAAATCCTTTGACTGGATATGCTCAGAATCAGAGTGGGATTGATACTGATGCTCAGTTTCCATCCACGGTATGTTTCTCTTTTCGCCATATAGAGTTCTTGTTTTCCCCTTCTTGTTAGTAAAAGATCTGGTTTGAACATTAATATAGGGCTGTGACTGTTTTGAAATTTGTAGTGGCTGAAATTATCCTGAACATAGTCATAGCCCCACGTTTGATGTAGATGTTTAGCCCTTGATCTTTTTCCCTAGAAGAACTGAAATCATTTGACCATGTGCTTACGTCTGAGTACTGAAATTTGTTTTGTTTGAAACTTATTTAGAGTCTAAGGCTACTCAATGCTGATAGTAAACTACTGTACAAAGTTAGGAAGAGCAGAGCAAAGAAGTTCAGTTTATAATGCTAAAAGAAACACTAATCATTTTTATACTTTACTGTTTTGAGCTATATATATCTGGAAAGTATGATTTTGTTTGATCCTTTGTCGTCTCACAGTTATTCTTTCCTGTTTGCTAAGTTAGATACTAAAATTCTTGGAACGTTTCTTTTTCAGGAGGCACTAAAAAGAAGGCTGAATGCAAGGATGGAGTATGCAAATTTCTCCAAGATACTGTGAAAGAACAAGTGGGAGTGCAAACTCAAAGCTGGGGTTATGCAAATCAAAGAAAAGAACATTCTTTTCTCAGAGGTTGGACAAACTTCTTGTCAATCGACGATTTGTTTTCAGGCTAGTTGAAGTTTCAGTTTGACTTGCATATCTTCTTTTTTTTGGCAGACCAATGGAGATTTTACTTTCTAACAGTGATGAAGACAAATTTTTAAGAAGTTTATAAAGTCTATAAACGGTTTATAAATGTTTATAAAAGATAGTTAGAAGATCTTTAAATCATTTATAAAAGCCTATAATAATTTAGAAAGACTTATAAAACAATTTTATGGTTTGTAAAATAATTTATAAGGTTTATAAAGATATGTAAATAATTTAAAAAGGTTTATAAAACATTTATAAAGTTTATAAAAGCTTTTATAAGGTTTAGAAGCCATTAAAATCGGCTTATTAATCATTTATAAAAGTCTAGAAACCTTTTATAAAAGGTATGTAAGCAATTTGTTTTTTCATGCCTCTATAAAGTCTCTAAATCATTCATAAAAATCTATTACCATTTAGAAAGGCTTATAACACAATTTATAAGAGTTTGTAATATAATTTAAAGGGTTTACAAGAATATTTAAATAATCAATAAGAGTTTATAAGGGTTTATAAAGCTTTTGTAAAGTTTATTAAAAACAGTTTAAATAGTTTGTAAATCATTTATAATGTTTGTAAATCATTTATAATTTTATAAATCATTTATAATGTTTATAAATTATTTGTAAGAGTATATAAACCATTTATAAAGGCTTATAAAGAAGTCTATAAACCATTTATAAACGTTTATAAAGAAGTCTATAAACAGTTTATAAATGCTTATAAAATGAATCAGTTAGAAAGTCTTTAAAACATTTATAAGAGTCTATAACCATTTAGAAAGGCTTATAAGACAACTTATATGGGAGCAATCCTGATCTTCTGTGTTCTTAGTCTTGCAGATATTCACTCTGTCTTCGATGGTTTGGGCTGCAGATCTAGTCTGAGAGAGTAGATTTGTGTGGTTAAAGGTTTAGATCTAGTTTGTTAAACATCTCATTTTTTTCCATTTGAAAGGGTCACAAAGTTGTTATGACTTGTGCAGGTTACATCTATCTACTGCCCATTTGTTTGATCTTCAATAAGTAGACAACAGTGAATAGTTCTTTAAGTCTATCCAAGATAGAGTTTTACTGTATATTTGCATCCTTGTTCTTCCTTCTTGTGTGTATTGACCAGGTGGATTTGTCATGTTTACTTGAGCATGCAGAAGCTTTTGAGTTGTCTCAGATTTGACCTCTTGTGTTAGACTTCAAATCACATACACCCCTATTATATAGAATATATAGTCTAAGATATGATGCATACTTCTATTGGCTCACCATATTCCTTTAACAAGGACTTGATCCTCATGTTGCTTGTGTCCTCGAAATTTCACGTTACTCTGTTGTAGTGAATTCAATATCTGTGTTGATGGAATTACTTTCTTGCTTTAATACAAAATGTTTGTGGTCACTGACCAAGAAGATCGAATGTTTGTTATGATGATATAATTTTACTGTATCTATTATAAGAGTTTATAAAATTAATCTATATATAAATAAATTATTAACGTATACTTTATTTATAAGAGTTTATAAATTCAGTCTATAAGGCTTTATAAGGATTACAAATAATTTATAAATGTTTATAAACTGTATAATGGATTATAAGTTTATTTTTCTAAAATCGCTCAAAAATACAATCAACACAAAAAGGCTTTGCAAAACATATACTGTTACATCATCAGATGCTCAGGAAAACTCTGTAAATTTAGAAATCATTTATAAACCTTTATCAATAGTTTATATATATATATTCATATAAATGACTTATAAACCTTTATAAAATCACTTATAAGAATATACCAAATATTTATAAGGTTTTATACAATAATTTATAAATATTTGTAAAAATTTATAAAGGCAATTCATTTATAAAGTCTTGAAATATGAATATATAGAAACTTTTTATAAGGGTATATAAATCATTTATAAGAATATTTAAAATTATTTACAAAGGCTTATAAAATCATTTATAAGGATTTTTAGAATTTCAAAAGGTAATTCGTTTATGAAGTATTCTTATAACATTTTATACAGGCTTATAAATCATATATAAGGATTTGTGAATTTTTTTTCTAAAACACATAAACTTGTTTATAAGGGTTAATAAAACATTTATAAGAATATATATAAACTAATATATAAAGGTTTATATATCATTTGTAAATTATATAAACTGTTTATAAGACCATACAAACTATTTCATTGGTTTATAAATTATTCTTCTCTGAAACCACAAGATATTCAACAAATTAACCAACTCTCCACCAATTTGGTTGCTTATAAGAGTTTATAATCATTATAAGAGATTTATATATCGTTATAAGATTCTATATATCATTTATAAAATTATATAAACTATTTATAAGTTTATAAGTCATTTATAAAGGCTTATAAGTCAGTTTATAAGGGTTTATAAATTAGTTTATAAGGGTTTGTAAATCAATTTATAAGTGTTTATATAATCATTTTAAGAGTTTTGTAAGAGTTTATAAAAAATTAGAAGGGTGTACAAAACCATTTAATTGCTTAAGAAAATTTAAAAGCATCATGTACATATGTGTAATAGTAAGAGTGTATACCTCATTTTAAAAGATTTATAACATTGTTACAACAGATTTATAAGAGTTTATAAATCATATAAAATGCACATAATTTCAAGTAGCAATAATCCTATTGAACAACTCTCCACCAGCGTAAAGCCCCATTACCAAGTGCACAAAATGCTTACCTCAAAAGCTCTTTTAAACTCAACAATATTTGGCTGACCAGTCAGGTGATGCATTATACTCACTTCCCTTCTTTATTCACAAGCTTCATATTAGCAATGGTCTTGCAAGCAAATTGCTCACATTTTGTCTGCATTGATTTTCGTATATTAAACATTTCTTTCCATCCTGGTCTCACTCCGATTGTTAGAATCTCTTCTGTTTGCATAGCTCTGCTGCATTTTAGCAGACAAAAGAAAGAAGACAAAGGTTAGGTCTTCTCAAGACTACAACAAGAGCCTCCCCAAATCAAACAGGTAAATAATCAATGCCTTTCATTGCAAGACACAGAAACGTTCATACCTTACTACCATTTCTTATGTGGGAATACTACTAATAATAGGTAAATAACGATTTGTGAGTTTGATTGCAGTCTAGTGGACACAATTTCGCAATGAAAATTACATGAGATAAGAAGAAGATAGAAGCAAGATATTATTGACAAAATGTATATCCAAGAGTTAAGACAGATGATGTTCTACTTTTACTGTACGTCTACAAACAGAAAAATAATAACCAAGGTGAGAAATAAGATAGAAGATAGAAGCAAGATATTATCAAAAAAGTGTATATCCAGAAGTTAAGACAGATGATATTCTACTTTTACTGTACGTCTACAAACAGAAAAATAATAACCAAGGTGAGAAATAAGAACAGTGATTAAACAAGAAATCTAAGCAAGCAAACAAGGATATAGATTAACTTACGGCATAACCAGGGACAGGAAGATAAGATAGTGATTATTTTGTTGTGCTACAGCATTTGTGTCCTGCAACACAAACACAGAGTGCTTAGAAGTTCACTGGAATCAAACCACAAAGCACTGAAAAGAACATCTCAAAAACAGTACCTCAAAACTATGACTCTTGTTTCAAGTGTGTTTCTTGACCTGAGAGATAAACCAAGATCCTATTAAACGTTGATAGATAAAAATTTCTAAACAAAGATGGAAAGAAAGAAAGAAAGAAAAAAAGAAAACCTCTGGGACCAATGACGATAAGTTGTTAACCAAGGAGAGTACAACTACAACAACTACGAGATTACACACGACAATAGTCGAAATACTTATGTGGCTAGGACCCTTCTTCTTCTTGCTTTGATTAAGCAGAGCCTGATGTTTTATCCTCGCCATCGCACCTTTTTATCTCACAGCAAACACTGATACAACTTCGTTCTCTGCAAACCCACAAATCAACTAGTTAGTCAGTTTAATACACAGAAGCTTCAAATTCAAAGCCTTTCGGGTGCAAAGTTCCACATCTATAAAACTGCATAAGATTTTCACAAAGACAAGAACCAATTAAACTTCCAATCCCCACCTTCCACATCTATACACAAAAGCTTCAAACAGATGATTCTCAGTCAAATTAAACTTCCAATCCCCACCTTTCTGTTCGTAACTGATACAAATCAAAAACCCAAAGCTTTTCACAAAGACTGGAACCAATTTAGAGTCGCATCCTTCGAGTGCGGATTGAGCTCGAGCAAACCCTAAAAAAGGTCCAGAACGGTTTGATTCGGAAAACCATTTGAGGTTGTAATCCTCATCAAATCTTGCCGGAGAACTAGCTAAGGAACTCGTCGTTGTCGTCAAATCTCACCGAAGAACTCACCAGCGTCGTTGAATCTCGCCGGAGTACTCGTCGGAATCGGTCAATCGTCGGATTTGATCATCGGATAAACGGATCTGAGACCTGAAGAAATCGTAGAAAAAAATATTTTTAAGTTTAATTAGTTAGGGGTATAATAGTATTTTACCTATTAAAATTTTAATGGTAAAGTTGATTAGTGTAAACTTGAAAAGTGGCATCATGAAAATGGTATTTTTGGTAATTTTCCTTTATAGTTAAATATATATTAAGTCACTAATGTTTCTTTCTTTATACTACTATCCATGTTTCCAAACAATATACTTATTTCTTTATACTAGTATCAATGTTTCCAAACAATATATTTTTATACTACTATCAATGTTTCCAAATAATACAATAATTAATCTTAGTTATTTTATATCTATCATTTTCTCTTTAAAATTTTGTAAAAACGTCATAATTTCATAAATTACAAAATAGTGAACTTTAAAATTTCGATTATAAGATTACAAATTATGAAACTATTACAATTTAAATCCAATTAGATTACATATCGGTCATCCATCAGTTCAATCGGTTAGTCTCGGGTTTTAGTGATTTTTTAATATGAATATTTTAAAAACATAAATTGAATTGTCAGATCTCCGGATTAACCGGTATAATCACAATCGGGTTGAATTTAAAAATACTGATTTAAATGCAAAAATATTTTAAATACACACTTTTTAAAAATAACCAAAATATTTGTTAAATTATTAGTGAAATTTTTCATCGTAAAATATTCGGCGCTTCAAAAGCGCGGATCAAAATCTAATTTTATCATTAAATTTAGATACTTTTAGGATGGACCTATGGCATATGCCAGGTTTGCCACCCCCTAGAACCGGCACAGTTTGCTATCCTATCCACCATGACGCGAAAGGAAACGCAGTCGTATCGTCTGTCTTGTTGGATAGATAAAGATTCAATTTTCTTTTTTACAATTGAGCTTTTGCTTTCCTTCATCTTATCTCTTTCGGATATGAATTACAGACAATCAACTACTCTTTCTAGAGACGTAACCTGTCACTGTATATATATATATATGCCTTAAGTAAGATCAGTTTCGAGAGACAAAAATGTTAAGGCTTTTGGGGAGGAGGGCAGCTTCAGCTACTTCTGCAGAGCTTACTCGATGGCGGATCCGACCCGGAACCGATTCAAAGCCCGATCCTTTACGAATTCTCCGCGGACTACAAAAGGGTTTCTGCGTCAGCGTTCTCCCGGACGGTATCGACAGAAACTCAGAAGCTTTTTCAAGTAACTCGGTCGCCATGGAAGGAATCTTATCAGACCTTCGCTCCCACATCAAAAAGGTAACCACTTTACTCTCTAATCGTTTGGAAGATGATATGACTTTCTTACAAGAGCTGGAGTTTTCGTTTAAGGTGTTGGTCGGAGGTGGAGAGGAAGCAGTGAAGAGGAACAGAACTAGAAACAAGCTTTTGCCTAGAGAAAGAATCGACCGCCTTCTTGATCCTGGCTCTTCCTTCTTGGAGCTCTCTCAGGTACCATATGGTGTTTTGTTTGTATTTGCTCTATTTGGAGAGAATTGGTTTTGATTTGTTTGATCATATGCTTGAAGCTTGCAGGACATGAGCTGTACGAGGAGCCATTACCATCAGGCGGCATAATCACAGGCATAGGACCAATCCACGGCCACCTCTGCATGTTCATGGCCAACGACCCCACGGTGAAAGGAGGCACTTACTATCCCATAACCATCAAGAAACATCTCAGGGCGCAAGAGATCGCCGCTCGCTGCAGACTCCCTTGCATATACCTGGTCGACAGCGGCGGGGCTTACCTTCCGAAGCAGTCAGAGGTTTTCCCTGACAAGGAGAACTTCGGCAGGGTTTTCTACAACGAGTCTGTGATGTCATCGGAAGGTATCCCTCAGATCGCTGTTGTCTTGGGGTCTTGCACTGCCGGTGGGGCTTATATCCCCGCCATGGCTGATGAGAGTGTGATGGTGAAAGGGAACGGTACCATTTTCTTGGCGGGACCTCCTCTTGTGAAGGCTGCGACGGGAGAGGAAGTCTCGGCTGAGGACTTGGGAGGTGCCGAGGTTCATTGTAATGTCTCTGGTGTGTCTGATTATTTTGCTCAAGGTATAGTATTGATAAACAACAATTATTTTAGAGTTTAGAACTTAAGAAGTGTGTTCTAGTCTTGCAGACGAGTTACATGGACTTTCTATTGGAAGAAACATTGTGAAGAATCTGCACATGGCTGCAAAATTACAAGGAGGGTTTGGAAGTGAAAATGTTGAATGCAAAGAACCGGTTTATGACGTGAACGAGCTTAGGTCCATTGCTCCTGTAGACCACAAGCAGCAGTTTGATGTCCGGTCTATCATTGCTCGGATTGTTGATGGGAGTGAGTTTGATGAGTTCAAGAAACAATACGGCACTGTAAGATAAACGCTCTGTCTTTTCTTCCACCTAATGGCTGGCTTCTCACTTGGGACTTTTGGTTTTTTTTTTTGTGTGTGCAGACGCTTGTGACTGGTTTCGCTAGAATCTATGGTCAGACGGTAGGAATCATTGGGAACAATGGGATACTGTTCAATGAATCTGCATTAAAAGGAGCACACTTCATTGAGCTGTGTTCTCAACGTAAAATTCCTCTTGTTTTCCTCCAGAACATCACAGGCTTTATGGTAATCAAAGTGTGCTCTATAACATGTAAGAGTTCCATATATCTAATCTTGCTCTTTCTTGCAACCTCTCTTTTGCAGGTGGGTTCAAGATCTGAGGCCAATGGCATTGCAAAATCTGGAGCTAAAATGGTGATGGCAGTATCTTGTGCTAAGGTACCAAAGATAACAATTATAACGGGTGCAAGCTTTGGTGCTGGAAACTATGCCATGTGTGGGCGTTCATACAGTCCAGATTTTCTCTTCATGTGGCCAAACGCAAGAATCGGCGTCATGGGAGGCCCTCAGGTAAACCATACCGAACCGAAGTGTTTAAACTGAGACAGAGATGAGCTTACAATCTTGATCATCTTTGCAGGCTGCGGGTGTTTTGAGTCAGATAGAAAGGGCTACCAAGAAGAGACAAGGAATAAAGGTACTGAATAAAAAAAATTCTTGAACTCTGTCTCTCTCTTCTCAACATGGATGGAGAGATGATGATGAATATGACTATATGAGTGATATGCAGTGGACAGAGGAAGATGAAGAAGAGTTCAAGAAGAAAACGGTGGATGCTTATGAGAGAGAGGCAAGTCCTTACTTCTCCACAGCGAGGCTTTGGGATGATGGAGTGATTGATCCATCTGATACTAGAAAGGTGTTGGGACTTTGTCTCTCTGCTGCTTCTAACCGTCCTTTAGAAGATACTCGTTTTGGTGTCTTTAGAATGTAAAAATCAACTTTCAATCATTTCTACTTTCGAATAATTATTTTAAATAAATGAAACTACACTTCCATATTAGCTACAAAAACTAGCTGGCTAAAGGAGAAAACATGGCAAGTATTAGATGACAGGTAGTGGACATTACTTGTTGAAGTCTTATTGGATTGTAAGATCACAAAGGCGCCCGTGGCCCAATGGATAAGGCGTCTGACTTCTAATCAGACGATTGTGGGTTCGAGTCCCACCGGGCGTGTGCATTATGACTTTTTTCAGTTTTTTTGACAAAAATGAACTCGTTTAGTATTTAGCTAGCTGCACAGTAAATAGTACAATTACCCACAGGTCCACACCTATGTATAGCAAGCTATCTACAAATGACTTCTATCATCATATAATATTTCAAATAGATTTGTCCCTTTTTTTCCATTACTAGTGCTATATTCAATAATTCGCTTTTGTCCACAAGATAAAAAAGAAGGTTGATTATTAAGGAAATCCTCTTCAATCAAAGTGCGTTCACCTACCACACATACCAAGCAGAGTTGTTGGATCCAACTTCTTATTCTCTCGGTTGGTCTCCATCTTCTCTAGTCACCAAGTCTCACCTTATTCTTATCTCTTTATAATTTAATTATTTACACTAAATACCTTATTTTAAATTAAAATTATTTAATATACATCTCACCTATATCTAGTGTAAATATCTCCCATTACGTCACACCCTTGGAACACTGAACAGCCATCATCCAATTTCAGCATGAAAATCTAAACATAATAAATACGTAAAATACTACCAGTATTTGGCAGCAAACATTTAATTGACTCATAAATGCAAAAAAAAAAAAACGTATTCACTTGCCACATATACCACGCCACACAAACTACTGCACTGAATTGGTTTCAATAATCAGAAACAAATTTATTGCACGAGGCGTTATCACCCCAAGTGCGTCTGAAGGCCCACACTGGCTGGGACCCATTTTAAGACAGCTACCGACCAATTGCGTGTTAGGAGAGATTCACCAACCCCAGACCGGGTTTTTATCATGAATACCGGATATAACTAACCCGGTTCGAACGGGTTTCATTTTCTCTTACTTCATTATATATACACCTCTCGTTCCATCTGTGTGAATCACCAAAAACCACAATCGTCAATCGTAGCAAAAGGAAAACATATACAGAGAGAGAGATGGCGACGACAACAGCAGAGGCAACGAAGACATCTACTAATAATGGAGAAGACAAGCAATCTCAGAATCTCCGACATCAAGAAGTTGGTCACAAGAGTCTCTTACAGAGCGACGATCTCTACCAGGTCCGTTTCATTACAAAGTTATTGGTTCCGGTTCAATTCAATAATCTAATCTAATATAATCAATTAACAGTATATTCTGGAGACAAGTGTGTATCCAAGAGAACCAGAATCAATGAAAGAACTCAGGGAAGTGACAGCAAAACACCCTTGGAACATAATGACAACATCAGCAGATGAAGGACAGTTTCTGAACATGCTCATCAAGCTCGTTAACGCCAAGAACACAATGGAGATTGGTGTTTACACTGGCTACTCTCTCCTCGCCACTGCTCTTGCTCTCCCCGAAGACGGCAAAGTATACATCTTCCTTCCTCTTTTTTTTTCTTTTCTTTTCTGGTTATATTACAAACTTAATTTCTGTTGTCGGAACAAGAACTAAAACACTTTGTTCTGTTTCACCCTCAGATTCTTGCTATGGATGTTAACAGAGAGAATTACGCATTGGGTTTGCCGATCATCGAGAAAGCCGGCGTTGCTCACAAGATCGATTTCAGGGAAGGCCCTGCTCTTCCCGTTCTTGATCAACTCGTTGCTGACGTAAGCATTATTATCTTTATATTTTATAGGTATAAAACATTTGGAATCGAACCAATCATACAACATGAACCGGATACAAACCGACCCAAGCATGACTATATGTCCTAATTGTTTATTTAAGTTGATTTTTTAATATAATTTTGATGAGATTTTTTTTTGTAAAAACAGATTTGTTTCCTTTTTCATGTAAGGAAGAAAATAAGGGAGTAATTTATGATTGTGTGTGATTGGGTGCAGGAGAAGAACCATGGAACATATGACTTTATATTCGTTGATGCTGACAAGGACAACTATATCAACTACCATAAGCGTTTGATTGATCTTGTGAAAGTTGGTGGAGTGATTGGCTATGACAACACTTTGTGGAACGGTTCTGTCGTTGCTCCTCCTGATGCACCAATGAGGAAGTATGTTCGTTATTACAGAGACTTTGTTCTTGAGCTTAACAAGGCTCTTGCTGCTGACCCTAGGATTGAGATCTGCATGCTTCCTGTTGGTGATGGAATCACTATCTGCCGTCGGATCAGTTGATTTGATACCTCCAACACTCTGAGTTTGTCTGCAGTGGATCAATTCTCCTCTCTCTACTACCTACCAAATTGGACCACTCATATGTATTTTGTTAAGGCATTGTCTTTTGTTTTTGCTTTTCTTTTGAACAAAGAAATAATGTACCCTACCTTTCTTGTTTTGTTTGTTTCTCCCTTATGATACAACTTCTATAACAATATATCACTCATTTAAATTTTGTGAAGAGATCTAAGTGAGACTAAAAATTGAGAGAAGAACTTGTGCATATTAATAGACAAAAATGGTTATTATGTTTATGCTGTATTGCATATTGACAGGATTAGCTAACTCCATAATTATTACTAGAGGAACCAATAAAGAACAAAATGTGGAGGGTCCTATACCACCTCTCCACATGACGTGAATGACTTTTCCCCTAACTTTCTTAATCAATGATCATCATGCTGTACTTAAGTTGTTGAAAAGTCTTTGTTAATATTCTCGATTAGTTATCTGGAAAGAGAAAGAAAAGAACAAAGTAGGAAGTTTTAGGTCATCAGTTTTTGAAATACTAAACACAGTTAGGTAGTATCAGACTTTCAGATGCACTTGTTGCAACGTGAATCGAATATGTAATTTAGTCTCTACGTTTTCAGTAACTAAAGAACCTAACCACTAGACCAATTCATGATTGGTTATGTATCACATTAGATTTAAACAATTATAGAGCAAAACGAGATTACCATAACTCCACAAGAGCAACAGGAGACATTAGCTCAGATATGGCGCGAGTCGCGAAGGGAGGGCAGTAAAAAGAGTGAGGTCATCAATACCGAACCTAGGTCTGAGTACGTTTATCCATAATGGAACAGTATCGAACTGAAATAACTGAAAAACCGAATTGTATTTCATAAATATTCGAACGGATTTAATATCTTTGAAACCAAAAATCAAAAACAGAATCAGGAACCAAATAAATCATTAAATACAAATGATATACCTAAAACTTCAGTTATATTTAATTTCTAAATAACCAAATATCCTAAAAATATTATTTATAAACCAAATTATACCGTAATATCATACCTAAAATATTTTAAGTTACCGAATTACCCAACATTTTTATCCGAACAATCCAAATTATTTGATATTTAACTTGAAAACCCCAAATAATATGACGTTTATACATATTATCTAAAATTATCTTAAAGCATTAACCGAATCAAAACCAAGTTGGGCCCAAAAAAATTTATGGATATTATTCGGTTCTCAATTTTACTACATGAATCGAACTAAAACCCAAAATTATAGAACCGAAACCGAACAAAATTTTGTAAATAATTGAGAAATCAAAAACCAAAAAAATCAGAAACCGAAATACATGAATCGAAACCGAAATGTCCAACATAAGCAAATATAGCTTGTGAACATTTATCCAAAACCAAAAAACCAAACCAAACCAAACAGAAAGCTAAGGTTCGGTTCAGGTTTAGAACCTATCAATTTTACTAGTGGATCATGTATCTGTACAATTTGAGAAACCAGAACCAACCGAGAACCAAATGGGTAATATCTATAATATAGTTTATATATAAAAAAATATTAACTATATTTAGTTTTAAAATAATCAAATAATTTTAAAATATTATTTATAAGTCGAAATACCCTAAAATCGAATTACTAGAATAAGTTTTTATCAAAATACTTAAAATTATCTGAATTATCCAAATTTTTGTGAAAACCAAAAAAATTGATATTTAATCTGGAAAAATATTTTTTCTTTTACTTTTTAACCTGAACTAGCAGTAAATCGGAATCTAATAGGATCCAAAAAATTACTTTTGGATATACAGTAAGTGGATTTTCAGTTTTGTTATCCGAATCTAACCGAAAACCAAAAAGAAATCAAATCGAATTTTCTAAATACCCTAATGGATTCTAAACCTCTAGAATCAAAGAACCAAAAGAACCGAACTTAGACCCCAATGCTTAGGGGCTAAGGGAACCCATGGCGTATTGTATCCTATGTTCTTTTCCCTTCTCTTCTCGCGTTCAATTACTCTGGTTTACTCAAGCTGTTGGGCTTGAATCACATGCCAATATAAATATGGGCTTTACGTTTTTCTTTAACCGACAAAAATCATCAATAACGTCAAAGTACCGGTTTACAAGTCCCGGTCTAAGGCCAGCCATATAATCAAATTCACTCGTCAAATCTCACCTCTTTCCTTCGTTTTTTCTTTTCAAATTTCAGAGGAGAATAATAATCCGCGATAGACGACCCCTTTATTCTCGTAACTCGCCGTTATCAAACTCACCGAGTCGACTCGTCTTCCCGATCAACCCGCCTAATACCACCATCTGATCACTTCCTTATTCATGGAGATCTCCTCCGCCGAATCTCTATCCATCTCCGGCGCAGCCGCCTCTGAGCTCGCATCAGAACCCTCAGCATCTTCTCCCTCATCCTCGTCGCCGATTCAAGCGTCTCCCAACGCTTTCTCGACGACGTCGAGGTACGTTGACGACGACGACGACGACGAAGACGAGGGGGACGTCTGCAGGATCTGCAGAAACCCAGGCGATGCGGATAATCCGCTCCGGTATCCGTGCGCTTGCAACGGGAGCATCAAGTTCGTGCACCAGGATTGCCTCCTTCAGTGGCTTAATCATAGCAACGCTCGTCAATGCGAGGTATTATGATTTGATTCTTTAGGGTTCTATACAGATGATTTACTATCAAGATCTAAATTAGATTAGATAACCGTATTTTAGTATTGGTTTAGTTTGATTAAGTTCTGGTTATCTATTTTTTAGTAAACCGGGGGTTAACATTGTACATTTCTATCGAATTAATCAATAAGAAAAAGTTTGTTAGATCATCTTCTTCCCTTAGCTCGAGCTTCACTAACAGTCTATATACTCTATAGATGTTGAAGTCTTGATCTTCTTTATATATGTTTATCATTGTTTCAGTAGAGTTGATTGAAACGTTATTGTTGATTTTTTTTGTCTCTGAAGGTTTGCAAGCATCCTTTTTCGTTCTCCCCTGTGTACGCTGAAAACGCACCCACAAGGCTCCCTTTCCAGGAGTTTGTGGTTGGTATCGGCATGAAAGCTTGCCGTGTTTCGAAATTCTTTCTGCGGTTGAGCTTCGTGCTATCTGTCTGGCTTCTCACCATTCCTTTCATTACGTTCTGGATATGGAGACTTGCTTTTGTGAGGAGTTTTGGGGAAGCTCAGAGGTTGTTCTTGAGCCACATCTCCACCACGGTGATTCTCACCGATTGTTTGCATGGGTTCTTGCTGTCGGCGAGTATTGTCTTCATTTTCCTTGGTGCGACTTCGTTGAGGGATTACTTTAGGCATTTGCGAGAGTTGGGGGGACAGGAAGAGAGGGAAGATGAAGGTGCTGCGAGAAGACCTGGTGGACAGGGTAATAGGAATCTTGCGGGAGAAGGGAATGGTGAAGATGTTGCTAGAAGGAATCTTGAGAATGTTCTGGCTCAGGTTGAACAAATAGTTGACGGTTTGGATGATGCTGATGGTGCAGAAGACGTTCCGTTTGACGAGCTGGTTGGAATGCAGGGTCCCGTGTTTCATTTGGTCGAGAATGCCTTTACTGTATGTCGAATGTCTCTCCTCCTGAATTTTTTTGATTCTGTTTTCTCTTGTCATTCTCTGTTGGCCTCTAATAACATCTTTATGATGTGCATAATTTTGTAGGTTCTAGCAAGCAATATGATATTCCTTGGTGTTGTGATCTTTGTGCCCTTCACATTAGGACGGGTTATATTGTATCATGTCTCGTGGCTTTTTGCTGCTGCTAGAGGCCCTGCCCTGACTGCATCAATGCATCTTATAGATGCATCATTGGAAAATATAACTCTGAAGAGTGCGTTGACTTCCGTCTCAAATTTGACTAATGAGGGCCAAGAAAATGGACTACTTGATCAGCTCTCAGAAGTGATGAAAGTCAATGGAAGTGAATTGAATGGGGCAAACAATACACTATCTGTCGCTTCTGATTTCTTGAAAGGCTCTGTTGCTGGATCGTCAAAGCTATCTGATGTTACAACTCTGACTGTCGGGTACATGTTTATAGTCTCTCTGGTGTTCCTTTACCTTGGGATCATCGCATTGATTCGTTATGCCAAAGGTGAGCCACTGACTGTAGGGAGATTTTATGGTATCGCCTCGATAGTAGAAGCTGTACCATCCCTCCTTAGACAGTTCCTGGCAGCTATGAGGCATCTGATTACTATGATCAAAGTTGCATTTCTTTTGGTCATCGAGCTTGGAGTCTTCCCACTGATGTGTGGGTGGTGGCTAGATGTTTGCACTGTTAGGATGTTTGGTAAAACAATGTCCCACAGAGTACAGTTTTTATCAATCTCTCCACTGGCTAGCTCACTTGTTCATTGGGTTGTTGGAATCATGTACATGCTGCAAATAAGTATCTTCGTTAGCCTTCTTCGAGGGGTACTGTGTTTTCCTTGGTCATAATCTTATTCTAGAAACATGTATTTCGCTGCTGATATCTAATATTATCTTCCACTCTTGTACCAATTTCAGGTTCTTCGTCCTGGAGTTCTGTATTTCCTTCGTGATCCTGCAGATCCTAACTATAATCCATTTAGAGATTTGATTGATGATCCGGTACACAAACATGCTCGGAGGATTCTGTTATCTGTTGCAGTGTATGGAAGTTTGATAGTCATGCTCGTATTTTTACCAGTCATACTTACGATCCGGATGGCTCCTTCAATCTTCCCGCTAGACATATCGTAAGTATTAAGTAATGCTGGCCTACCTTCGTTTTTTTGGAGTTTTTTTGTTTCGAGTAAGACTTTCCTAAATTTTCTATCTATGCAGTGTATCCGATCCATTCACTGAGATTCCGGCCGACATGCTCCTGTTCCAAATATGCATACCTTTTATAATCGAGCACTTCAGACTTCGAACCACAATTAAGTCCCTTCTACGTTACTGGTTCATCGGCGTGGGTTGGGCGCTTGGTTTGACAGACTTCCTCTTGCCACGACCGGAGGACAACGTTGGTCAGGACAATGGAAATGGTGAACCAGGAAGACAGAACAGAGCACCCATGGCTGCGCTTCCAGCAGCTAATGACCTTAACAGAAATCTCATCGGTGCTGGAAATGTCAACACGGGTGAGGAATATGAGGATGATGAAGAGCAATCTGATTCAGAGTAAGTTCTTACTTCAGAAACAAGTTTACTAGTTTTTTTGATGCTTTAAATTTCCTCATACTTGGTATATAGATTTGACTAGGTGAATGAAATTTTCCATCGGGCCTTACCTTGTAATGAATGCAACTTTTTTAGCAGGTACAACTTTGTGCTCCGGATAATCCTCCTGCTACTTGTTGCATGGGTTACTCTTCTTCTCTTCAATTCAGCATTGATAGTTGTACCAGTTTCTCTTGGGCGTGCTCTATTCACTGCCATCCCAATTCTCCCAATAACGCATGGCATCAAATGCAATGGTAATACGTGTGAAATTTGATTTCTGCTTGTTCTTTCAAACGGATACACCAACTTAACAGAATCTTCTCTTAAATCGACAGACCTGTATGCCTTCGTCATTGGCATGTATGCTTTATGGACCACCATATCTGGTGCCAGGTACGCCATCGAGCATGTCAAGTCAAAGAGGACTTCGGTCTTACTTAACCAAATCTGGAAATGGTGTGGGATTGTCTGCAAGAGCTCGGTGCTGTTAGCCATATGGGTAAGTGGTTTGTGCTGTTTCTATTCAGAACTGCGAGATACTCCAAACTCTTTCTGATTCTGGATTCTGTGTTTTGAAAATGGTGTCTGAACAGGTTTTTGTAATTCCGGTTCTAATCGGACTTCTATTTGAGCTTTTGGTGATTGTTCCAATGAGAGTCCCAGTTGATGAAAGCCCTGTCTTCCTCCTTTATCAAGACTGGGCTCTTGGCCTCATCTTTTTGAAGATCTGGACTAGATTGGTAACTATTTATCTCCTTGTTAAGGACTTTATACCGCATTAGAGTTTTGTCATTAAACTAACAACGACAATGGACAGGTAATGCTGGATCATATACTTCCGATAACGGATGATACCTGGAGAGCTAAGTTTGTGAGAGTAAGAGAAGATGGCTTCTCAAGGCTTCAATGGCTATGGGTACTTAAAGAGATTGTATCCCCTATCGTGATGAAACTGCTGACAGCATTATGTGTGCCTTATGTCCTGGCAAGGGGAGTCTTCCCCATACTCGGATATCCACTGGTTGTGAACTCGGCGGTCTACAGATATGCTTGGATAGGTTGTCTCTCTGTGAGTCTCTTTTGCTTCTGTGCAAAGAGATGCCATGTCTGGTTCAGAAACCTTCACAACTCCATCCGTGATGATCGTTACCTCATTGGTCGGAGGCTCCATAACTTTGGGGAAGCTGTTTTGGCTCACCAAAACCAAAGCAGTGAGGATGAAGGGGATGGTGGTGTCTTGGTAGGACGTGGGGAAGATGCTGATACTGGTCTTAGGCTCAGACGTGCAATCCAACAAGAAGCTTAGAAAGATTAGTGTTTTGTATCAAAACAGTTTGATGTTTAACATTTGTGTGCTTAGTCCGTAGAGGACTGGCTTCAAATTTTTCATTTTATTAGTCTATATGTAAATTATATATATATTAATAATATATCCGTTGATCCTCTTTTTTTTTTTTTTTTTTTTTTTTTTTTGGACAATCGTTGATCCTCTTTTTGTGTGTATTAACATTAGAATAAAATCATATTACTCCAAATAATGTTGTATTATGACAGCGAAACAAAGAAGAGCTAGGAATTGGGGAGACAGAGTGGTTGCAGCCGTTGTGATCTCCACTGGCCAAGTAGTAAGCCTCATGAGTCTTGCGGAGAAGCAATTTAAACCCTAATGAGGAGCCTCCTCTTCCGCTAGCTTCTTCCCTCTGCTCAAGAAGCTGTGGTATACAAATATGGATAATTGATAGTATAAACCGAATAAACAAAATAACAGATCATACTTTTAGTTATTGAATAGTATTATGGTAATATAAAGTTTTTATTTTTATTTTTATTTTTATTTTATGAAATTATCGCAATATTTTTATTTGTCAAGTGGTGAAACATAAAACAGTTTCAAAAGATATTTTTATATTAGTCGATATGTAATTATATATATATACGTTGATCCTCTTTTTTTTGTATTAACATTAGAATAAATATAAGTAAAAAAACATTATAATAAATCATATTACTCCAAATAAATTTGTAATAAATCAATCCATCGTTGACTTGAAGCACAAGAAACAAAAGAAAAAAAAAGGAAACTAAACAGAAATTCTACAACGAAACAAAGTAGTGAAGTGATGATATTTAGGGTTTAGTGTGAGAATAAGAACGAGGAATTGGGGAGACAGAGAACTTCATGTTGTGGTTGCAGCCGTTGTGGTCTCCACTAGCGAAGTAGTATGTCTTATGAGTCTTGCGGAGAAGCAACTTAAACCCTGATGATGAGCCTCCTCTCGCGACTAGCTTCTTGCCTCTGCTCACATCGCATCTCTTGTAGCTCTTCAAGTCTGGAAGCAAGTAGACATCGTTCTTATTGTTGTTGTGCCTCTTCTTGGATTGGTCACTTTTATCGTTGTACTTGAAAGCAAGGACATCGTTGGTGTGGAATGGTTCATGCTTTGAAGCCCATTCTTGGTAGTCGAATCCGTTCTTCCACACAGTAACCTCAATCTTTCTTCTAGGCGATACTTGAGCCGTGTGGTTGTTGTGTGAAGAGCCAATACTACCGCGTGTCTGGTTTGAGCCAGAACCGTTCGAGTGGTTTGATGGGGCCGCGTGGTTGTGTCGGCTTTTATGTGTAGACCCGGTGCCGCTTGAGCCAGAGCTGCTACCCCAACCCCAGTTTGTATCTGTTCCATTCGAGCTCCATCCCCAACCCCAGCTTGAACCACCACCCGAGTTCGAATTTGAACCACCTGAACTCGAGCCAGAGTTGTCGTCGGAGCCCCAACCCCATCCCCAGCTCGAACCGGATTGGCCAGAACCCCAGCTCCAGCTCCATGCATGAGCAGTACCGGAAAAGAAGTAAGCAGTGATCACGAGTACTAAGAGTAGCTTGCGTGTCTTAGAGAGACCCATAGCTACTTATTCTTTGATTAAAAATGGATTGCGCTTTCTTTTTGTTCTTTATTTTCTTTCTTGTTCTTTGCTTTTGTGAGATATTGAGAGCTGAGAAGTTCTTTATTTATAGACTAGGATGATCCCTAGCCACTGAGAGTCGGTTCCATAGAAAAGGAAAATATTAACTTTGATAATCTTAATCTCCTAAATTAATCATGAAAAGGATCTCCTTTGAGAGACTTACATAAAAGGACATTTTCTGAATTTACTTTACTCTATAAGACACAATGCAATTTTAATATTTGTTGTTGTGAGTAACTTGTTTCTCTTCAGCCTCTATTATAATATCTACGATACATTCGTCTATGAAATATCTACATACACATTAACAAAACACCATCCACGACATACTATCCACAAAAAATCCATCCACGATACATTCATTTATAAACCACCATCCACAAATCACCCATCCATGAGTCTTATAGATAATAGGAAAGTTTTCAGATATCCTTGAATCAGTACACATGTTCTCATGCATGGTTCGTAAGATCACAAAGTCCAAGATATTGCATATTTGAACTACCACTTAAGTGTACAAAATTTTGAAACTCAAACAGTCAATTGCATAGGGTTTTTATAAAAAATATGTTAATACAATTCTTTTGCCCACAAGTATCTTGTCCATAACTATCTCGTCCACAATTTTTTCTTCCACAACTTTGACGTCCACTGCTATTATGTCCATTTCTCTTTTGTTCCACCTTTCTCCGGAACATCAAATCCAACATACACAATGGTGAAATTTGTTAAAAGAATTAAATAGATTTATTTTGTTGGAGAGGTATGTATATTTCAACTAAATTCTTACAAATAATCTGTTTTTTTAAAGGTGAAGATTTAGCACATTCTATTTTTTTTCTAATTTCTGGATCGAGAGCAACAAACAAAAAAGGAAGATAGAAAGGAATTAGGGTTCATCAAGAATGAGAGATACACTTTATTCTTTGAAAATTAGAATTTATTATCTTAAAAAGGTGAAAAGAAAAAAAGGAATTGATCTCGTTGTTTTAAAGAAAATGAATTGAATTAGAAAAATGGATTATTGGGTGGTTCATTTTATAATTAGTTATTTCTAGTTAGAGAATATAATCGAGTCCACTCACACACTAGTTAAGGGGTTTATTGGTCAATATAGCATGGAAAAGTGTCTTCAATACACAATGTGTTCTTTAGCGTAATTGGAAACTTGAATTGTGTCTTTCAGAATAAATTTCTCATCTTTTTTTCCGTTTTATAATCCTTATAGCAGATACAATTTTGATTGTGTTGTCTCCAAAATCAGACCATGAAGGAAATAATATTAGATGTTAAGACAGAAACATTGTCTCTCAAAAATTTTCATAGTGACATAACATTCAAAACATATATTTTCTTTTCAATAAGCAGACAACTCTTTTGATTGTGTTAAAAAAAAAGCAGACAACTCTTTTGCAGTTGATGGATAAACACATGGACAGGTTATGATTTTTTGTTGTCAACAAGATTTTTATTAAAACCCAATGAGCATAGTAGAAAGGGTAAATGATACAAGACTTAAAGAAGCTCATACGTCAAAATAAAAAGTTTAAATGGATCAAGTTGAACAAGATGTTTTACCAAAAAAAAGTTGAACAATATGCTCTTAATATTTAAATATTTATAATATTTTCAACTCATTGAAGTAATCAAAATAAAAACATTGGAAAATTTAAGAAGGTAAGTGTGACATGTATAAAAAAACTGACTTTTAGTATATTATTAACAATTCATCGTTATTCAGTACTAATATTGCAAAATGAAAAATAGATTGCTTTCTTTTTGTGTTTTTTTCTCGTTGTTTGCTTTTATAAGCTATTGCTAGTTGAGAGGTTTTCTATTTATAGAGACCAGGATGAGCCCCAACTATTAAGAGTCGGTTCCCAGTAGAAGAAAGAAAATATATATGAATTTTGATTTATCATATCTACAAAATCAATAATGAAAACGCTTTTTAAAAAAAAATCTTATGAAAAACTGTGGTTCAGAAGAATAACTTATGAAATATAAGATGTTATTGTATTGTTTGGAAAATCGAACATAAAAAATTTCCTTTTATTTTTACACTAACATTAACCTAGATCAAACAAGAACCTTGTGCCTCAAGTTTCAGTCCAGTATTGTATGTCTAATGTTCCTTTAGTTCAGCTTGTATTAGAGTGATCTTATCCCGTCAATCCCACCCACAAGCTAATACATTCTAACATTCTTTGCCTAGCAAGATACGACTAGTTCTCCTTCCGCTTGCCTATCTCGGTAGGAAATAGTGAATCATATGCCATTCTTAGAGTGCAGCAGGGATTCCCAAAAGTCCTGCTTGTGAGGAATTGGAGATCTGTCTGAAGCCTGCGATCAGGGGAAAGAGAGATCTAAAGTCAAAGAAAGCTCTAGTCATGCTAGTTTTTTATGATCCCAAGTCAAGATCATCCTTCAGTCAACATTCTATTCAAGTAGGTCTTCCGTTAGTTTTGAAAGAACCGATGTTCAAGTTCTAAGAGAAAACAAAGCATATTTTAACAGTAACGGAAAGCAAAGTATAAACTATATAATACACAATGATATCTTCCAAAGGCCTCATTACTCACTCCTTCGCTGGATAAAACTTATTAAACCCTAAAATTTTACTAATAGCTCAATAAAACATACGCCAATGGTTGTCTTCTCTCAACCAAATTTCATCCACAGAAAGGTGAGGACTGATGAGCTTTGCAATCTCCAAGAACCCAATACGGTCTTTGCCTTTAAATATCTTTTTCAGCTTCTTGTGGCACATTATAACCTTTTTGTGTTTGTTGATACTGGTAGGAGAACAACATTTTAGCCACCAAAGTTACACACAAGTAGATTGAATACATACATGACTTATCGCAAAATTTGATGATCATTATGTTTTAAAATTATCACTAAATATCAAGTATCCACCAACATATTTAGAGGATATTGACACGGCTAGAAGTCGGAAAAGCCTTAATTATTACTAGCTGTACAGATGCTTTAATGCTTGTAACACTTGCTTCTGCTCCATTTTGACTCGATATATTCCACAACTTGATCTTTTTTTTTTCTCAACTTTGTTAAACAAAATACTAATTTGGTGACATGTTTGTCCAATCCACAGATAATTCTGGAATTATTGTCAACGGCAGAATTATTTGTAGTCAGTCAGCATAGCATAGTTCAGTAATCAAACTAATGTTCTTCTTTTGACATCCTAAGATTTTCGGATCAATCTATCAATCTCTTATTCTGAAAATATGTTAGACCATCTCCATTGGTTAGAACCCATAATAGATTCTAATGATTAGTAATTGTAAATTTTGTAGCTTGTGAAGTTTAGAACTCCTTGTAATGTAATTAAATTTGTGAAGGTCCAATGGTAGAACTCTTTTGAAGTTCTTAATTTTTAAAAAAAAAATTTAGAAGTTGAAATATTATTGGGTTTCATAAAAACAAGCTCAAGAAAACTACTAGAGAATTTTAACACAAAACAAGTAAAGATAATCGATCTTTACCTTCATAACTAAGTCATATTGCCAACTAATGCAAAGAAGAACATTCAAATATTTTAGTAATGCTTATATAGTCTTCGATCCACTTGTCGTGTAAATCGAGTTACAAGAAAATATCAGGATGATAAACATCAAACTTGCATTATAAACATTTTCAAGTTGGGCCGCATTTGGGCCAAGTCCAATGCTCTAAAAATTGTAGGTCCGAGAACCTCCAAATTATTACAAAACAAAAAATTTAAAAATTATTAAGAATAGTTTATGGTCTTCAAATTCTCGGATTCGACCATAAGTGTCCAAGAATCATAAGGATGTGAGAATGAATGAGATCCGATGTGTACAGATTAAATTATTTACCTGGATCATGTGGTAGTTGTTAAATTCAAGAACATATGATTTTCTCTACAAATAAACTTTAGAGATTATTGTTAAAAAAATCTCTCGACTAATATCAAAATTAATTAATTATTCTAGATTGCTGAATAGTCCAACAACTTAACAAAAAAAATTCTTACAAGATAGTATTACTAGAAACAGATTTTGTTAAAACATTGACGAATCTTAAACCATCGAACTAGATAAACTTCCACAATACAACATAAATATATTTTATCCTTACTTTTTTGTTTTTTAACCATTATATATAGTCTTTGTTGCCCCAAAAAAAAACCCATTATATATAGTCTTTTTAACTAAAATTTTGGATCATAATATTTTAAGAAAAAAATAAGCAAAAGACAAATAATTTCGCCTTGCCGACCAAGGTCGTAGTACGAAAATACAAAATTTTTATTTTATTTTAGTCGAGGTAAGTATAACCTCTTTTCCCTTTTCATCCTTGCTTTATGAGTGTTCAGGCCCAGAGGCGGCCCTTGGACCAAGCCAAGGAAGCCACTGCTTCCGGCCGTTTTATTATACATATTATTTCGGCCACATTTTCACAAAATCTCCCTGTAGTCTAGTGGTAAAACATGAAGTATAAAGACTTCCATACACCAACCCGGGTTCGAAGCCCCACTAACACGGCCGATTTTTTATAATTTGCTTCTGGTCCTAATTTTCCCAAGACCGGCTCTGTTCAGGCCTCTCTCACCGCTTACACCACCATGGCTCACAAAACTGCGACGGCGAGGTGCATTGACGATGAAGAAGAAGATGAGTACGTCTGCAGGATCTGCAGAACTCCAGGTGATGAAGACAATCCACTTCAATATCCATGCATCTGCAGAGGAAGCATCAAGTTTGTGCACCAAGATTGCCTCCTTCAATGGCTTAACCACTCCAAAGCTCAACGATGCGAGGTTTAACTTCTTCTTCTTCTTCTCTCGGTTATGTTCGGTTTATTAACTTCTTCCTTGTGGCAGGTTTGCAAGCATCGGTTTTCATTCACACCACTTTACGATGAGAAGGCTCCCACAAGACTCCCTTTGAAGGAGTTCGTTTTTGGCGCTGCGACGAAAGTCTGGCGTTGTTGCCGTGTTCCGCACGTCTTTCTTCTGTTGGGTTTACTCCTTTCGGTCTGGCTTGTCACTCTTTCTTTCATCACGTTTTGGACATGGAGATTGGCTTTTGTCCGGAGTTTCGGTGAAGCTCAGAGCCTCTTGTTCTTAAGCCACGTCTCCTCCACAAGAGTCGTCCTGACCGATTGTTTGCTTGGTTTCTTACTATCTGCAACTATCATCTGCATTCTCCGTGAAGCTGCTTCGTTGAGGAACTTCATTAGGCATTTGGAAAGAAACTTTCTGTTTTACCTTCGAATACAGAGTCCCCTGTTTCCCTTGTTTAGTGTAAGTTGAATGTTTCATCCTTTTTGTTCAGTGTTACACTTCTGTTCTCTCATTTAAAATCTTATATATATATATATATATATATATATATATAAATCTGCAGGTTCCGGCAAGGAATATAATATTTATTGGTGTTGTCATCTTTGTGCCCTTCACACTAGGACGGGTTATACTGCATCATGTTGCTTCTGCTGATCTCTTGAAAGGCTATGTTGCTGGTGGACCATCAAAGCTATATGACGTTACAACTCTAACGGTTGGCTACATGTTTGTAGTCTTCCTTTACCTTGGAACCATTGCGCTGATTCGATATTTCAAGGGCCCGCCGTTGAACTTTGATAGACTCTATGGTATTGCTGCTTCAATAGTAGAAACTATACCACCTCTCCTTAGGCAGTTGTCGGCAGGAATCAAACCAGGGACCCTTGTTGCCTATTATTTTGGGGTCTTACCCTTGATGTGTGGGTGGTGTCTAGATGTTTTCACGGTTAGTATGTTTGGTGAGACAACAATGTCCAGCAGAGTAGAGTATCTATCAGTTTCCCCGCTTGCAAGCCCACTTGTTCATTGGGCTGTTGGAGCGTTGTACTTGTCGAAAATAGGCATATGCGAGGAGCTTCTTCCAAAGGTAGGTACCGTGGGTGGTGGTGGTCTTTCTTTCCTCATAAAAAAAATGTTTCTTCTCTGTGCTAATAATATTTAATATTTGTTTTTTTCCCACTTTTTTTTTTGTGCAGGTTCTTCGCCGTGAAGCTTTGTTTTTCCTTGATGATCCTCATGAAGATGATGATGACCCGTTCCAGTTCATAATTGAAGAAGCAGAACGCAAGCTAGGTTGGGGTATTTTGTTAGATGTTGCAAAGTATGGGAGTTTGATTTTCTTGCTGGTGTTTTTGCCAGTCAAGCTTGCTATCATGATGGCTCCTACGGTCTTCCCTCTTGACATATCGTAAGAAAACGTTGGCTTTGCATCTTGTTTTTTTTTTTTCTTTTTTGTAGATTTTGAGTAAGTCTTTACTAACCTTGTGAATGTTACACAGTGTATCTGATCCATTCACTGAGATTCCTGTCGGCTTGCTCCTGTTTACAATCTGCACGCAGTTTATCATCGAGCATTTCAGACTCTGGACCACGGTTAAGTCCCTTGTACGCTGCTGGTTCACCAGCGTCTGCTGGGCGCTTGGTTTGTCAGACTTGCTCTTGCCAATACCAGAGGACAACGGAAATGATGAGCCAGGGAGGCAGAACAGAGGACCTGAAAGAGCCATGGGTGTGCTTCCAGCAACTGTTGACCAAAACAGAAGCCTCCTCCTCGCTGGGAACGTAGAACAATCTCATTCAGAGTAAGTTGTTTGCATGCTTTAAGTTTCAAGATTTACATTAGGCCTTACCTTGAAACGGAAGTAAATTTTTAGCAGGTACATCTTTGTGCTGCGTGTAGTCCTTCTACTACTTGCTGTATGGGTTACACTTCTTCTCTTCAATACGGCAATGATAGTTGTACCGGTTTCTCTTGGCCGTGCTCTGTTTAGTTCCATACCAACTCTCCCTATAACGCATGGCGTCAAGTGCAATGGTAATGTGTGTTAAATCTGATCTTCTGCTTCATTCTTTGAGAAGAATGCACAATAGTAACATGACATCTTCCTAAATCTTGTAGACCTATATGCTTTTGTCATCGGCACATATGCCTTTTGGACTACCATATCTGGGGTCAAGTATGCTCTCGAGCATTTGAAGTCAGAAAGGACTTCAGTCTTGCTCAACCAAGTATGGAGATGGTGTGGGATTGTCTTCAAAAGCTCAGTGCTGGTAGCCATATGGGTAAGTAGTTTGTGCTGTTGTTTGCTTTTCAGAGTTTTGAAATACTCCAAAAACTCATTTGATTCTGTGTGTTTGAAAAATGCTGGTTGAACAGATTTTTATCATTCCAGTGCTGATAGGACTTGTGCTTGAGTTATTGGTGATTGTCCCAATGAGAGTCCCAGTAGATGAAACTCCTGTCTTCCTCTTGTATCAAGACTGGGCTCTTGGCCTCATCTTTTTGAAAATCTGGAAAGCATTGGTTAGTACTCTTTTCTTTTTTTTTGGTATCGCATGCAATAAATGTATCATGTCACTAAAAATGACAAACAATGGACAGATAATATCGCTGGATGATAGCTGGAAAGCAAAGTTTGAGAGAGTAGAAGAAGATGGATTCTCAAGGCTTCAAGGGTTATGGGTGCTCAAAGAGATTGTATCTCCTATCCTGATGAAACTCCTGACAGCATTATGTGTGCCTTATGTCCTGGCGAGAGGAGTCTTCCCCATGCTCGGATATCCACTGGTTGTGAACTCGGCCGTCTACAGGTTCGCTTGGATAGGTTGCCTCTCTGTGATCCCCTTCTTTTCTTGTGCAAAGAGATGTCATGTCTGGTTCAGAAACCTTCATAACTCTATCCGTGATGACCGTTATCTCGTTGGTCGGAGACTCCTTAACTTTGAGGAAGCTGCTTTGGGTCAACGAAAAATAATACCAAAGCAGTGCCAGTGAGGATGGTGTTTTAGTTGTGACTTAGACGTGCAATCTAACAAGAAGCTTAGAAATAATATTGTTCTCTATGTGTATATTACTAGACTAATTTGAGTAATGATATTATGATACAGTAGCAGCATTAATATAAAGCATTAGTATTCTAATGAAATTACTTGCTAGATACCAAGGTGCCACACATGTTTCTGACTTTTTCCAAAAGAAGACCTTATCACCTAACTCTACATTGTGCTGAGCACTAAGCTGCAATAGAAGCAAACAAAACCAGTTTTTTCTTTTGTTTTAGTTCAGCAAAAAAAGAACTGATTGTTTTGTACATAACAACCAAATAAACCGAGTTGCACTAAATTTTGCAGAGTAGATTTTTGGTTTTCATCAAGTTAACCGGGTAACTCGATAGAGCAATTGGCATAAAAATTATACAATAAGTTGGAAATTAGCAAAAATGAAACATTAGCAGAAACGTGGAGAAGGCCCATCCTATTTTCTGATAAAATGATTCTGACTATGATAACTCTACGGGTAAGATTGGTAAAAACCAGAGTAAATGAGCAGAAATAAGTTGTTTAATTGGGTGAAAAAGTTGAACAGGAAAAATTATGTTAAAAATAAATAAAAAATTGAACTGAGCGCAACTACGTTCTTCCCTATAAACCTTGATGAACAAAAAATACAATAAAGTAAATAGTAAACGGAGTAAAAGAATAAAAAAATATTAAATTGTTTTTCACTTGATTGGTGAATTTGCTGGCTGAAACGAGAGTAAATGGAAGAGAAATACATGGGTTCACCCCTAGAGTAAACATTTAGGTTTATCTAGCCAATAGAATTTCGTTATTTCATATTCAGTATCTTTTAAAAAAGGAAATAAAATATTCTCAAGTTTTATTATGTTTTTAAAATAAAAAATAAATAGAAAATAATAGTAGTAGCAAAAAAAAATTTATATTTAAAATACCACCAACAAAATACTAAACCCTAAACTCATGGTAAACCCTTGGATAAATCCTAAATCTTTTTATTTTTTTTAAAATATACTTTTAACACAATCATCAAAACACTAAACTTTAAACCCTAAATACTAAACCCTAAACCCTAAACCCTTGGGTAAACCCTAAACCCTTGGATAAATCCTAAACTCTAGGATTTAGTATTTATCAAAGTGTTTTGAATTTACCAAGGGTTTAGGGTTTACCCAAGGATTTAGGATTTAGAGTTTAGTGTTGGTTGAAGGTAGTAAAAATATAATTTTAAACGTGTTTTTGTTTGCAATTATTATTATTTGTTATTTATTTTTATTTTTATTTAAAAAATATAATACTCCCTCTGTTTCATAATAAGTATCACTCTACGCTCATTTTCTTGTTACACAAAGAGTGTCACTTTACAATTCCAATGTAAATTATACTAACTTTCAGCTGAAAATTAATTGCAAACTGCATTGATTTTATAAATAATTTTATTTATCTAAAATACTATTGGTCAGAGAGTATAATTAATTACAATTTACATATATTTCAACAATTTTCTTAATCTGTGTGAAAAATGTCACAACGACACTCTTTAAGAAACGGAGGGAGTAAAACTTGATAATATTTTGTTTCCTTTTTTCAAAGATACTAATATGAAATAACGAAATCCTATTGGCTGGGTGACACTAAAAGTTCACTCTAGAGGTGAACCCAATAATTTTTCTAAATGGAATGTGGCTGAAATATTATCGCTAATGGTTCCATCCAATCACACTCTACATCTATTAAATCCGGTTGGAAATAAAAAAACTGTCTGACACATTATAATGATGACTTTAAATAGATATATACAAAAGTGTAAACAATATTGTAGTTTGTAAAGTTCTAACATAGCCATCAGTTACTTAAAAATATAAAGCCCAATAAGAGTTAATAAGATTTTAGTTATTTTGATCCGTGATTCGAAAGTGCGGAATTATCTTTTGTTAATAAATTTATTTTAAGTATGGATTGTTGGATGTAAATATATTAAGTAGCCGACTAACTCTGATAAAAAAGAGGATTATAATATAGTAACTTAATAATACAAGTGTAAATCTACACATTGAAGTTATACATGACAACTCATACCAAGTTACTTATGTTTACTAATATTATAGCTTAAGTTGCAGTATTATATATGTTCATTTTTTAACCGGCTAATTATAAACAAAAAGGACAAATAATACTATTAACCAATTATTTCAAAAAATAAAATCATTAGAAAAAAACGTCAAACCACCATCTTTTCTTTTAGTGAAGTTTGAATATTGATGCAGTTGTTGGAGACACCATAATTTAAATTGGAGATGTAGAGCTTCATTCCAGTCTCGATCCGCCAACACTAAGACCTGAGACTGATGCCGAAATGCCACCGGCACACCAACGTAAGTGGCGAAAACGTTGTTTTTCTTGAGGACGTCTCGGGTTTGTAGTTGTTTGTTCGTATAAAAAAAAAATATATTTTAACTTAAATGCAAACGCTGACTAAAATCTACGAAACACAAAAGGAAAAAATATCAATAATATGAGATTTCAAATAAGATCGGATGAAAAAGAAAAGAGTAAGCTTAGCTGTTGTGGAAAACTATGAATTTACAAAAAAAATCAGTTGAGATAGATTGATCAATTTTTTGAAGATAAAAACTTGAATTTTGAAAAGAAAATGATTTTTTGAGAAAGTGGTGACCTTTTTGGGAACAAAAGGAACGAATAGGAAGTGAACATACAATAATAAAATAGCAGGAATGAAAAAGAATGAATGTTCCTCCTCAAATTCAATAAGAAATAGTTTTGTTCTTCATTTTTCTACAAAAAAGAGAATGAGAATGAAAAACAATTCTTTGTGAACGGTGAATTTTTTAGGAATGATAAGGAATTGAATACTCCTCCTCGTTTCCTGGTTACCATTCAAACCCAACTAGACTATTACGCTCGTATAGAAATGGTAGAGATACTTTTACCATTATTGAAAGCGAACAGTAGAAATTCCATCTACGCAAATTAAGTAGTTATGGGTGTATATGGACTATAATTTCTCAACTCGATATATAACACTTAGAACCAAATTGAATAAACCAAATAATACCAAAACTAGATCTTGACCCGTCCGACCGGACGGGTGTTTATTTTATATTTTTAGTTTTTTTGTTTATATTAAATGATAAATTTACGATATTTTAAACATAAATTTTAGATTAAAAATAAATTTTGGTAGTAATAATAAAAAGTTAAAATTAAAAATTTAATTAAATATTCAGATATAAAATTTAAATTTTCTAACTAAAATAATATAAAAGCGGGTCATATTTTTTTTAATTTTAAAATCTTAGCATCTCTTATAAACAAATAAAATAAATTTATAAAAATATAAAATATATAAACATATTTAGAACTATAATTTCTGTTAAAATAAATTTATTAAAGAAAATAATCTTGCGATGTTGTTATTTATTTATAGATTCGACCCGTAACTGTATAAATATTTTTTTCACTTTAATTTTTTCTGTGTACTAATGATATAATATATATATGTACATTAAACTCTATAACATTATTGTTAATATTACATTTAAAAAAAATTTATTTATTATGTTAAATAATTATGTTTTATGATTTTAATTGTCTATTATATCACAGTATATCATATAAACAAATCCAATATTTATAACTAATTGAACTTATATTTTGAAACCATTATACTAATAATATATGAATAAATTATTTTATATTATATTTATATGTTATATAAATTGATTATGTTATGTGATTTTAATATTTAATAAGTTAATACAAAATATATAGAGAAATTAATTTTGGTTAATATATGATTAAGGAAATTTATTATTTAAATTAGAAAAAATATTAAATGTTTAAATCTATTATTTAAATTCAAATTAGGAAAATACATTTATTAATCAGAAAAGACAACAATAATTAAGGAATCTAAATCAGAAAAGACAACAATAATTTTGGAAAACACATTAAATAAACTGAAAAAGACAAGCATTAAAATAGGAAAGTTAGTTAATTCTCAGTGGCATGCCATTGTAAATAAAACTGAAAATTAAGGGGTATTTTTTATTGGGTACTTCTCTTTTAATAAGATAGATATAATTCAGTTTATTTCTGTAGCATTTTGAAAACCGAGAAACTTGAAAACCTAATTAGCTGACTCTTAAAAACTGATAAACCAAAAACTCTTCTCGAAATTCAGAATTTCATATCTAGGATCATCGAAAGAAAAAAAATGTTAAAACCGTAATGTTTTCTACATTTTGATTTCTTAAAAAAATATCCGAACCGATCCAAAAAAGAATACTCGATCTAAACCAAAATCTCTAGGACCGAACCGGAAACTGATCCGATTCACACACAATCGCGTCTGTCTGACTTTTTCCGAAACGAAGACCTTATCACCAACTTCCACAAAACCAATCCTTAACTGTTACGTTTTTCACTTCTGACTCAATCCAACGGCCCAGATCTCCCCAAAATCCAAATCTAGGGCTTCCAGAAAATAAAAAAATATATTTTCGTAATATAAAAGCAAAGAAACGAAAATCGCAATAGTCTCTCTTCCATCGTCACCAATTCGTCTCGCCTACAATCTCTCTACCCAGTTTTTTTTCTCTCTTATCTCGCCGTCGCAGGCTTCGCCGCCGGCAAGCTCCTACCCTTTTCATCTTCCCTCTCCTCTAATATCCCCAAAAAGAGAAAAAAAAAACAGAAAAAAGTAAAACGATCAGAAAAAAAAATCGAATCTTTTGTTGTTGTGTTATTACTTTCCGCTTCATTTCTCCTTCGTTCAATCCGATTTGGTTTTATCAGTCTAAAATAACGAAGAGGGGAGGGAAGAGTAATTGAAAACCCCAAAAAAAAAAATCAAATAAAAAGTTTCAAAAATCCAAAAAAAAAGAAGAAGAGAGAGAATGGCTCAGGTTCAGACTGTTGCGAACGGCTCAAGTGCGGCGGCGGCGGCTCCGGCACAGATCGGCACGACGTCGCTCTACGTGGGGGATCTGGATCTCAATGTGACGGACTCGCAGCTTTTCGAGGCGTTTAGCCAGATGGGTCAAGTGGTCTCGGTTAGGGTTTGCAGAGACGTGGCCACTCGCAAGTCTCTAGGGTATGGATACGTCAACTTCGCCAATCCACAAGATGGTAAGCCTTCTGAGACTAGCAAGTTTCGATTTTTTTTATCGATTAAGTAAAAGGGGATTAGGGTTTGCTCGATTAGGGTGAATGTTGGGGGTTTTCTCAATTAGGGTTCCTAGTTGCAAATGTTTGTCCTTTCTGGTGTTTATAACTGCAATTTGGTTAATGTTGTTGTAATAACTACAGTAAAAGGGGATTAGTGTTTGTTCGATAGGGCCAATACTGGATCCTTGATTGGTGTATATATATATATATATATGCAACGTGATTGATGCTGTTGCAGTGAAATTTTTATCCCTTAATGTGTAAAGATATATCTTTTAATGGTACTTATGTTGTGCTCTCTCTTTTGCAGCTGCGAGAGCTATCCAGGAAATGAATTTCATGCCGCTCTATGGGAAACCCATAAGGGTTATGTACTCTCATCGTGACCCAAGTGTTCGCCGAAGTGGTGCTGGGAACATATTCATCAAGGTACTGTTCTTGTCTTTGATGTTAAGTCTACCTTTGTAAGACGATTTGATTGTTAGTGCAGATATCAGTTGTGTTTTTGTTTTTTTTATCTATGTTTCTTAACTTGGGCTCTATATGTACGCAGAATTTGGACCTGGCCATCGACCACAAGGCACTCCATGACACGTTTTCAAGCTTTGGGAACATTGTCTCCTGCAAGGTAGCTGTGGATGCTTCAGGCCAGTCAAAAGGCTATGGGTTTGTGCAGTATGCCGATGAAGAATCCGCCCAGAATGCTATCGAGAAACTGAACGGCATGTTGCTTAACGACAAGCAAGTGTATGTGGGTCCTTTCCTCAGGAGACAAGAGAGAGACTCGGCTGCTAACAAAACGAAGTTCACCAATGTGTACGTGAAGAATCTCGGTGAAAACACTACCGACGATGACTTGAAGAAGGCTTTCAGCGAGTATGGGCAGATCACAAGTGCTGTGGTGATGAAAGACGGAGAAGGGAAGTCGAAGGGCTTCGGCTTTGTTAACTTCGAAAACGCTGATGATGCTGCCAGGGCTGTGGAGGCTCTCAATGGGCACAAGTTTGATGACAAGGAGTGGTATGTTGGTAGAGCCCAGAAGAAGTCCGAGAGGGAAACAGAGCTAAGGGTTCGTTATGAGCAAAACTTGAAGGAGGCTGCGGAGAAGTTTCAGAGTTCAAACTTGTATGTGAAGAATCTGGATCCTAGCATCTCTGACGAGAAACTCAAGGAGATATTTTCTCCTTTCGGTACTGTTACGTCTTGCAAGGTTCGGTATCTTCTTTCTCTTTTGATCTGCAGTGAAGTTGACTCTCTTGCTTCATTATATAAGAAGCTTTTTCATTTAAATATGATGACAGGTGATGCGGGATCCTAGTGGAATCAGCAAAGGTTCTGGTTTTGTTGCTTTCTCAACTCCTGAAGAAGCAACGGAAGCTGTAAGTCTGATATATACACTTGTTCAATGTGTGTGTGAGTAAAGGCACTTCGTTGTTATTAACAGTGGAATACTGTATACAGATGTCACAGTTGAGTGGTAAAATGGTTGAAAGCAAGCCGCTCTATGTTGCTATTGCGCAGAGGAAGGAAGACAGAAGGGTCAGACTACAGGTTTGCTTCTCTTGGAATCCCTCCACCGATATACCAATTTCATTATAAAACTATATGTATAGTAGACAAAACATGTAGAATTGCTGATTGGACTCAGAATTAATGTCCAACTAAGCTATCATACTTGTTTGTTTTTCCTTTTCTTGTTGGAAACTTTTCTGGTATTTTTATGATATACTTGTCTCATTTTTATCTCCTGCTGCTGCTGAGATTGTACATGATGTGAACAGGCTCAGTTTTCCCAAGTGAGGCCAGTTGCAATGCAGCCACCTGCTGGCCCTCGCATGCCAATGTTTCCCCCTGGTGCTCCAGGTATTGGACAGCAAATGTTCTATGGCCAGGCGCCTCCTACCATGATTCCTCCCCAGGTAATCATCATTGTTCTTCAATCTCTTACAAAGATATTTATCTATTTTAAATTTACTTGAGATATATATTAAATTCAAGCTGCCTACTGCTTTTAAGTCACACTGGAAGTTTTAAAATTTTGTGTGTTTTACCTCTATAGTTAGCTCTACTCACACTTGTGCCTTTCCAAAACTGTTGGGGTAATATTAACCTCTTGTTTGTGTAACGACACAGCCCGGATATGGATACCAACAGCAGCTTGTTCCTGGAATGAGACCTGGTGGGGGCCATGCACCCAATTACTTCATGCCTATGGTTCAGCAACATCAGCAGCGTCCTGGAGGAGGAAGACGCCCTGGAGGGATCCAACAGTTCCAGCAGCAACCTCCCATGATGCAACACCAGGTTCTTTCTTTCTCAGTTGCACTTCTTTGATCTCTCTTTTAATACAAAAGTTCATCATATGACTTTTTTCCTGTCTGGGTGATATCAGATGCATCCAAGGGGTAGTAGGAACATCCGGTACTCCCAAGGGCGTGGCGGTAGTGGTGGTGATGTGCCTCAATATGACATGGGGAACAACGCCATGCCGATGCCCATTGGAACTTTGGCTTCAAATCTGGCTAATGCTTCTCCAGAGCAACAGAGGACGGTGAGAAGATTTCCAAAAAGACCTTTGGGGTTTATTATAATGTAGTTACTAACTCTGTTATGTATGTGTGTTTTACAGATACTGGGTGAGAATCTGTACCCGTTGGTGGAGAAGCTTGAGGCAGAGTCTGCAGCCAAAGTGACTGGGATGCTTTTGGAGATGGACCAAACCGAAGTTCTCCACCTCTTGGAGTCACCAGAAGCTCTGGAGGCGAAAGTTGCAGAGGCAATGGATGTTCTGAGGAGCGTTGCTGCTGGTGGTGCAGCCGAGCAGCTCGCTTCCTTGAACCTCTCTTAACTTGTTTTATTTCCAGTTTGGTCTTTTGCTTTTTTATGTCTCTCTCTCCCATACAATCACCTTTGAAGTTGTTTCGTTGCTTTCCCTATAACTGCTTTGTGTGTGTTTTAAACTTAATTTAAGAATTTAAAACTTATCTGCTTTGTTTTACTTATGTTTGTATTATCTCTACATACATATACAATGAAAACAGGAATATAACGCATACCAATATACAATTAGCACTGAAACAGGAATATAACTCATGAATTTCAAATAGAGAAAACTTTGTAAAATGATTAATGATGTATTTGATGTAAACATAAAAGTTCAGCCTTCAGGGGTTAAAAAAGTACTAAATAAGATAAATGGTATTATTTGATGGAACAGTTGAACAGTTAAAAGTCAGGGTTTTTTTTTTGTGCACCAAAGTCAGGGGTTTATAAAGCAAAAAACATTAAAACACACTCGGAGCTAGGGTTTTGGAACTGTGTTTGAACCAAAAAAAAAGAAAAAAAAAAGGTTTTGGAACTCTCCCAAGCCAACAGCTTCTTCGATCTTCCCCGCCCGGCTCCTTTTCTACATGTAAGTTTTCTCGATTGCCAAGTAAAGAGATCAATCAATTTAACCGTCTCCGCGTGTTTAGATTGGGAATCCAAATCGATTGCGATGTTATCGGTTTAGCGAACTCGTGCTATTGAATCACTGCATCTTCAAAGTTAATACTTTCGTGTTG
Source organism: Raphanus sativus (assembly GCF_000801105.2). NCBI lineage: Eukaryota > Viridiplantae > Streptophyta > Magnoliopsida > Brassicales > Brassicaceae > Raphanus > Raphanus sativus. The sequence goes on from NC_079518.1 coordinate 10,774,517, forward strand.
CTCAGGTTGATTTAAAAGAAAAATATGTGAAGAAAGATTCGAATTACAATGTTATGTCTCTGCTTTGATTGATATGGTGAAGCTAATTAGGATTCTTAAAAAGTTGGTTTTTTTTTTGCAACTGTATTATTGTTAATGGTTTTATATGTTTTTTTCTTCAGATAATACAGTGAGAAAAGTTAATGTGGTGTTGAAGGTGACCTATCTGGGGACAGCTGTTATATATTCATCAAAAAAAAATGTCTAAGAAGAAGAGTAGTACTTCTTCCATGAGGAAGTTATCTCAAGCTGGAGACAAACCTTCGTTACAGCAAAAGAAACCAGTTCCGAAACCTGGTAAGATAGGGAAAGAGATTGATGACATTTTTGGTGGGGGAAAGAATAAGAAGAAGCCATCCCAATCAGGAGTCAAACCTGCTGCAACAGTACAACAAACCAAACCTGGTAAAATAGGGAAAGAGATTGATGATATTTTTGGTGGGAGGAAGAAGAAGAAGAAGCTAGAAGTGGAAACGAGCGAGAAGAAAGAGTCCCCTCCTGCGAAGAAAGCAGAGATGGTGGCAAAGAGGAAAAGGAAGAGGAGCGAGGTTGAGGGATTTAGCAAGAGCCCGAAAAGTGGTGGACCGAGGAAGAGAACAGAAGACGGGTTACTAGTGTTCACGGAAGATGAACTTGGTATCAATAAGGCCAATGCTGGTAATACGCGTCTGTGCCCTTTTGACTGCCAGTGTTGCTTCTAGTGTCTCCTTTCTCTTTTTTTTTTGTTAAAACCAATTTTGAAAGCTTTGTTCTTACATTGAAAAGTGGATCCAACTGGATGCATGATGTTAGTGTGTTGTTATTAACAGTTTGAATTTATATCCAATTGCTTTCTGGTTGATTTAGCACTAATAGTAGATACGATTTAGATAGAGAGGTGTGATAAAGGAATATATGATTTAATCTCGGATTTGAAAGCACACCTCTTGTTTGGTAAAGTCTTTACCATTCAACACTTGACATATGTTGTGTGTTTGTGTATGTAACAACTAGATGACATTCTTGGTTGCTTTAGTCTCTCAAGGAAGAAATAACATTCAACTTTCTAGCCAATTGCTTCTTGATTGACTGGCACTAGTAGATAGGAGGCGTGATGAAGGGATATGATTAATCTCGGATTTGAAAAGCACACCTCTTGTTGTTTGGTTCAATTGCTTACAAAACATGAATCATGTTTCAGCACTATGTCAACATCTAGTCGTTTTGTTCTTGATTTGGCTTCGGTTCAACAATCCATGAACATGTAAAACCAAAAGAGGATTCAAACTAGGTTTCATCTTGGATCAAATTTGACTTTTTTTAACTCTACTTGTGAAAATAAGACCAAAAGTTGAAACTAAGACGCAAAAGAAGGAAGCACACCGACCTAACATATATGAAGATTGATACGTGGTTGTGTCCCCACCACCTATTAGATAATAAACCAAGACATCATCAACTTGTCTACTTCTTCTCTCTCGTTTTGCAGATTTTATCATCTTTGTTTCTCTCAGATTCCACAAAAACATTTGTTTTTTTTTGCGTTGGAATCTGTGAGGAACAGAGGATAAGGTATCATGGGTTCCATCTCTTTATCCAATTCTCTGCCCATAACGCGACTTCCTCTACTTACATCACTCAATCAATCCCTTCTTCCCACTTCTCCATCCTTCTCACTTCCTCCTCTCCCCAACCGTCGTCGCTCCAGTTTTTCACAGAGAATTGCCGCATCTGCCGTCTTCTCAGCTCCTGCCGGCGTCAATGACTCCCTTCCGGTGGGTAACCAACCTTTTATTTCCAGTAAAACTTGAAACTTGTTTGTATTGATGTGAGATTTATTTGTGTGTTTGGTGGGGGTTTCAGGCAAGAAACGAGGGCTACACCGTTGGTGATTTCATGACAGGGAGACAGCATCTCCATGTTGTTAAGCCTTCAACCTCGGTAGATGATGGTAAAGTTATGCTAAAGATGATAAGAACCGTTCCTTCTGATAATTTTTTCAACAATTCTCTGATCCTTGTCTTTGTGGCTATCTTCCTTGAATTTTAAACAGCATTGGAACTTCTGGTTGAGAAAAAAGTCACTGGATTGCCTGTAATTGATGACGATTGGAACCTGGTATACTTCTCTCTTTTGTTTCTCTGATTGTTTGAGTGAACAACAATTCTTTATTAACCATACAGCAATTGTCTTGGCGGTTTCATTACATATGTGCTTACTCCTCTGCTATAATATCTTCTGCAGGTTGGTGTTGTTTCTGATTACGACTTGCTTGCACTGGATTCCATTTCTGGTAACGTATACAAAGCTTTTTCAATCTTCTGCTGGTTTTCTTTCTGCGAGTAGAAGAGAAAACCTTGTGGGATATATGGTTTAAGTTTCTTTATAGTTAGACAGAATTAATATCCACTGTGTATGTAGTTTGTAGGATTTTATTTCTGGACTAGTGGACTTTAGGTGGAACAGTCTTTTTAAGTATTGTTGGCACATAATTTGTTGTGCAGAAGGTTTATGGATTTGTTTTAGTGAAGCAACTCAAACTCTCCTCTTTTTGGTGTTATAGGCCGCTGCCAAAATGAAACCAACTTGTTCCCTAACGTCGACAGTACCTGGAAAGTACGTTTCTCACTCTAATCCATTCCATTGCAATTTTGTTTTTTTGTGAACAAGTGTTTGTCTCCATTTGCCATGAAACTCTCCTGGGAATGAGGTTAGTTGTATGATGATGTTTCGACTTCTATTTTTCTACAGACGTTCAATGAACTCCAGAAACTGATAAGTAAGACACATGGACAAGTGGTTGGGGACTTGATGACGCCTTCCCCTCTGGTTGTCCGTGGTTCAACCAACTTAGAAGATGCAGCCAGGTATCCTCGCTTAGTATGAATTCAATCCGTTTTTTTTTCTCTCTCTCTCTCTCTATGAAACCAACACTTCTTACAGAGATTTGTAACCATTTTGTTGTTCTCCAGGTTGCTTCTGGAAACAAAGTTCCGAAGATTACCAGTCGTGGATTCAGATGGAAAACTGGTAATGTCACACAATCTTTTCTTTCTTCCTTTTGCTCGTTGGTCGAGGATCTTGTCTGATCTTTGTTGTTTTGCTTCTTGTTTTTGTTTGCTTGCAATAAAAGATTGGGATCCTTACAAGGGGGAACGTAGTAAGGGCTGCACTGCAGATCAAGCGTGAAACAGAGAACTGTGAAACTTAGCTAGATAATCCCTTTCAATCTGCCATAGTTAAATAGCAAATCTGTTCATTCCATTCATGGAAGTATATATAATGTAAACCCAAACTGGGAATTCAAGACGTTATTGTGTAGGGCAAAGTCTATTCTCTATTCTCTAATCTTATTGGCACCACCAAACACAAACGAGCAAACAGAACTTGATCTACTGTTTCACATGAGTTTGCTCTGTCTTTTTTTTTTCTTTTCTCACTCGGTCAAACTCTTGCAAAATGTCTTGACCACTAGAACCAATCGGACGAGACAACTCAATAAATATATAACAACGGAGACCAAACAACTCAATAGAGAGTATGTAATAGAAAAAGGACCAAACAACTCATTAAGTATGTAATAACAATAATCTCCGAACAAGTTTGTTCCTTTAATTACATCAGTGATGCTCTCAACGTCCGTGCGTGTCACGTCTCGTCTCTTTTCTCAGCTGAGAGTTTCTCGGGGTCTAGGTTCTGTTCCGGCAACGTTTTATGATGAATCCGAAGACAATCCTTTAGGGTTCCAATCCAACAATGATCTTCTCCACAGGAGTAGTAATGGTGTTCGTGTCTTTGACCTCCTCGAGATCAATGGTGTTCCCGCTTTGAGACGTCTCTACAACATGCTGCTGAAGGAATGTACCGTCTCCAAGCGAGTCTCTCAGGGGAGGATCGTTCACGGCCACGTTGCCAAGTCTCTTTTCCGATGCGAGGTTGTTATGAACAACACGCTGCTTAACATGTATGCAAAATGCGGAAGCTTGGAAGAGGCTCGCAAGGTGTTCGACGAAATGCCTCAGAGAGACTTTGTCACTTGGACCACTTTGATTTCTGGTTACTCGCAGCACGGTCGACCCATTGATGCGCTTGTATTGTTTATTCACATGCTTAGAGATGGGTTTGTTCCTAATGAGTTCACTTTGTCCAGCGTTGTTAAAGCTGCTGCTGCTGCTGCAGCTGAGCCTCGAGGGTGTTGTGGTCAGCAACTTCACGGGTTCTGTCTCAAGTGCGGGTTTGATTTGAATGTTCACGTTGGTAGCTCTCTTCTTGATATGTACACACGCTATGGTCTTATGGATGATGCGCAGCTGGTCTTCGATGGGCTTGAGAGCAGGAACGATGTTTCTTGGAATGTTTTGATCGCTGGCCATGCGAGGAGGTGTGGGACAGAGAAGGCTCTTGAGCTTTTTCAGCGGATGCTTAGAGAAGGTTTCAGACCTTCCCATTTCTCCTACTCTAGCGTCTTTGGGGCTTGTTCCAGTACAGGGTTCTTGGAGCAAGGGAAATGGGTTCACGCACATATGATTAAATCTGGTGAGAAGCTTGTGGCTTTCGCAGGAAACACTCTTATTGACATGTATGCGAAGTCAGGAAGCATACATGATGCGAGAAAGATATTTGATAGATTGGCTAGAAGGGATGTGGTGTCTTGGAACTCGCTCCTCACTGCTTATGCTCAACATGGATTTGGAAGAGAAGCAGTGTGCTTGTTTGAAGAAATGAGAAGGGATGGGATTAGTCCAAACGAAATCTCGTTTCTCTCTGTTCTTACAGCTTGTAGCCATTCTGGTCTTTTAGATGAAGGGTGGCATTACTTTGAATTGATGAAGAAAGATGGGATAGAACCCAAGGCTTGGCACTACGTCACGATTGTTGATCTTCTTGGGCGTTCCGGTGATCTTGACAGGGCACTGAGATTTATCAGAGACATGCCCATAGAACCCACTGCAGCCATCTGGAAAGCTCTGCTTAATGCTTGTAGGATGCACAAGAATGTGGACTTGGGAGCTTATGCCGCTGAACATGTGTTTGAACTAGACCCTGATGACCCTGGTCCTCATGTAATACTGTATAACATCTATGCCTCAGGTGGCAGATGGAACGATGCTGCAAGAGTGAGAAAGAAGATGAAGGAGAGTGGAGTGAAGAAGGAACCTGCGTGCAGCTGGGTAGAGATTGAGAACGCAATCCACATGTTTGTAGCGAATGATGAATGTCATCCACAGAGGGAGGAGATTAGTCGCAAGTGGGAAGAGATCTATGCAAAGATCAAGGAGTTGGGGTATGTGCCAGACACAAGCCATGTAGTTGTCCATGTGGATCAACAAGAGAGGGAAGTGAATCTACAGTATCACAGCGAGAAAATAGCGTTGGCGTTTGCACTTTTAAACACCCCTCCTGGATCAACCATACACATAAAGAAGAACATCAGGGTCTGTGGAGATTGCCATTCAGCAATCAAGTTGGTTTCAAAAGTGGTTGAGAGGGAGATCATTGTGAGAGATACAAACCGGTTCCACCATTTTAGGGATGGTAGCTGTTCTTGTGGGGATTATTGGTAGTGATCACTGAAGTAGATAGAATCAGTGGCTTCTTCAGCTGGTGTTGTTGGAGAGAGCTGATTCTACCTATTTGAAGATGCAGCCAGGTATCCTCCTCTTTATTACAGAAGACAGTTGGTCTCTGATATATAAAATTTATTGCAGACAAGTTTGCTCTTATAACAAAGACCAAAAGGAATTGAAGCTCTATAGAACATGTGCCAGCATTTGATGAACCGAACCTTAAAAAAACTTACAGAAAGTTTCTAGACACAACTTCATATGATTTTCGCACATACTGACTCAACATTGATGATTTTCTTAGATATTGGATCATGATTCATGAGCTAAACTCTTCTATGAAGCTGCTAAGGTCGTTATAAGAAGACCCTCCTTCTTCCACGGCGGCTTTAGCCATCTCTGCAAGCTTCTTTGCACGGCTACGCATCTCCTCAGCTTCTTCCCCATCCAGCACCTCCCTCACCGCTTTATCCACGTTCTCTCTGCTAATAAAATCTCCCATAATCGCATGCTTGTTCGTTCCCACGCTCACTCCAGTTCTGAGAACTTTCGTTACCAATATCTCGTTGTAGAACTGCTCAGCTCCAATCGGCCACGTCACCATGGGAAGCCCAGCAGCCACTCCTTCTAGAAGCGAGTTCCAGCCGCAGTGGGTCACGAACACACCGGTAGCTTGGTGGTCAAGTATCAGAACCTGTGGAGCCCATCCTCGAATTATCATTCCCCTATCTTTGACCCTCTCTTCAAACCCTTCTGGTAACCACTCTTCTTTGTCACCTGCTCATACCAAATTCCATTTCAGATAAAAAAACAGAGCATAAGAAACATAGTGAACACACAATATGCATGTATTTTGTTTAACAGTACCTGTGTTTTTCCTCACAACCCAGATGAAACTTGTGCCAGAAGCTTCTAACCCTGCAGCAATCTCAGTCAACTGCTCGTTCTTGATGCTAGCCACGCTCCCAAATGAAACGTAAACGACTGAATCTGGTTTCCTGGAGTCTAGCCATTTGAGGCATTCAGCTTCATCAATGCTTGCTTTCTTTCCTCTCTCAGCCTTCTCCTCAAACCCTCTGTTGTGAACCGAGAGTGGACCTATCTGCCACGCTCTCTTTGCTACAGTGCTCTTGTAAAAATCGGCGTAGTCAGGTTCGAGCTCGTAGAAGCTGTTCACAACAACACCTGAGCTCTTCACTTCTGATTCTAGAGCCTCATTCATAAACTTCCCCATCTCGGTATCTTCACCACGGTCTAAGATCTGTCCTTGAGTTATCGCAATGTTCCCAGGGAGATCAGGGATCACAAAGGGCTCACTACTCGTAGCTACTCTCTTTTGTGGGTTATGCAGTCTGATGCAATAACTAGCGCATAAAGAGAAGTAACCAGTGCCGTGGAACACAAGTCGTGGCACATGGAACTTCTCAGCAGCTTCAGTAGCCCAGGGGAAGAACACGTCGGCGATAAGACAGTCAGGTCTCATTGTCTCGAGGAGCTTCTCAAGCTGGTCTTTGAAAAACCTGGTGGCCAAAAAGAATTTGGAGATCATGGCTCGTCTTTCATCACTGTTGTTGTTTGCGGTGAAGGAGTCAGCGTTTTCGCATCCTTCTGGCAACCCGAGCTGGACGCAAGGAAAATCCACGATCTGGATCTCGATTTGGAGACCCGGGTTCAGGTTCTTGAATTTGTCGATGGGTTTCTGGAGGAACTTGGCGTTGAGAGGTGTGGTTAGGATGGTGGACTTGGCTCCTCTGCTAGAGAAAAGCTTAGCCATGTCTAGAGTTGGTATCATGTGACCATGAGCCATCATAGGGAAGAACATAACATGGAGCTTGTGAGAGTTACTAGTCATGTTTGACTTTGGAAGATAAATGATAGAGAAAGGAAAGATTCTGAAGTTGTAGAAGAGTTGTTTCTTTGCTTCTGGTCTTGAATGGTTGTACAAGTTTATGCATCTCTATAAATAACATTAATGGATCTGACGTCTTTGCATATGTCACTTGTTTTGTTTATTCGGAAAGAATATAGGATCACTTTTCAAGGTCATGTGGAACCAAAATCTAATTTTAACTTATAAATTACTCCCTCCGTTTGGATTTAATTGTCGTTGTAAAAAAAAAAATTAGTTTCAAAATAAGTGTCGTTTTAAAATTTCAATACAAAATTTATTTTAAAAATTCTTCTTTTTATTTTTCCAATTGGTTGAAATGTACTTATATGTATAGGTAATTGTGTTTTTATCTTGAAAATAAACAAAATTATATGTTTTCCTAATCTGTGTGCATAAACCTAAAACGACAATTAAAATGAAACGGAGGAAGTAATTAAAAATATATACACTTATGTTAAATTTTTGGAGCAAAAAGTGTAACCAATTGACTAATATAATGTATAACTGGAATTATATATGCTGCCATTTCAGTTAGAACAGTCATTAGGATTTTTTAAGTTATATCTTGATTAAAATTTATACTAAACATAGATTTTAACTTTATTGATTAATAAATTTTGATGCTATTTTAAGGAGTGTTTCTTGTTAGTTTTTTTGGCTAAAATTTGGGTTTCCTGTATGTTTAGTTGTTTACATGATTATAGTTTTAACTATTCGTTAAATTTCATTCCTACAAAGAGAAGTCAAATTTCTCTCACTAGCATGTAACAAGACGTTGTTCAAAAAAAAAAAAGCATGTAACAAGACAAGTTCATGTATCACCACTCTTTTCTCAAGATGCACATGTCTTTAGTGTCTTAACAAATTTTTTGTATGAATAACAAATGTAATAAAAACGTGGCTTAACACATGAGCCATAATTTATGGACCCTATTAGAATCGAGCCGTTGGAAATTAATTCATTATCGCTTTCATCAAGAACTAAGTCTCAAGAACACCTACTCATAAATGTTCTTGAAGTAATAAAAAGCTTCTAGATACAAACTCAAATTCATGCTAGCTCATTCATGTGAAAATGAATGATTCATTAACCTTTATTCCTTAAATAATACATTAGATTTCGTCTGTAACCAAAACTCTCTATACGAAGGATCATCATGAGCTAATAAACTCTTCCATCAAGCTGTTTAGATCGTTAAAAGAAGACCCTCCTTCTTCCACCGCAGCTTTAGCCATCTCCGCCAGTTTCTTTGCCCGTGTACGCCTCTCCTCCGCCTCTTCCCCAACCAAAACTTCTCTCACCGCCGTCTCCACTTTCTCTCTACTTATGATATCATCTTCCATAGCTTTCACATGCTTTGTAGCTCCCACGCTCACTCCAGTTCTAAGCACTTGTGTAACCAACTTCTCGTTGTAGAATTGCTCTGCTCCAATAGGCCATGTCACCATCGGTAGCCCTGCAGCCACTCCTTCAAGAAGCGAGTTCCAGCCACAGTGAGTCACAAACCCACCGGTTGCTTGGTGCTCAAGTATCAGTACTTGTGGTGCCCATCCTCTTATTATCATCCCTCTCTCTTTGACCCTCTCTTCAAACCCTTCTGGTAACCATTCTTCTTTCTCACCTGTGTTTGTTCTCACAACCCATATGAAACTTGTGCCAGAAGCTTCTAAACCTAGAGCGATCTCTCTCAGCTGCTCGTTCTTGAAACAAGCAACGCTCCCAAATGAAATGTAAATGACTGAATCTTGTTTCTTGGAGTCTAGCCACTTGAGGCACTCAGCTTCATCAATGCTCGCTTTCTTTCCTCTCTCAGCCTTCTCCTCAAATCCTCTGTTTATAACAGAGAGTGGACCGATATGCCACGCTCTCTTGGCTACAAATCTCTTGTAAAAGTCTGCGTAATCAGGTTCAAGCTCGTAGAAGCTGTTCACAACAACACCTGAGCTCTTCATCTCTGATTCTCTCACATCAATCATGAACTTCCCCATATCGGATTCGCTGTCTCCGTCTATGATCTGCTCTTTAGTTATCACTATGTCCCCGGGGAGCTCTGGAATCACAAAAGGCTCACAACTTAAACCTACTTTGTTCTGTGGTTTATGCACTTTGATGCAGTAACCAGCGCATAAAGAGAAGTAGCCAGTGCCGTGAAACACAAGTCTTGGCACATGAGACTTCTCAGCAGCTTCAGTAGCCCATGGGAAGAACATGTCGGCGATAAGACAGTCAGGTCTTGTCTTCTTGAGGAGAACCTCGAGCTGATCTTTGAAAAAGCTTGTCGACAGAAAGAATTTAAAGGCCATGTCGTTACGGTCGGCATTGGTGTCTGAGGTGAAGAAATCTACGTTCTCGCATCCTGCTGGTAACCCTAGCTCCACGCATGGGAAATCGAAGATCTCGATATCAATATCAAGATTGGGATTCAGGTTCTTGAATACGTCGATGGGTTTCTGGAGGATCTTGGAGTTGAGAGGTGTGGTGATGATAGTGGACTTGGCTCCTCTGCTAGAGAGAAGCTTAGCCATGTCTAGAGTTGGTATCATGTGGCCATAAGCCATGAAAGGGAAGAACATAACGTGGAGCTTGTGCTGTGGATTACTACTCATGTTTGTCCTAGTTTTTGGTTGCAAAAACAATGAGTTTTGCTCTGAGAATTTGAGAAGAAAAATCAGAAAAGACTCTGACCTTGTAGAAAATATAATTTTTTTTGACTTGTTGAATGGTTGTAGATATGAGTCTTGTTTTAATGATATATTTTTTAGTACAGTTATTTGATTTCTATATATAATGTATAAATCCACAGTCCACACGTTAGTTTGGATTCTTGTGAGATCATTTTGGGTAATGGATTCTGACGTATATGCATACGTAACTTGTTATGGTTTCATTGGTTTTTCCTCTGTCAACTTGTCACAGTTGTCGGAATGTTTTTCAACATTTTATGGAGCCAACTTTGTTTTTCTTTGTAGGCTGTACCAAAATTAAATAACTTGTAAACTCTCAAGATGAAACTTAGAGCATCTCCAAGGGTTCACTCTATTTTCTACTCTAAAATAGAGTGATTCTATAATAGAGATAAAGTTTGCTCCAATTGTATTCTATTTTTGAGTAGAATATAGAGTGATGAACAAAAAAAAACAACTTACTCTATATTTGGAGTAATTCTATTATAGAGTGAGAAATAGAGTACTATTGGAACATTTTTTACTCTAAACTCTATTTTAGTGTGGAAAATAGAATGGGATTGGAGATGCCCTTAGACCATCTCTAATGGAACACAAAAACTTACTCTATAATTCACTCTAAAATAGAGTAACTCCCTCTCTTTAAGATTACTCTAAAATAGAGTAAAATTTTGTGTTCTATTGAAGATGCCCTTATATTAGTGCTTAATTTGATTACTCCCTCTCTTTCTAAATGCAAATTGTTTTAGATAAAAGGATCAATATTAAAAAAATTGTTGGTTTTTAAAAAGTAGCATTAGTGTATAAATTCAATCAACCATAAAAACATGTAGTATTTTATTAATTAATTACATAATATTCAATAAATACAAAAGTGCATTAAAATATGAAAACAACTTATATCTGAAACAAATTTTTTTCTTTGAAACTATTTACATGAAGAAACAGAGGGAAATAGTACACATTGAAATCGCCTAATCAATACCATTTGACTAATCATTTACAATTATCTTCCCGCGTAGCTTCTTAATCATCACAACATGGAGTAGTTTAGTCTAATGATTCTAGAATACTTTTTTTTTTTTGTAAACTAGAATACTTTTTCTTGAAGCATTGGGTCTTTATAATACTAGAGAGTAGAGAAAGCTAAGTTGATAAGTCATAGCACGTGGTTTGAGATTGTCCACCAATAAAGAAGACTTGTAAGAACACAAGTTACACAACTTGCCATTCGCCTTATGGAGACTGGAGAAAAAAGATAACATACTAACCATATATTATTGATATAATAAATAGACTTTATTGAAGTCACTTATTGCAAGGAAAGAAAGAAGCCTTTATACACTTCTAGAAGCCCTCCATAAAAACTGCAGACTGTAAAGAATATATGTGAAGATGACTAGAGATAGTTTGATGCTAATCGAGTAAAGTCATGTAACTAGTTAGGAAGTGATGTTGGTGTGTGCCAAATGTTAGTGGAATCCTTATGGTTCATGTTCTTCGCTTTTACCGAGCTAACGATATTAGTAGACCGAACTGATGAAGGGGTTTGTGTATTGATGGCTCAAGAACTACTTCAATTTTGGAGAACAAAACTAATGTTTTATACATCGCTATGCCTAACATCGGCCCTGGATATTACAAAACTAGGTCATTAAGTCTAAACTTTACTTGCATAGATACTAGTTTTTTTTTTAAATAGCATAAGAGAGTACTTTAAAGCACTTTCAAACTAAGTAAAACTTGTGAAATTGTAGAGTAAACAGTATATCAGAACAACATACTAAATCGTTCTGATTCGAGAAAGTAACTCAAACCAACACAACATCATTGTCGTTAGTCAATAACATTTGTTCCTTAACTTAGAAAAAAAAATCAACTTCTTTTCTCCTCTTCTTTTTGCATCCTAACCAACTTAAGCTCTTCCATCAACCTGTTCACCTCACTGTCTGAAGATCCTCCTTCTTTCACCGCATCTTTCGCCATTTCAGCTAACTGCTTAGCCCGTTTCTTCATATCTTCTCCAGCCATCACTTCCCTTACCGCTTTCTCCACTTTCTCTCTACTAATAAAGTCTCCAACAGGTTTCATCATCTTTTGGACTCCTACATTCACTCCTGTTTTCAACACTTGTGTTACCAACTTCTCGTTGTAGAACTGCTCTGCTCCGATAGGCCATGTTACCATTGGTAGCCCTGATGCTACACCTTCTAGAAGCGAGTTCCATCCGCAATGCGTCAAAAATCCTCCAACTGCTTGGTGGTCTAGTATTAGCACTTGCGGCGCCCAGCCACGGATTATCAATCCTTTTCCTTTCATCTTCTCTTCGAACCCCTCAGGTAACCACTCTTCCTTCTCACCTATTCACACCACAACACATAAAAGCAGTGTTATCAAAATCATTGTTTAACTCAGAACAAAACAGAGGATTGTGTTGCAAGTAATGTCTAGATACGTACCTTGGCTGACACTTTTGTTAACCACCCATATAAAATCATGTCCTGACATTTCCAAGCCAGCTGCAATCTCAGCGAGCTGCTCGTTGTTGAAGCTCAACATGGTTCCAAATGACAAGTAAATCACTGATTCACATCTCTTGGAATCAAGCCATTTCAAACATTCATGCTCATCAATGCTAGCCTTTTTGCCCCTCTCTGCTTTCTCCTTGAACTCTCTGTTCCCTAGAGAAAGCGGACCGATACTCCAAGCCCTTTTGGCCACAGAACTCTTGTAAAAATCGGAGTAAGCAGGTTCAAGCTCGTGGAAGCTGTTCACCAACACACCAAAGCTACTTCTCTCTGAATCTCTCAGTTCCTTCATAAACTTCCCCATAACAGACTCTTCTTCTTTCTCTATGACCTGTTCCTCTGTGATCACAATATCTCCAGGGAGTTCAGGGATCACAAAGGGCTCAGAACTCGAAGCAACTTTCTTGTAAGGCTTGTGGAGCCTTAAGCAATGAGAAGCACATAAAGAGAAGTAGCCTGTGCCGTGGAACACAAGTCTCGGTACACCAAACTTCTCAGCGAGTTTAGTCGCCCAAGGGAGGAACATATTGGCGACAAGACAGTCTGGTCTCACTGTCTCGAGGAGATGCTCTAACTGCTCTTTGAAATATTCCATTGAAAGTAAAAACTTACGGTTCAAGTCACCTGTGTTTAGGTCAGGGTTAGAGAAGAAGAAATCTGTGTTCTCGCATCCTTGAGGCAAGCCTAGCTCTGTGCAAGGGAAATCTAGGATCTGGATGGTGATGTCTTGGAGTCCAGGGTTGTCCTGGTTGAATGATTTGATGGGGTTTTCGAGGATCTTGGCGTTGAGAGGTGTGGTTAGAATAGTGGATTTGGCTCCTTTTGTGGAGAAGAGCTTGGCCATGTCAAGAGTTGGTATCATGTGGCCATGAGCCATGTAAGGGAAGAGGAAGATGTGGAGCTTTGTGGATTCGCCCATGTTTGGTTGCGGAGAAAACAAGATTGTGGATTTTGCAGAACCTAATAAGTAGAAACGTTTCTATTACTTTTTTTTGTCTGAACTTTTAGGACTGGATGTTTGAGAGAGATATGTATGACGTGTGTATATAAATACAAATTTAATATGTGGAAACACCATCTCTTTAGGGGCCATTAAGTTATAATCTTGACTTTGACTCCATAGAATTTTTAGAATCGTAGTACGAAAAAATCAATACAGAAGACTTTTCTGTCAAATATATTTTGACGAAATGGGATAAGCTCTAGAGTTACCCAATCTGGGGAGTTTAAACTAACGTCATGGCATTCGTCAGTTTTCTTCTAGTAGTTTTCTTCCAGAAGAAACATATATAATCTCTTAAGCCCATGTGATTCTACTAGTCTCAAGATCCAAATCCCCCGATTTTAGGTACATATCTGCGCCGAGAGGTGATCTTCAATAGATTCAGCTTCATGGGCTTTTCTTTGATTGGCTAAATAACTCTTCCTGGGCCTAAACCGAAACCCTCTGGTTTAGGAATGGTTCGATTGACAATTATTTCCGGAACGATTTCATCGTCCAACATTTTTAGTTTCAGTTATCTTTTTTGGTTCGTTTTCTGGAAATTACTGCAAAATTAAACCTCATGCCCGGCGAATACGACAAACATGAATTGCAAGAAGAGAAGACTCCTACATTTGGGACAACGAACGATACACAGCTGTACATCCCATCAGTCATCACATGCTGCCGTTACAAGCAGTGGGAAACAATATATAGGGGCATGGTATTTCTCTTTATGCGATCTTTTAAGTGTTCATACAAACATATACGAAAATAATATATACATTGGGGCGGACCCACGTGTTAGATGGTGGTGTCAATTGACACCACAAACTATATTTACTAGTTTGCTGTGGCAATTTGGTTGAAATGTGATTGAATGAACCAATAAACCTGGGTGACTTTTTTTTAATTTTTTTTGATCCCACGTGAAAAAATTCCAGGTTCATTCCTGTATATCAATTATTTACAGATTTAAAAATTGATGGTTATTATCTAGTATATTTAACTATTTTCTGATAACACGAGGAAGTTTAGAGTCCAAGCTCGTAATCTTTTTTTTCTTTTTGGTAAAAATCCAAGCTCGTAGTCCAAGCTCGTAATCTTTCTAGACCTTAAACATTAATCCCTCTGTTTTTAAAAGATGTATGTTCTGGAAAAAATATTTGTTTTAAAAAGATGTATTTTTTATGTTTTCTATATAAAAATTGCAAATTTCAATAAAATTAATTGAATTTATTGAAAGACTATTGGTTAAAATGCATTGAAATTTGGTAATTTCTAAAAACAATGCATGATTAATGTGTTTTTTTAATATGTGTGAAAACTCTAAAACATACATTTTAAAAAAACAGAAGGAGTAGTATTTAATATTAGTTTAATCCCGGATCCAGAAGTTTTTGATATAGGTGACAGAAATTATTTTCAGTTGAGATAACGACCTCGGGTTACGTTGACATGGGAAACGAATATTACTTACTATCAGTGAGGATACATATGTTCATAAATTCTACTAGAAGCATCCTGAATCAGAAATTGATGATTTCAACAAAGTAAATTCTCCTCTTTTTATCTTATGCTCTGCGGTGCAAAACATGTTTTGATGATTGAATTATGAAATTATGAATTCGACTCTTTATTCGAGTTAGCTAAAAAAGAAAAAGATTGTTCACTTTGTCTTGGTAGAACTTTGCCTTCTTTTTCTTGATCTTAACGTAGCAATTCTTTGAAATGCTTGTGACTTATGTATAAAAGCATTACAACAAAGAAGTGTCAATTCAACATGAGAAACGAAGATTCTTTGAAATTAATGTTTATGACGTTGAATAAAACCATTTCAACAAAGAAGTGCTATTTTCCTGTTGTAAATATAAATATATTTGGATTACTTGTTCGACGATACAACAATAGTTATAGGTTAGTTTCTAGATTAACCTAAAAATTCAGGGTTGTACAGTTTTTTTTTTAATAAAGGGCATAGGGTTGTACAGTTATCTCCTTTGAAATAGTATCTATCGTCTTCATTATTGCTTAGTTACTAAGAAACGTGTATTTTGATTTTGGGAAAATTGTCATTTAAATCACGAACTTTCAAATTTGGTTGAAGAAAAGCCTGAACTTTCACTTGGACCATTTAAAGCACCAACTTAATTTGACTAGTCATTTTAAACATCAATTTAGTTTGACTAAACTAAATTAAGCACGACGTTAACTCGGGTAACGGAATGATTAAACGGAGTTAAATGCCGTCTTTAATTTTCGTTAAGTCCAAAACGACGTCGTTTAAAAATATGCGTCTTAATGGAATCGAACCTATGACCATAGACACACACAAGTAAGGCTCAAACCACTAGACCACTTAAATTTTTCTTTACATGATTGACTAGTAATAGTTATTATTGTGAAACCTCCAAATCATCTTCTTCAACCCTAAATCCCTAAATAATTTTATAAATATTAAAACTTGTAAATAAATTATTAACTATTCAAAAATTTGTGAACATTATTAAAAATATTAAAACTTATAATAATTATTAACTTAATTATAATATTAAGTTTTATTTACAAGTATTATTGAAAATACTACTTATAAATAACTATATGATACTAAATGATTTTTAATTATAATTTTTAATTAATAGCAATACTAAATGATTTTGAATTATGATTTTTAATTATAATTTTTCATAATACTAAAATATTTTTAATTAAAAATCACAATTAAAAATTATTTTGTTTTATTAGTAATTAAAAATTATAATTAAAAATCATTTAGTAATTAAAATTATAATTAACAATCATTTAGTATTACTAGTAATTAAAAATTATAATTAATTATTATTATAAATCAGACAAGTTATTATTAACTATAATTTTTAATTATAATTTTTAATAATACTAAAGATTTTTTAAAAAAAAATCATAATTAAAAACCATTTTGTATTATTATTAATTAAAAATTACAATTAAAAGTCATTTAGTTATTTATACTCACAAAATTTCGAATAACTAATAAGCTATTTAAAAGTTTTAATATTTATAAAATCATTTAGGGATTTAGAGTGGAAAAAAATGATTTGGAAGTTTCATAATAATAAGTATTAGTAGTCAATCAAGTTAAAAAAATGCAAGTGGTCTAGTAGTTTGGGCCTTTCAATGATAGTGTCTTTGGTCATAGGTTCGATCCACCCGGATGTGATATTTAAAAAGATTTTTAAACGACGTCGTTTTGGACTTAACAGAGATTAGAGACGGCATTTAACTCCGTTTAATCATTCCGTTACCCGAGTTAACGTCGTGCTTAATTTGGTTTAGTCAAACTAAATTGATGTTTAAAATGGCTAGTCAAATTAAGTTGGTGCTTTAAATGGTCCAAGGAAAAGTTCAGGCTTTTTTTCAACCAAATTTGAAAGTTCGTGATTTAAATGACAATTTTCCCTTTTGATTTTACCCAAAAAACGCGTATACCTCAAGGCTCATGGGCTTTTCTTTGATTAGCTAAATTACTTTTCCTGGGCCTTAACCGAAACCCTCCGGTTTATTCGAGGTGGATCCAGACTAGCTGCGAGTATCCCGTATCAGTCTATTTATCGGTCAGACTACACTTCAGTCACTGGATGTTGGGGGAGCCCAAATTTTAAATTTTATCCGCAGTAGCCAGTGAGAATCGAACCCGCTCTGTATTAAGACCGAAACTCCCTCAAAATTACTGGATCATCTCCGTTTAGTTTTTTTCCAGAACGATTTCATCGTCCAACATTTCAGTTTCAGTTATCTTTTTTGCAATGTTTTAAAAACTGGACCAGACTCCGTATTGTAAATGGATCGATGGCCGTGAGTGCAACCAGTTCAACCGAATTTTAAATTTTAATCTAATTTTAAATCAATTAAATATATATATGTATAATTATAAAGTTGTTTTTATAAAATTTTAATGTAAATAAAACAGATACATAATAAAACGAAAATTAAAAAATAGTATAAGAATATAATGCAAAAAGAATATTCAGTAATATACTTTTAAAAATGATTTTTAATGAAATATTCTTAAATTTGCATTTTTTTTATTTTTTACCAACTTGAATTTGAAAAAACTATATTTTAATATTGAACCGGATCACCAGTTTTACTGAATTTGACAGATTTTTTACCGGATTTGTTGTTTAACTCAAATATGATTTTTAGTACGATCTGAAACCGCTTAGAAGAGCACTGATCCGATCTGGTTTTGAAAAGACTGTTTTTTGGTTCGTTTTGTGGACATTACTGCAAAATTAAACCTCATGCCCGGCGAATACGACAAACATGAAATGCAAGAACCAAACAAGAAGACTCCTACGTTTGGGACAACGATACGGAGATCTACATCCCATAATATGCTGCCGTTACAAGCAGTGGGAAACAAATAAATATAGGGGCATGGTATTTCTCTCTATGCGATCTTTTAAGTGTTCATACAAACATGAAACATATATGAAAATGATATTAAATTGTTTACATACGATGGTTACTATCTATATTTAACTATTTTCTGATAACACGAGGAAGTTTAGAGTCGAAGCTCTCGTAATATTTCTAGACCTTAAACATTAGTATTTAATATTAATTTTGTCCCGGACACAGAGGTTTTTTGATAGTGACAGAAATTATTTTCAGTTGAGATAACGAACCTCGTACGTTGACATGGGAAACGAATATTACTCACTATCCGTGAGGATAAATATGTTCATAAATTCTACTAGAAGCATCCTGAATCAGAAATTGATGATTTCAACAAAGTAAATTCTCTGCTTTTTATCTTATGCTCTGCAGTGGAAAACATGTTTTGATGATTAAATTATGAATTTATGAATTCAACTCTTTATTAGCTAAAAGAAAAAGATTGTTCACTTTGTCTTGGTAGAACTTTGCCTTCTTTTTTTTCCTTAACATAGCAATTCTTTGTAATGCTTGTGCTTATGTATAGAAGCATTTCAACAAAGAAGCGCCAATTCAACATGAGAAACGAAGATTCTTTGAAATGTTTGTGGCGTTGAATAAAACCATTTCAACAAAGAAGTGCTGTTTTCCTGTTGGCGGCTCCTTTGTAAATATATATATATTTGGATTACTTGTTTTCCACGATACAATGTTTTAGGTTAGTTTCAAGATTAACCTAAAACTTCGGGGTTGTACAATTATCTCCTTTGAAATAATATCTATCGTCTTCATGATTGCTTAGTCTACTTTTTTTTTGTGCAACCAAATATATTAATGCAAAGGTCTTAAGAGTCTGGGCCCAAAGTTGGGCTAACCCAAAAGAAGATACAAAGCAGAAGCAGGAATTGAAAAAGCCCTGAGGGCCTGTTTAGCTAAAACGTCGACGTCTCTGTTCTGGGAATGAGAAACATGACAGAAACGGATAGAAGCAAAAGCTGAGGAGAGATGATCGATATCGTGGAGGATGCCGTAAATCTCCTTGATCCAGGTTTTGCTGGTTATTGCTCTGATGAGCGTTGAGCAGTCGGAGAGGAAGAGGATATCAGATATCCCATTCGATGCTGCAGATATGAGCCCTAATCGGAGAGCCATGGCTTCCGCTACAAGGGGTGAGGAGACGAAATCGAGTGCTTGAGATCCTGAAGGACCTTGTTTCACCATCCATGCGAGTCCTGCTCGTTGCGTAGAGGCGTCCCAGGCGGCGTCGATGTTGCATGTTGTCGTGGTCCGTTGATCATAGCGAGGCGGTAGGTTCTTCTGGCTTGTCTGCTTCGAGATGATCTTGTCCTTTTGTGGCGCTTGTGCTAGGTCCCATTCTCTTGCTGCTGCTAATGCCCTTGTTGCGATCTCTGTAGGTGGAGCAGTTTTATCTTCGAAGATTAGGCGATTGCGAGCATTCCAGAGCATCCAGCAGATCCAAGGGAGGACGTTATGCTTAACACCTGTTGGTGGGAGGCAAATTAAGTTCCGGCACAGGACCACTGCCTGCTTAAAGTCTGTATCATCAGCTATGTGAACTGGGTTAGATATCGGGATTAGTTTCCAGACTTCCTTTGCAAAAGGACAGAGGAAGAAGACGTGCATTGCTGACTCTGTAGCTTTGTACCGAGGGCAGAGAGAATCAGAAACCACACCTCTGTTTTGTAGATTCTCGCCCAGAGGTAAAGCTCCTTGAATAATTGACCAAAGGAAGACCCTTAACTTAGGAGAGAAGTGTCCTGACCATATATCTTTTATCCACTTGAACTCCAGGTTATTACTTGTAGGGAGAGGGGGCGACAAAGACGTGCTCATCAAGGAGTTTGCTTTGGTGTTGTAGCCGGATTTCGTCGAGTACACTCCCGAGGGAAGTGGTTGCCACACATAGGAGTCCTCTACTCCCATCATACTTGGATTAAGACATTGAATTTGATGCTTGAAATCCGGTAAGAGCTCCTCGATTCTTGTCTTGTTCCATTGTAGATCAGTAGTTAGAAAGTCTGAGACCCGTAGGTCCAACGCTGATTCATGGACAGGACCGTAGGGTTTGATATTGGAGTCCAAACTTATCCAGGAATCTTTCCACACTCTAGTTGTTTGACCATTGCCTATTACTCTCCCCAGGTTTTCCTTCAGCAGCTCGCTACCGTGGAGGATACTGCGCCATCCATGCGAGCAATCTGCAGGTAATTGAGCATCCAGAAGACTTCTCTTGTGGCAGTACTTGCCTTTTAGGACTCTAGCAAGTAGACAGTTAGGCACCGTTAGGATTCGCCAAGCGATTTATTAATATTTCCAATAATAGATAAATGGAAATCTTTCAAAAAATAGAAATGAGAAGTGTAAGAGGAAATAACATTCAAATATAATTAAATTATTTAATACTAAGAAAGAGGAAATAACATTTAAGAAACGCGTATTTTGATTTTACCAAAAAAAAAACGCGTATACCTCAAGGCTCAAGCCATCCAAAGTCAAAAGTACGGTCCACGCCTAACTTCTGCGACAATTCAAAGTCTCGATTATTTGTCGTATACTTAAAGACGGACTATCTCTGCATTAAGCTTCATCCTTACATATTTTCAATCTCTTGTTCTTCATTCAAACCCTAGTCTCTCTGTATTTCTTAACCAAATCTAGTTTCTTCCATCCAGCTCATGTCGATGATGGTGGGTATTCAAGGCCAGGTTCTCGAGGTCACTGGTTCGTGCATTTCCGTTCCTCGACTATTAGTTTCTTTTCGTTCTTTTTTTTTTTCATGACTTTCTAACTCAATGTTCACTGGAGATTGAATACTCCCTTTATTGGATCTTTGGTTTGCTTATGTGATTGTGTTTGGTTTCAGTTGTTGGGTGCCAGAAACTGAAAGACACTGAATGGTTCTCGAGGCAAGATCCATACGTTGTGCTCGAGTATAGCAGCACAAGGAACCGTACCAGAACCTGCACAGGTTAACTAATACCTCTTCTTTAATTCTTACAAGGGTTTTGAAAAGCTTACTCATCTTTGAATTTTTTTGATGTGGTTTCTTTATTTTTTTCAGATGGTGGAAAGAGCGCTGTGTTCCAAGAGAAGTTTATGTTCACTATGCTTGAAGGCCTTAGGGATCTTAAGGTAGCTGTCTGGAATAGCAATTCACTCTCCCCTGATGACTTCATAGGGAATGCCACGTATGTTGATTTTTTTTCATGTGTGTGCTTTGAAATTTCTCCTGATTTGGATTTGGAACTGAGTTTTTGATATGTGTATGTTTTTTTTTTGTTTAGGATCAAATTGGAAAAGGCTCTTTCTCAAGGATACGACGACTGTACCTGGACTCTTCAAAGTAGAAATGGGAGGTAACAACATTGGGTTTTCGCTAGTTTTTGGTTCCTTTTGCATTGAGTATTATCATGTTTTGTGATCAATACTAGCATGGTGCACGTTTCCTCTGTATGATCTCAGTGTTGGACTTGCCAATTATCAATAGAACTTTTCATGTGGTTTTGTGTGTGTCCTATGCTTTCTACTGACGTGAAAGTTTTAGCTCTTGCTATATATTTTGTTGACATGGAAGCAGAAGCATGGTCTTGTTCACTTGTAAAAGTGGTTATGTGTAGTTTCTTGTCATCTTTGTTGTTATTGCACTTCTCTGTTAAGTATACTATTCTTTACATTCTTAATATAATGTAAAACACTAAGAAGATGAGATGATCTTCCAATAGTCTTGTTCCTACACATAAGAAGCATATAGCTCATAAGAAAATTAGTTTTCTTTTTTTCATTTCATAAGAAGATTAGTTATTTGATTATAAATCTTCTGAAAATGCATCACTATCTGTCTTGCAGATATGCGGGAGAAGTAAGACTCATACTACATTATGCAGCGGCAAAGGTAACATCAATGCTCAATTAGCAACGTTTAGTTAGTTACATGTTCGTTTATTGACAAAGAATAAAAGTCTTAAAACATACAATTCATTCCTTGTATGCAGAAACAAAATTACGGTTCACTACCATATGCGCCTCAAGTTCCATATTCATCAGCACCATACTCTGGACCATCTCTGTACCCACAAGTACAATACTCTCAGCCTCAATCAGCTTACCCACCAGCTTCAGGTTATCCTCCTCAGCCTTCTGCCTATCCTCCTCCCTCTGCCTCGGCTTACCCTCCTGGTCCTTCAGGTTATCCTCCTCCACCACCATCCTCAACTTACCCTCCCCAACAATCACCATATTACCCACAAGGTATATACAAAATTTCTTGCTTTTGTGCTTAGCTCCGTGTGCTTTTACGTTTTCAATTTGCACTTAGTAAAATTTATGTGAATTTGGGTGTGTTTCCAGGTTCCTATCCAGGACAATACCCACCTCGTCCGTACTAAAGCTCCGGCGTTTAGAGTCGACGAAAAGTGTTCATGATGTATAGATGATTCTAGTGATGCTTTTTGTACTTTCTAGAGACTTGAATTTAAATTCTTTTTATTTTTTTTCATTCTTATATCTTCCTTGTGATGTTTCTGTTGATCTTTGCAAATTGTAGCGTATCTGTTAGTTTTTGCTATGGTCAGTGAAACTCATTGAGAAGTTTTGAATCATTTCCTATTATTATTAAGCGAGCTTGCAGATTTTCTTACAAAATAATTTAACTATTACCTTGAAACCTCTCTTCAGTCAAAATTCTTTAAGAGGTGGTTTATGTTCTGTCTCTTAACTCCAGCTCATCATCGCACTTCTCAGGTTGTAAAATTTAGATAATTTAGCCCACAGGTTTTTTTTTACTGCACTTTGGTTTCTCGATCTCTACAATGAGTACAAGTGGGTAAAGCGGGAAACCTAAAAAGAAATTACACATAAAATACAAAAAAATAAAGAAAAAGATAGATAAAGAAACGACACATTTAATAGCACAAAAATAAATATACAAAATATTGGGCGAGTGAAAAAGACAAATGTGAAAAACCATATCGCCTTCTCTCAATAAATCAGTCTTCTTCTTTTCCCTCTCCTTCCCACTGCCAGCTTTTCTCTCTCTCTAGTCTCTCTTTTGTAGCTCACTCTACAGCTAATCTCTGCACTTTTCCGTAGAGAGGAAGATGAGATTTTCTCTCTATCATCTTATCCTAATGCCCTGAGCCAGCCCAATAAAACCAAAGAGAAACATCACCACCACTATAGAAGGTAGGAGAAGATCTTTTCTTCTCTCATTCGTGTGTCTACTTCCAACAATGGCGATACCGAAGGAGGAAGAAGGTAGAGAAGAGCATAGCACTTCGTTTCTTCTCGATGCTCTCTACTGCGAAGAAGAGAAATGGGAAGACGAAGAAGAAGAAGAAGAAGAAGTAGTTGAAGAAAACTCTTTCTATTCTTCTTCTACTTCTACTACTTCTCCGTTCGTTCTTCTAGAGCAAGATTTGTACTGGAAAGATGAAGATCTGGTCACTCTCTTCGCCAAAGAAGAAGAACAAGCGCTCAGCTGTCTCGATGATGTTTATCTCGCCACGGATCGAGAAGAAGCCGTGGGTTGGATTCTGAGAGTCAACGCTCATTATGGGTTCTCTACCTTGGCAGCTGTTTTAGCCATAACTTATCTCGACAAGTTCGTCTGTAGCTACAGCTTACAGAGAGACAAACCATGGATGCTTCAGCTCGTCTCTGTTGCGTGCCTCTCTCTAGCAGCTAAAGTCGAAGAAACCCATGTCCCTCTTCTTCTTGACTTTCAAGTAAATGATAACACTTACCATCATTTACCTTAAAGTTTAGCTTTTTTCTTATGTTAACTCTGTTCTCAATCTCTCTGTTTTTGGGTGTGTTTGTAGGTGGAGGAGACAAAGTATGTGTTCGAGGCAAAAACCATACAGAGAATGGAGTTGCTGATTCTCTCTACTCTCCAATGGAAGATGCATCTCATCACCCCAATTTCGTTTCTAGACCACATCATCAGGAGACTGGGGCTTAAGAACAATGCTCACTGGGATTTCCTCAACAGATGCAACCGTCTCATCCTCTCCCTAATCTCCGGTTAGTACACAACAAAAAAAAGACAAACCCTTTATCATCCACTGAGATCTTACATTCTTGTTTTGTTCTTGTCAGATTCAAGATTTGTCGGGTACCGCCCATCAGTTGTTGCCGCAGCCACCATGATGCGAATCATAGACCAAGTTGAGCCCTTTGACCCTCTTTCACACCAAACTAACCTCCTCAACGTCCTTAACTTAACCAAGGTTAGCTTCTAAAAAAAATACTCATTTCACTCAGCCATTTTCACGAACACTTGATATGCGTTCAACAGGAAAAGGTGGAAACTTGCTACAATCTCATCCTCCAGGATCGTATCGGTTTACAGATTGAAACCCGGAAACGCAAGAGTCGCGGCTCACCGTCCTTGAGCTCCCCGAGCTGCGTGATCGATTCAAACCCTTTCAACAGCGACGAAAGCTCAAATGATTCGTGGTTAACGAGTTCGTACACTTCTCCGTCGTCGTCGTCGTCGCCGGAGCAACAACAACAACCTCCGGTGAAGAAGACGAAGAAGGAGAAACCGATTTTGCATCTGCCATGGGCAATCGTAGCCACTCCGTGATCGGAGCTTACTGTTTTAAAATATTATTACAGTCTTTTAAACTCGAGAACAATCTTGTATTAAGCTCCTCGTTGCATATACGAAATGACGTGAATGCCCTCACCTTCACGGCTCGACAGAGCGTGTATGTGGAGGGTGTTTATGACATTTGACTGCATGGGATGCAATGAAGAGAATAGAAATAACCCGAGACTTTTGCAAGTTTTAGGGCTTAATAATGTGTTTAAAATTATTAGTAAAGTAATATTTTTTTATTATGTTTTGCAGTAAAATAATTATAGATGTTATTTCTCCTCCTATACATTTGATATTCACTTTAGTTTATTAAATTTCATTAACCCATAAATAACTCAGATTTTGCTTTGGATGTGTCAAAAATACCCTCACCTGACTAGAGTTTGTTACCCTAAATCACTAGTAAGATTATGATGGAGATTTCTTAGGGTTGCGATTATATATACAGGTTATACATTTTTGATCAAGGAACTGCATTTCACGCACCAATAAAACCTGGTGCAGCAGTAACACCAGCACTAAAGCAAGCTGCTTCCACTCTGAGCACCGGGGATACAGCCACGTCGCCGAAAGCTTTACATCGTTACTATTCTGCGCATACAACAATGGTTAAGGAAAATTTGTAGAACCCAATAAATGACGATTTTGGAAACTTTTTTTATCAAATAAATAGATTTTGTTTTGTACTTAAATATAAATACCTTTGTTATAAAATTTCTGAATTAACTGTATCTTTTACATTACATCAGCAACATTGTTATAGTTTTGATGAGAATATGACTTTAGTCTTTTACCAAAAGAATATGAATTTAGTCGTCTACTGCATTCTATAATTCCCCTCTGTATCACGAAAAAACTTACATGTGACACTACATTTGTATCACAAGCAGTATATTTTGATTTGTTTTTTAACAATTGTCATCAAGCTTTAGGTGGTAATATCTTCTCAACTCCTTTACACTTTTTCTTTTCCAATTTTATTTGCTATTTGAACATTTTTTTCAACAAAAAGAGTAAATATTAAATCTCTACTTTTTTCACGTGTGACACGAATTTTCTCCTTTCTTGATTTATCTTTCTTTTTCCTCAATTCGTATAATTATTTAGGAAAAACGAATTGTTTTAGTATGTCGTTTCTTAACGCTCAGCCACACGTCATCAAAACATATCAACTCGTCGTTCATCATGTAATCTTACAGTACGTTTTTTTTTGAAGAAAATAATCTTACAATACGTTTAAGTTCAGTATTGTTTCAGAAAAAAAAGTTAACGTTTAGTATTGTATGAAACAAAAGATAACTTTCATAATTTTCAACTATATATAGTTATGAAAGGTTCAAACAATTCTATAACCCCGTACATATTAAATATCAAATTAAGCAAATTTTAAATCGTTAACAAAATAAAACCCTAAATTTAAAATTTTGTGTATTGTCTCTGGTGTTGAAAAAAAAATGTACTGTCTCTCTGTTTGTTTTATTAAGTTAGATAATCTTACAATTCAAAACAAATTGGTGATAAATGAATTGATTATTCCTTTGTATATTATTTAATATTCCTTCTAATTTTTTATGCAGAACTTTGTCCTTAATGCACATAATCAAATTGATAACTTTTTTACTATTAATTTTGGTAATGATTGGTAGGATCAGTTTTGCACTGAATCGATTATGAATCATAGTATTCAAATGAACAGTTCAGATTACTATTATTACTTTGGGGTTACTTTGCATGTTGTAAAACTGAAATTAACCACATGCATGACAACACTAGTAAAGGCTTGTTTGTAATTTTTGAATGTGGAGCACGCATGTTTCAAAAAAAAAAAAAGAATGTGGAGCACGCCATGTAGCTACAAAATTAATTAAAAGCTAAAAATGATGTATCATGTAGGTCTGTCAAAAGCGGGAGTTTTTCAAATCCGGAAGAGACCAAAAATCTTTGTGACTAATCTTTTACCATACAAACTGTGAATAATTAAATTGTTGAGGAGAATGTGTGTTTCTGTCTTTTTGTCTCTTCTATTGGTCTTCTCCTCTTTAAGATATGTTATCAATATTATGGTACCATACGCGTCTCGTGAACCATATAATGACTTGCCATAAAGTATTATTTTTGTATAGAAAAATAAACTAGCGTAAAAGAAGATCGAATATCTTCTTAATGCTATTTATACTTAGGACAAGACTTAGGTTCACCCCCTATGGTGAACCTTTAAATTCACCACTCCCCTTAAATCCAATCAAAATACCATGTAGATAATTAAATAAAAAATATTAAATTATAAAAAATAGTTTAAAAAGGAAATAACGTTAATTTTAATAACGTTAACTAAATATTAAACCCTAAATTTAAATTCTAAAGCAAAACCTATACCCTAAACCCAAATCTTATACCCTAAACCCAAACCATATATCCAAAACTCAAATTCTAAACCCTAAATCCAAACGCTATACCCTAAACCCATTCTATATCCTATACCCTAAACCCAAATCCTATACCCTAAACCCAAACTATATACCCTAAACCCAAACCATATACCCTAAACCCAAATCTTATTCCCTAAACCCAAATCGTAAATCCTAAAGCCAAATTCTTAAGTTTAGGGTTTGGGTTTAAAGTGTAGAATTTAGGTTTAAGATATACGTTTTGAGTTTAGGGTATAGGATTTGGGTTTAGGGTATATGATATATGATCGATTTAGAGTATAGGGTTTGTATTTAAGGTTTATGGTTTGGGTTTAAAATTTAGAATTTGAGTTTAGGGTATATGGTTTGGGTTTAGGGTATAAATTTTGGATTTAGGGTATATATTTGGGTTTAGAATTTATGATTTAGGGTTTAAGGTTTAGTTTGCATCATTAAAATTGACTTTATTTTTATTTTTAACTATTTTTTTTAATAATTTAATATTTTTATTTAATTATTTACATGACATTTTGATTGGATTTAAAGGGAATGGTGAATTTAAAGGTTCACCATAGGGGGTGAACCTAAGTCTTGTCCTTATACTTATATTCTTCTTTTCGATTGAATGATGCATTCTCTTCATTCTATTTAGTTAATAATTGTAAAAAAATATTTTAATCATTTTTGGTTTAATGAAAATTTTAACCATTAAATGATCTATTTATAAGAACCTGTGTGGAAATCAAGAGAAAAAAAAGAATGAAAAGATAATTATAGCTAAAGTTTGTTATTGTGAAAAAGTATAGGTAGCGGTAAAGCAAAATGTTGGGCAATGAAAACAGCTTGCCCCCAACATGTAGAAAGAGCAAAGAGGTCAATGTGTCCCCACACATCAATGATTCCAGAATAATATTATCATTCTCTATAGCTTTGTGAACTTTAAATCTTATATATATTTCTTCTTTTGACCCTTGTCTCTTCCATTTTGCTTCCAATCTTCTTTTTCTTTTACTGTTGGTAGGAGCGAGAATGTGGTTGTGTGCTAGCTGGGGCACGATATTCCGGTAACAAAGTTGTTATAGAACTGCGAATGATTAACACCTTTTGTTTTTCATAAAGTCTCGGATTAATTAAGTATTTAGATAAATCATAAGATGAATAAATTGTTGGAAATGATTTCTTTTGTCTAATAGTTGATTCATTGCTCGTAGGTTCGATTCACATAAACTAAGTGCATAATTTCAGCGTTCCATGGCCATGCTGCACTATTTGCACAGTCTTACTCCCTGTCCGTACTAACAGTATGTGTGCTCGGCTTGCTCCATATATTTGGTAAGTAAATGTCGGGGACCTAAATATAATTTCATGTTGCGCTAGCTAGGTATGTCGTCTAAATAATAGGCACTAGCCATTGAATATAATCTCATGTTGTAGTATATAACTATATAAAACGCAAAAATATAATTTCATGAGTATATAAAACGCAACAAATAGAATTTCATGTTGTAGTATACTAAACCCAACAAAACAAAGAGACAATATTCACTTAGCGAATGTGTTGCATTTGGCACATATAAGTGTAAGCCACATATACTAATACTTTCTACGTTTTACATATGTAAGGAACACACGTCATTTTGAGATATATTAAATCAATGGGAATGACTTGAATTAGTCTCTTTATGACGATTTGATTAAATTAAATCAAAGTTAGTAGTACTATGTATCATAAATTAGTTTTATTTTGCAATACTATAATAAGTGCGTAGACGTTTAACTAGTGAAGGCTAGTTCGCAAAAATCACATGCATTGTAAAAACAAGGAAATAATTAGCTTCGAAACAAGGAAGTGGGGAAGGTGAAAAGGAAGTAAAAACAAAAAGTTGACAAAGAGCGCATTCTCAATTTGTACTCTATGAATCTGTCTCACAGCTACAAAGTCTATGGTGGTTAAAACCAAGTAATCATTTGGTGCAATGCCGTAAAGAAGAAGAAAAAAAAAACAATTTAGATCGAGAAATCATAATACATATCTTATACAGTATATATAATACTCTTGAAGTGTCTCACAGTCAATATGGGATTTGAACTGGAGTTTGATACAATATGCTTTAAAATGGTTTAGTAGTTTACTCTTGGAAAAAAAAATATTACTACATCCACAGAAAGCATATGTATGTATCGGACTGTTTGGACTTTTAGTTTCCAATTTAGAAAACGACTCTCATGTTTTAGACTTTCAGTTAAGTTTGGTTATGTCCAAACTATGCAAATATAGTTGATAAACTACTGACCATGCATACGTTCATAGTTACTTATCTTTACGCGAACAACAAATGTATTTATTTATATTAAAACATTAGGAGAAAATTAACAAAATAATCATGAACTTTCGGAACTAAACAAAAAAAATCTCCAAATCATAAACACGCCATTTTAACCTTCAACTTCTAGTCAAACATGAATAAATATTATACTTTCGTTGACCAAGCCATTTCAATCTCGTCAAAATTCAACCGTTTAATACCGTTAGTTATATTTAACATTTGAATTTTAATGAGGCCAAAATGACTTGGTCAACAAAAGTCTGAGATTTTTTGGTTCTAAGTTTAAAAGTTAAGGATTAAAATTACTAATAACAAAATTATAAATTTTCATATCTGTTAGAGTGACTAACTTAATAAATCATGTTCAAATAAGCTTGGATATAATATTCTAAAACCCTAAGCACGTTTTTGTTAGAAGAATGATTACATATACTCAATAGAAAATGTACAAAACAAGTGAAAAAAAAAGAAAGCAAATGTGTGAAGGCATCTCCGGCTGACTATGGTAGTGGCTTCTACACAGCAGCTGTTGGAGATCCCTTTCATGTACTTGCCTTTGTCTTTAATCAGATGTAGGTTTTCAACTTCATACATTAGTGTTTGATCTTTAATTTAATGTGTGAATTACGGTGAATGTCTGATTAATGATTTATGATTAAAGTACCGTAATTCACAAGTTAATTAAAAATAAATCACTTGTATGGAGTTGAAGACCCTACAGCTAATTAATGACGAGGACAAGTACATGAAAGGGATCTCCAGCTGTATAGAAACCCAATATGAAAATCTATAATTTTGTTATAAAAACAACGATTTTTAATTAAAATAGTTTTAAGTAAGTAATTTTAATTTTTAACTTTTAAATTTAGAACAAAAAAGTTCATATTTTTGTTGACCAAGCCATTTTGGCCTCATTAAAAATTAACCATTAAATATAAGTATAATTAACGGTGTTAAACAGTTGAATTTTGACGAGATTTAAATGGTTTGGTCAACGAAAATATGATATTTATTCGTCTTTGACTAGAAAGTTGAGGGTTAAAGTGGTGCATTTATGAGTTGAAGATTTTTTTGGCTTATTTTCGAAAGTTCATGATTATTTTGTTAATTTTCCCAAAACATTAGTTAATTAACCGGATATAAATAAGTAATCCTAAAACGTATCAATCGATTTTGTAGGTATAACACATGAAAATGAACAATACTTAGGTTCACCCCTGGGGTGAACTTATGAATTCACCATTTCCTTATTTCAATCAAATTGCCATAAATATTAATGTCACATAAATAAATTATAAATTACAGAAAAGTAAACTTTAAATAATAAACTTTAAATTCAAACCTTAAATCCAAATCTTAGATCTTAAATTTTAATCTAAACCCTAAACCCTAAATCCTAAACCTTAAACCTAAACTGTAAACCATAAACCCGAACCGATAAGTTTTGGCTAATTAAAAGTTTCTAGTTCAGTCAAAAACTACATTAGAATATTATAAAGATAGAAAAAGCCAAATGCCGACTCTTAAATAAAAATGTAGAATAGCGCAAACTAATCATGGAACGCAATACATACACGGATGCATGCAGTACATATATGTGCTAATGATTAATTATTAACTGAGCAATTATGGCAATAATGATATCAAAATAAAAAAAAAATGTGAAATACAAGGGTATAAATGAAAAAGAACAAGTTAATAAAAACTGAAAAATTATGAAAACACCAAAATGAAAAAGGGTATAAATGAAGTAGGACCAAATAAAAATAAAAATGAAAATGAGGTATGTGAGATGAGATTGCAGAACCTGTCGCTATGGCCCCTTTCCGTCAGACATTCAAACGGCAGGTCCCAAACCCTTGTTCTATTTCGTGATTCACATTACTGTATGCTTTTGTCTCCACACGTTACACGTACAATAGTATACGCCTATACGCATAGTATACGCCTATTTATTATCAATAACGATATACATGTTGCCTAACGTATCCGTACGTGTAAATGCATATAAGTACGCTTTTTGGATCATTTTCAATCAATGACGATATACATTTGCATAATCTAATTTTAACGTGAGGAGGTCAAGATTCAAGAAAATGTATCTAGTTAGCTATATATTAACGAGGATTGAATATACTTATTTTCTTTATCAGTAGAGAAAATGTTCGATGATATATTTGCTGAAGTGCTGATATAAACATATTCTTTTTTTTTTGCTGATATAAACATATTTTTTTTTTTTTTGAAAAAAGGCATTCATATTTAAATTGCAAAAAGAAAGAAAAAACATTACACAGACCTTGGCCAGAATGTTTTGGGCTCAGGCCCAGAAATTTAATACACAAACACATATCATTAGAACCTAGTTAGCCCACTTAATGAAATTAGAGGAGGAAAACAGAGAGTCGGTTGTTCTTAGTCGGTAGGATGATCACTTTGGTTTTTCCGCCAGTTTGCTCAAGAATGAAAAAAACAGATGATCGCCAGTTTGCTCAAGAATGAAGAAACCATAGTTGTGTCATTGCAGAAGAAGCTCTCGGGTTCTGGAGTCGGATGCTTTGAAGGCGATTTGTTATCTGCTTGGCGATGGTGGAAACAATGGCGTCAGATGTTTTGAAGGTTTGTTGGTGGAGCCGCAAGTTTCTCTCTCGCCATATCCAGTAGATCGTGGCTTGAGCCGCTAAGATCGTGAGTCGCTTTAGATCTTTATTCCTCCCCAGCGTTTCTAGTTGCAGCAGTGTTGAGTCCCAGTCGGTCATGGCTTGTAGTTGACACCTTCCTGCGATCACTCTCCATATTTGAAAAGAGTAAGTACATCCAAAAAATAGATGATCCCTACTCTCATGATAATTGTTGCAGAGGAGACAATTTGGGTTCACTTGAATCCCCCAACTGATCAATCTATTCTTTGTAGGACATCGGTCAAGTAGCACAAGCCACATTAAGAAACTTTGTCGCGGGATCCCATAAGAAGACCAAACCACCTTCGACCATGAGACCGTTTGGTGTGGTCCTTTCAGGTAAGTGTAAATCTCTCCCATGCTGTACTTACTTCGGAATCTTCCCTCCACTTCCCACTCATAATAGTCCTCTCTTTCCTCCAATGTAATAGTTGTGAGATGAATCTGCAGAGCTAGTTGATCCTCCGTTCGAGCCGGTGGAAGGCGCCACCGTCCGTTAGAGTAGAGGGAAGCAATTGTCGCCGTCTGAGGGATGCCAAGTCTAGAGGATCTTGCATTTAAGAACAGACTTAGGCTACCAAACGGCGACCAATTATCCTCCCAAAAGTATGTTGTCGCTCCATCTCCCAGGCGTCTTCTAAGAAGAGGATATACTAGCTCCCTCGCTTTTATCAACTTGTTAACCATCCACGAGTAAGAAGAGTTCGTTCGTACCGTCCAATAATTACTCACATCTCCATTCAAAATGACTTCCTTGAACCAACTAACCCAAACTGAATCAGGTCGAAAGAAGAGCATCCAGATGAGCTTCAAGATGCACGCCATGTTCCATTTGTGAAGATCTTTCACTCCTAGGCCTCCTTGATCCTTGGTAAGAGTTACTGTTTCCCAACCCACCCTTGCATTATATGTTCCCTCACTCTTGCCTTTCCACAAGAATAAGTTACATAAAGAGTTGATCTTATTGATGCAGGCTTTCGGCAAAATAAATGAAGAGCACCAAAAAGTGGAGACTCCTGCAATGACAGTTTTTATGAGCAGTAAA
Organism: Raphanus sativus; assembly: GCF_000801105.2. Classification (NCBI taxonomy): domain Eukaryota; kingdom Viridiplantae; phylum Streptophyta; class Magnoliopsida; order Brassicales; family Brassicaceae; genus Raphanus; species Raphanus sativus. Next base: position 10,807,687 of record NC_079518.1, read on the forward strand.
CGACCCGCAAAGGAGAGGGCTTTTGCAGACCAAGAGGAGAAGCGTTTTTTGATCTGTTGCAGGAGAGGTTCACAGTTCTGAATGTTGAGCTTCTTCGTGCAGAGGGGAACACCCAAGTATCTCATTGGCAGAGACCCGCATTGCATGCCAGTGGAAACCTGAATTGCCGCGACTTCCTCGACAGAGAGACCCGATGCAAAGAAGCTTGTCTTCTGCATGCTTACCGCAAGACCAGACCGTTTCTCAAACTCGTGGAGAATCTGAAGCACTCTTTGGACCGATTCAATTTCCCCATCTAAGAAGATCAGAAGGTCGTCCGCAAACGAGATATTTGTGTATCTATATAATTTAATAGTGGTCACCATCACAAATATGAAGCCAAATCTGGTCGCACGCATTCGCACCAATGTTTCAACTGGTATCCAATGTGATATTTGTGTATCTATATAATTTAATAGTGGTCACCATCACAAATATGAAGCCAAATCTGGTCGCACGCATTCGCAAGAAACATCTAGAAACATACAAAACTTCCCCAAAACATTTTGTCTTTTCTTTACATGAATTCGTCGACTGGAGCTACAAACGCAGTTGTTTGAGTATATGATATTTCAAATGTCAACTACTTGTAGTCGATGTGATATATATATATATATATATATATATATATATATATATATATATATATATATATTTGATCCAAAAAAAATTGATCCAAAAAAAAAAAAAATATATATATATATATATACATACGCTCTCATGCATACAAAACAAAATAGTGATATATTCATATACGTACAATATTAAAAAGTGTATAGTATGAATGTCGCTTTGATTTATGAATCAGTTTCCATCCACTAATTACCATAAGAGCATTTCAGTGTAAAACTTTTTTTTCCTCTAAAATAGAATAATTTCGTAATAGAATTGAGTTTTACTATAATTTTATTCCATTTTGGAGCATAAAAAAATAATAAAAAAAATATTATTATTCTATTTATGGAATAATCTTATTGTTTATTCTAAAACAGAATGAAATATATAGTGGGATTTAATCATTTTTTACTACAAACTCTATTTTAGAGTAAAATATGAAATAAGATTGGAGATACTCTAAGATAGAATAGTCTCAGTGAATTTAAAATAATGGATGCTATTGAACCGAGATATATAAAAATAATTTGTTTATTAAATAAAAAGTAATCACTAATTTATTGTACTGAAGTTACAAGTAAATTAATCCTTTAAGATTAACGAAATGGGAGATGATATGACAAGAAAATCCGTTTGCATGTAGGAATAAACGTATATATATATTTGAATTAAATTCATCTGGCATCATATCAATCATCAATGAAGATCTATATTACTCTTGAAATGTAAATTCAGTTTGTTCTAAAAATATGTTATATTCACTTTGACAAGAAAAATAAACATATATATTAGGTTGAGTTGTAAGCTAACATTTCCTTATAGCATTTTTTCAAAATTTGCTAGAATATATATATGTGTTTATTCACAAACTAATAACATGACTGGTTTATCTGATATCAACTGTAAACGCAATTTTTGTGGTTAGTAACGGTTGTTAGCGTTTTACAACAATCACGGAAAACACTATAAATTGCTACAAACTATTTTTAACTTCTAAAATTCAAAAACTGGTTTTAGTTAGCGTTTGCGGTTGTTGACGGTTACGGAAGAATATTTTTTTTTTTAAACTATATAAATATGAAAAATATTCAGTTAAAATTAAATAATATAAATACTACTATATATATTATATCTTAACTTATATTATTAAAAATTAAAACAAAAATATTTCCTATAACTTTTTAAAAAATTAATAGTATAATTTTATAAATATATTTTTATGTATTATAAAAATATGATTTTAATATTTTTATAATTATATAATTATATGAAATGTAAATATTGTTAATTTACTATTTAACCACTGATATATTTGGTAGTTAACCAGTTATAACTATCCCTTAAATACACCAATTATAACTGATATACCAGTCGTATAATTTTTTTAATAACACTTAAAATCATAACCATTCGCATCCGCAAATACCTGCAATCTATAACCGTTGCGCCCTAAAACAATTTCTAAACCATCTATATTTTGTGTCAATATATATGATTAACAAATTTACATAAATAAAAGAATAAATCTTTAAATAGCTGTTATTTATACTTCATGTGTGAACCAGTATTTATTATTTCTTTTGAAAAAACAATATTTGGTATTCGCGTTATATATATATATTTTTTTTGATAACTGTGAGAATTCCAAAAAAAAATTAGGCACAAACACTAATCACACGAGGCCAACAGAAATTCGAAGTTTTTTGCCATTTAAAATGTTTGATCAATGCTATTCGAACCCATGACGGAAACTCCAGCTGAAAATCTTTTACCACTAGGCCAATATAAGACGTGGTTATTATGATTTTCATACCGTCATATCGTACTGGAGTAAAGGTAATCATAATATGGTACAATAATTTCAGAGAAGAACGATGAAACTCACGAATATGTATCCATGTTGTCCAAATTTATGAACAAACGATTCAGTATGACACTGAATCTTTTTTTCTCTTTTTCAATGCTGAAATTTACTTATTCTTCGTTGGTTCATAAAAAAAAAGATATTAGTGTAACCGGCGGTTGGAACTAGGGGTGGTCATTTTATCCGTGAAATTTGATTCGATTCGTTATCCGTTACTATTCGATCCGAAAATTCCGAATATCCGTAAGCTTTCGAAGCAAAGCAAATACTAAAATTCAATATCCGTTAATATCGAAGCAAATCACAAATACTAAAATTTTGGGAAGCGAATATCCGATCCGATCCGTCAATATATAAATACATGTATATTTTGATTATATTTAAAATTTTAATTGTATAAAATTATTATTCTAACATATGATTTGACAGATTCTATTCATATTATTACTTATATAAAAATATTACATAAAAGGAAAAAAACATTTATGACAATTATAATTTTTTTCTTCAGTTTTGTGTTATTATAATTGTTAATTAAGTTTAAAATTTTACAAAATATGTAGATTCATTGTATCTTTTAATTTTTATCCTTTATATCATGCAAAAAAAAATATTTTCCAAAAAAAAATTTGTATCAAATTTTTAAGATTATTTGTATTAATCAAAACAAATGAGATATCCGTAAGTATCCGCAAATATCCGCAAATATCTATTTATTTTCCGGATATCCGTTTATCCGAATATCCATATTTTTCCGAATCAAAGCAAATCGGAAAATTAGATATCCGTAACATTCGAAGCAAATCACAAATACCTTCAAAAACCCGGATATCCGATCCGTGCCCAGGCCTAGTTGGAACGTACCTACGAATTCTTTTCAAAAAAAAAAAACGTACCTACGAATTATTATTATTTATTTTCTTAAATAACTACTTGACCAAGTAAATGTCGAGATTTTGACAGAGGGAGCATGGGCAGCAAAATTATACCAACATATTTGACCCCCCAAAAAAAAGTCAGACCTTCCTTTCTTTTCTTTCTTCATAAGTGTAAAAAACTTCTTATTCACCAGACATTACTACTCGTGTCCTTGAAAATATTAATAGAATTTTACCTTTCATTTTTATCCTACAGAAACCAAAGCATATATAATATTTAAGCTTGTTCAAAGAAAAATATATAATATTTAAGCATTGTATAAAATGGGGATAGTATATAACCCTTTGATACATTTACTATTAAATATGCATTATGTTGTGTTTAAGAGATAATATCCTTTATATGTTAAAGAAGAAACATTTTTAATAGTTAACTTTTGAAATGTAAATTATTTACACAATTTCCATTATGATGATGTATCATCACAAGAAGAATTCTTCCATTCTATATTTAAAAACTCATATTTTATTAGATTAATAATGACCTTTTAATTATTTTTATATTATCATCATTATAAATCTTTGTAATAACTTCACCGTAAGACATAATTGAATAATACCCTTAAATGATTATCTTGCTATAAGAACGATTGTAGTAACACATAATTTCTTTAAATAATAACTTCGAATCATATGAAGATATCACTCTGCATGAAATGAATTCATAAAAATAAGACATAGTATATTATTATTAGTATAATCATCTCATGAAAGAAAAATTTCAAATAATTATCTCACTTAATAGTAAATTTTGTTTTGCGATAGCATTTTAAAAATAACTAGATTCTGACCCGCCCTTAAAAGGGCGGGTATATTTTTTGTTTTAGTTTAATTTTCATATTTGTATTTTCTTTGTGCTTATATATATGATTTTCTTTATAATAAATCTTTATCAAAATATATTTTATTAAATAATAGCAATTTAAAAATTGATCTGGTATATTGTCGGTCGAACCCGGCAACCCGCAGATTTCAATTTTGTTTCGTCCAAAACTGAAAACCCGCGGGTTAATAATTGAAAATTGAAATCTGCAGGTTTAGTCAATCCGTTGAGAAATATATTTTGACCCGCCCGGATATATATTTCTGTTTTAAATTTAATTTTTGATATTTGTTTTTTCTTTCTGATTATTTTTGTATTTTTTGTAATTATATTTGTATATAAATTTTAATCAAAATATATTTTATTAAATAATAGCAATTTAAAAATTGATCCGGTATACCCACGGTTAAGGCTGGATTTCAGGTCGAACTTGCCCGTTGACCCGCCAACCCGTGGATTTTCAATTTTTCTTTGGTTAAAAAATATGACCCGCACAACCCACAAACAAATAATTTTGTACTCGCACCTGCTTTGCTTTAATTGTTATTAAAATATATTATAATAAAAATTTTATACATGATTTAAATTTTAAATTATTATTTTTAAATTTCTGTATTTAAAAAAAAACTTTTTTAATTTAATTTTTTTAAATACTTTGCGGATCGACAGGTAGCCACGATCCGAAATCCACCAATCCACACTATTTTCAATGTAAGAAAACATTGAGAAATATAAAAATTCAGAAATTATAAATATCCGTTGAAAATTATAACTGTGTTTTACAGTGTTGATGAGAATTTTTTCAGAAATTTTTTCAGACGCAAATACCTATTGAAAAATATAACTGTCTAATAAAATTGTATTTGGAAAAGTGGGCTCCTAAAAGTTTGGGATTACAGTGAATGTTACGTGTATATATGTATAGTAAAAGGTCGTTATTTTTATATAATTAGTTTTATATTGATATATGAATCTAATGTAATATTGATTATGTAGTAACATTTTTTTTGGACCAAACTATTATCAATTGGACATGTTGAAGAATTAATAGTATTGATTCTGATCCGCCCTTTTATATTTTTTGTTTTATATTTTTTTAGAAATTTAATTTTTATATTTGTATTTTTAGTTATATTTTTATTTTTCTTTGTATAATATTTATCTTAAATTATTAATAAAAGGTTTTAATAATAATATTAAAATAGTTGAACTACACATATATTAATATGTCATGTTTCTGTTTTAATATTATTGATTTTGATAAAAACAATTGTACAAAAAAATTGTACATATTTTTACGTTAATTGATAAATATATATTTTGTGAAATATTATATGTTTATATGAATATAATCATATGAAAATTTAAAATAGTATAATCGTGCAGTTTTATTTTTAAAAATTAAAAGTGACATGAAGTATAATTAATCTCACATTGATTAATGCAAATATTTAGGAATTAAATGAATAAATAATAATAAGAAAACATATTGATTAATTATTTATAGTTTAATAGTCGAGCAAACAAAAGGAATAATTAGAAAGATTTACGGTGTGAGTCACTTTTACACTTATTAATGTCATTCTAAGTCACTTTCTTTTCCTAGCACACTTTCTCTTGCCTTTTCTCTACTATTCACCATATGAAATTTCAGTTTTATCCTTGTGCACACTAAAACCTAATGAATGCTTTTCTAACTACAGAACTAACGCATACTCTTTTTTTTTTCTTTTAACCTCTGTTCAAAGTTTCAATTTTTTATTTGAATCCATTGATTACAGAAGTTTCTCAGATTTATCATGTGTTTCATCAAAACTAGTTCTTCTACGGCTGCATCCTCCAAATCCTCCGCATCTGCCACATATATCATCGTCGATTCCAAATCTCTAATTGATGAGTAGAGTCAGAACCCTAGTTCTCGTGAGGTAAGACATGAGTGGGCGATAAAGAATACTTAAGTGATGAATTATATGTTAGTATTTCATTGACTAGATTCAGCATATGATTTCTTAAAATCTGGGTTGGTAGGTTTTCAATGTCACCTCGTGTTGATTCTTTGATCTGAGATTCATTCATCTGTTTTGGTTGTAAAATTGTTTCTTTAATTGGTTAGATATCCTTTCAAACTCTTCAGCAGATGAAAAGTGTTGTTTATAGATTGAATTCAAAGTGGCTATTTTGCTCTGTATCAGCCGGAGAAGATTGGAAGGTTCAGATTTTGAAGCTGATTTGCTGTCAAAATTAATATAACTAGGTGGTCATGATCTCAGTTGCAGGTACAATACAAATATCCGTTGATTTATTTTTTCTTTGAATGATTAATCATGGTTTAAGATTGATGGGTTAGTTTTGTAGAGTATCATGAGCTATAGGAATTGGTAAATATCAGATTCTTTTTTGAAAATGTAATCACATCTAATGGACAAAGGCGATTTGAGTTGATAATTGACTGGGAAAAGACCGTTCCTAAACAAGTTGAGATTCTGTCCAAATAAGCTTATGTTACTTTACTGGAGTACCAACTGTTGTTGACCTTGCTTGTATGTGTGATGCTATAACAAGCTTGGCAGCTATTCCAAAAAATTAAACCCCTTTGTACATTTCTTTTACAGGTTCCAACTTCGGCTTCTGAATTTTTATTTGTGAAGGAATGTATAAGTTATGTGGTGAAGAAGCATGCTATGAAGAGATAAGAGACCCCATTAAAATATTTTCTGGTTTTGGCAATGCTCATAGATTCACCTATAAAATCTTTCATGTACATGTGGATACTATATATAATTTGTACATGTGGATATCATAATTTGGTGTACATTGAAAATTGTTTACATCATTGTACACGTGGATAATAATAACCATGTACATCCAGAAACTGCTTATACATGTGTTTTACAATTTTTAATCATGACAATGGATGAATGATGAATCTGAAGAGAACAATTGATTTCTATCTATTGTCAAGAGACTGATTTCTTTCTTTTTTTTGGGACAAAAGTAGTGTTTTAGTTTTAATTTGAAATGCATATTGATTTTCTCTAAAAATATTGATTTGTACACTTACGTTAAATGTATACATGTGGATACTATATATATTCGATGTACATGTGGATTATGTTTATATGTTGTACATGTGTACAAACACTTAAAGAGTGGCAATTTTGTATTTAAATCGTCATCTTTAAATTAGGGCTTTCTGTATTTTCTGCAACTGCATCTTGGAGCCGCCATTGATTTTTTCATGAAATCTTTATTTTGATGATTTCACCTCCAAAACTTACAGATGTTGTATAGATTAACCGACAATAGTCAAAAGAGAAGAAAAAAAACAAGTTTTCCATAATTTTTTATTTTTAACAGATTAGTCTTCAGCCTCTTCACAACTGCTGCTTCACCGTTCGATCCGGAACACAATCCACCTTCCTCCAGATCAGTCTCATTACGACCAAAGTATTCAATGAATTTCTAGGTAATAGCTTCTCTAATTTTCAGATTGTTTTCGCAGATGGGAGATTGAAGCGATAGATCGAAATGTGATGGAGAGATGAAAAAAAAGATAGAAATGCGGTAGAAAAAAAATTGTAAGCTAAGGGTGAAAAAAACTCACCTAATTAGGTCTTTTGAGGACAGAATCGTATTTTAACACGAAAAAAGTGTCTCAGTATATTAAAGTGACCTTTTGTGATACCGAAAGTCATAAAGTGACTCACACCGTAAATCTCTCGAATAATTATATACCTAAAGGCGATCAAAAGTAACATATGTATTGATACACATGTTAAATCATTAATTTTAGTATTTACCATCGCTATTTGATATAACCTAAAAAGAAGGATAATATTTCATATTCATAACCATCGACTTTATTTTTGTAACTTCTCCATAACCATCGATTACTATACATTTGACAGAACTTGATCCTAAAAATTAGGAACTAAAGTGGAAGTTACAAAATCAATTTATTAGTAAAAATAATTATGATTATATAATTTTATCCTAAAAATGATTGGACTCAACCCATATCAATTGGTCATGCTAGAGAATTAATAGTATTGATCATTTCAAAAACAGAGCATTAGGTAACAGAAAATATAAGCACCACGAAGGATCTAAAAGTTAAAGTTTTTTTTTCTTTGGATACCTACATATAACAACTATCTCATCAAAGAAACTCTTCTTCAAAAAATTATAATCGTCTCCAAATTTTTTAAATATGCATATATAACACATTTAGAATAACGGTCTTGCAGTAAACTAATCATGTGTATCATATATATATATATATATATATATATATATATATATATATATATATATATTAATGACAGCGATATATATGCATTCTTATACGATAATTCAGTATAAGTGTAATCACTAATTTAGTCTACTTTATACAATAAAAGTTTGTTATAAACCAAAATAATTACACTTCATCAACTTTGAAAAATCATGATATAAAACTGAACTTTTAAATAAAATTTCATTTATGTAACATTAATATTTTTAAAATATTTTATTCTGCGTAAGCCAAGCCGCAGAATGTATGGGTAAGTATATTATATGATAAATATATTATATGGGTAAGCAAATGTATTGATTGATGTGAGAATTACTATTTGATACGTTTCTAGATAGTCTCCATAGATACTTATGCTCCTATGCTTTACGATTCGTACGGATTCGAGTACGTATGTATGTATTACCTAAAGAAAAACTAAACAAAATTCAGTGTGTACTAAAATAATTGATTATAGTCCTTAAACTGGAATCTATTTTTAACAAAAAGGTATCGTTTGAATTAGAGCATACGGTTTTGGACAGTTAAAATGTTAGATGTTATATTTAATCCGACTGGTCCAACTAGAATCAAACACAACATGTTTGCAGGGTTTAATCAAAGGTTGCATCTACGAAAATAGAAACAATAGCGAGTCAAAACTTGAATGTAGTCATAGACAAACTTTACAGAATAATATCAAAATGAGTATTGGGAGCTTTTATAAAAAAATATACTGTATATGAGTATTGGGAGGGTCATTAATTGTTTCTACCAAGATGTGGGTACGAAATTAATTGCAATGAGAAATTCGAGATATGTTCAAAGAGTTGACGGAACAATACAAAAAAAAAGATTTTTAACGTTAAAATTAGGCCTGGGCATTCGGGTCGTCGGGTCGGGTTCGGGCCGGATCTTTTCGAATTCGGGTCTTTCGGGTCTAGGAGTTTAGGACCCGATAGGGTAATTTCAAATTTTCGGTTCCGGGTCGGTTCGGGTCGTACCGGGTCCGGGTCGGGTCGGGTCTTATATAGTTGGACCCATTCGGGTAACTAAAATTTATCGGTTCGGTTCTGAATCGGGTTCGGGTCGGTTCGGTTCGGGTTCAACCTAAAAAATACCTAAAAATACAAAAAAAAATCTCAAAATATTAATATATCTAAAAATATTTGACATTTTATTTAAAATTTGTGTTTTTATTATATTAAAATGTGTATATATACTAAACTATGCGAGATAGAACAATAGTTGGTTGTCTCCTAGTGGCTGACCCCTTTGCTATGTAAACAAATAACCCGTCTTCGACTCCCCATTGATTCATTTTATTTAATTTATATTATTAATTCGGGTACCCGCCGGGTTTCGGGTTCGGGTCGGGTCAGGTCCAAGACCCGCGGGTCCTCTACAACAAGACCCGATAGGGTAATTTGATCGGGTCGGTTCTTACCCGGACCGGGTTTTTTCGGGTCGGTTTCGGGTCGGGTCTTCGGGTCCGGGTAAAATGCCCAGACCTAGTTAAAATCCCTCGATTAAGTTTGTTTGGATAAAACCCCTCAAACTAAGTATTTAATAAATAAACCCACAAATTAACTTTATTTAATGAATTAAACTCTTTCCGGTCATAATTACCAGTACTACTGGTAAACTTTTAGTCTAGAGATTTCTATATTAAAAAAACATAAGTGAAGGATTTTACATTAGAAATAAAAAAAATCAAAATATAATAACATTATCCAAAAATCAATAAATTTAATATTCAAAATTAGTTTTTAAAACATTTCTGTAAAATATATGAGTCTAGTTTTTTTAAAAAATCAACATCATATATGTATAAATTAAAAATGTAAAAAACCAGATAATATAATAAAAATTATCTTAAGATTTAACAGTAATAAAAATTATCTAAAAGTTAAAAATGTAAAACACAAGAAAATAGATAAATCTTTAGATCATTTTTGTTATATTTTATTTGTTTTTAAATTTATACATATATAATGTTGATTTTAAAGAAAACTAGACTCATATATTTTACAGAATTATTTTAAAAACTAATTTTGGAATATTAAAGTTATTGATTTTTGGATAATGTTTTATATTTTGAATTTTTTTATTTCTAGTGGTAAAACCCCTCACTTATGTTTTTTTTAATGTAAAAACCTCTAAACTAAAAAGTTACCGGTAATACTGGTAATTATGACCGGAAAGGGTTTAATTCATTAAATAAATTTAATTTGGGGGTTTATTCATTAAATACTTAGTTTGGGGTTTTTATCCAAAACAAACTTAGCAGAGGAATTTTAACATTAAAAATCCAAAAAAAAAACTAAAAATGTAAGCAAGTGATGGTTCTTCAGTGATATCTTTTTACAAAATTTACAACATAGTAATAAAGTTGTGTTGAATTCTTTGAAATAACTAATGAAATGGGTTTGGGGATGTCTCATCAGTCATCACTTCAAAAGGATGTCTTGTTCTCAGACAAAGATTTTTGAGTATCTTCTCTCTCGCCCTACCACTTTTAAGATCGACCCATCACCTCTTATCTTCTCTCAATACTATTTAGTATTTACTTTTACCTTTTCTCACATTATTTATAAAAAATGTTTCGATGCGTGGAAAATAGATGACATTCACTAGTCTGTCCCATGTTACCTAATTAGAATTCTAATTTACAATACAATCGACCGCGCTCTGCAGTCTTTGCCAAGTCCATCTAGGCAATGGCACTAAGTCATTAGCCTTTTTTCTGTCCAACAGACACTAAGTCATTAGCCAAACGGCCCAAACTACTGTCCTAGAAGCATGGTTTCTAGAATGGAGACACTTGGTCTTAGATGGTGTGTCTTCTCAACAGAAACAACATACCTTTATGAATTTGAACAATTTCTCTACTACACTGATTACAGACTGTCTAGCTAAAAGATCCTCAGGGTTAATTAATCTAATGCTTTTGGAAAAGCTTTAGGTGAAATCAGGTATCTAATAACAACACAAATATTCCATTTAAAATATACATGAAATATTTGTTATATCATGTACAAAATAAAAAGATATGTTGTAGTTCTATAAAACATTTATACTGTACTGTTATATTGTCATCAAGGAAAGAACCTGCCCAAGCCCAAAAACAAATGCATTATACATGTAACTACTCAAATCTGCTTCAAGGATCTATCTGGTCTTAAAGCGTTAAGGATCACTCTCTTCCTCAAAACAACATCTTTCCGAAGCTGCTTCATTGATGGGTCTTGAGTTAGTTGTATCATGAAGATGTTAATTACCTTTACGAAAATATTCCAATCATTAATGTCATTGGCTTTGTTTCAATCAAACAATGTTAAAAAAATTGATGGGCCTTAATTAGATGTTGTATAGAGAAATTTAATCTGCTCGTTAATCATATACCCGACTTACTTTGGTGTTACTTTATTTGATTAAATTATATCGATTTAGATAAATTAAATAATTTAAACTAATTCTAAATAATTTAAGGGGAATTTTCTATAATTTAAAACGATTTAGTTCAGGTTAAAAAAGATTTCTTCCAATCCAACACCTCATTTTAAGGAGAGCAAAACCTCAAAATGTAGATTGATTATTCAAACCATGAATCCTCAAAAAAATATTAAAAAAATTATTCATTTTTATTATAATCTTTGATATTAAAAAATCTACTAATAATAAACAAGAATTTATAAATACATATAAATATATATTTAATATATTATACATCACAAAATTTTACAATACTATATAATAAAAGATAATATATAATAATAATGTTTAAGTGTTTATGTAAATTACATATATAACTAATAGATGAATTCTAGTACTTTGATACCACTTTTAAGATATGTAATATCTAAATATTTATGTAATTTGTTCCAATTTGTGTTAATTTTATTTAATGTGTTTTTCTATTGTGTGAATTTTACTTTAATGTTATATAATGTTTATCTTATTTATTTTGTTTTGGTGTATTTAAATAATTATAAATTAAGTTTAGTACATGTACTGGTGAAAAGAAATAATTATAAAGACCAAAAAGAAAATAAAAATGTAGTTTTGAGGATTTTAGATGGAATGACAAAAGTTCTAAATTTGAGAATTTTAAATAAAAAAAGCAGTTTAGTACTGTAAATTTCAACAAAAAAAAGCTGCCAGCGTCTTAGTTATTTTGATTGCCTGCGACTACTCTTAAACTCCTTCCACCGTTAAGATCCGAGTTTGGGAGAAGCTCTCTCTCTAGTTCTCTATCTGTCCTTTATCTTTTCAGAAGAAGAAGCGATCTTTACCTTCTTCGTTCCCGTCGCGATCAACTCGTTTGCAGTCTTCAGGTCAATGTCGCTCCTCTCTTTATTTTCTTCTCGATCATCTGATTCAAATCTATTTGGAAAGAGACTTAGAATCGCGTTCGCTACTTTGATCTGTTTTAGTGACATTTCACGAATGCTTGTAGAGTTTATGCATTCTAGTTGATTGAATCTAAGGTCTGATTCGAAATTCGTGATCACCGTGTCATAATTTAGATTAATGTCTACATCTGTATGGTTTCGGACCAGTTCAATGGATCAGGCGGAACTGTCTACGGAGCAGGTTGGTGATAATGATGTTTATATTCTACCTTTTTGCTTTGGTCTGAATATGTTTTTAGCAACGAAAAGACAAAATGTGAATCAATGACAAGTTCTTACAAGATCATGTCGTTTATACATACTTAGATATGGTAACGATGTGTGTTTTGTTAGTGTGATTTTTTTACTACTGTTAAATCTCTGTTTTTATTTTACCTTTTGCAGGTATTGCAAAGGGATTCCATGGGAGACTTACATGACAACTAAGCTGATGTCAGCGACAGGTCTCCAGCTCTTAAGGCGTTACGATAAGAAACCTGAAAGTGCAAGGGCACAGTTGCTGGATGAAGTAAATCTTCTACAACTCTTCTTTTTCCCTAGTATTGTGAAGTGATACCATTGCGTCGTTGTTGTTGCAGGATGGTCCAGCTTATGTTCAGCTGTTTGTTACCATCTTACGTGATATATTCAAGGAAGACACTGTGGAATATGTGTTGGCTTTGGTTTGTGAAATGCTCTCAGGTAAATAAATACAACATGGAGACTTTGTACCCAAGTGCTTTACCATTATTGATGGAACAGAGAGACCTAGATATTGATAGAAATTCCTTTTGAAGACTCTTCCTCATAGGATCCCGCTCGGTGAAGGAGTTATGCTTGCTAGCTTCAAAGTTTTTTATGATCCCGTTAGAAACTATGAGATGTTGATAGCTGATTTGGAGGGAGCGCAATTGGAAGAGTGGCGACGGTTGATTCTTGGTGGATTATTCTTCTCAGAGCTTACACCATATCCATGGGAGAGTCTTCTCTTGCTGACGTGCCTGAATCCCAGAAGGGTATACGGTTGATACTTTAGCCTCTGTCTGTCTACGCTGATGGTAGATAGGGCACTGAGATTTATCAGAGACATGCCAATAGAATCCACTGCATCCATCTGGAAAGCTCTGCTTAATGCTTGTAGAATGCACAAGAATGTGGACTTGAGAGCTTATGCAGCCGAGCGTGTGTTTGAACTCGACCCTGATGACCCTGGTCCCCACTATTTGATACCTTTCCCACTCTCTTATGCGCTGATAGTTGCTGCTGAAAATATGCTACCCCAAAAACACTCAGATGGAATTACCAAAATGGAGGGTCATGGCTAGGTAAAAATTTAATAAATCTCCTTCACATTTCTTCTGATTACACAGGCTGACATGACCTTCATTGGTACACTGTACAACTGGCGTGAATACTATGATGGAACGGTAGGCAGATACGTGGGGAAACAAGCACGTAAATGCCAGACCTGGTCAATCGCAAACAATCGGAGAGCACTTCAGAAGATCTCAACCACAAGAATCTTCACAAACAGGGTGGATTTCTGAGCATCTGACATTGCACAACTGCTTCAAATGATTCCTACGTGCACATAAGGAAATGTGGACACTCCAACTTTTTGTGTGCAGCATGATTGCAACAATAAGTTACATCATATATGGCTAGCTCTACCTACAGGCTACAGCTTTGCAAATGATTACATCATCACCAGTGACAAATTTCTTTTTGAGTGTAATAGATGCCATGTCTAAGATTTTCTCAAACCGAGCACCATCCATGCCTTAACCATACCAAAAATATATTGCTTGATAAGTGATTTTCTGGATTCTTTTTTGAGAAGGGCCATTGCATAAGACCTGCAATCAATAGAGTTTTATAAGAACTTACCAATGTTATAAGATCAAGTGGTACTCGCTTCCACCATAAACCAGCTTGAATCCCAAACAATCGGTTGGCTAGCTAGAGACCTACAGTTAGACACAAGTTAAGCCTTTTAATGAGAGAACAAAAGTGAAAAGATGAAACATTCAACTTACAGTAAAGGCATTCTTAACCAAGTGAAACACCGGACCATGCATTCTAAACCAGCTCTTGAAATCGAAAATTTCTTGCAACAGACCTCAAGGCGAAAGAACGTGTGATGAAACTGAGAACGCTGAGGTAACCAAAAACGAACTCATGTGCATTCAGAGGCTTTTCCTCGGTGCCAAGTACGCTACCTTCGTGCAAGCTTGATGGGTCTTTCCATGTTTTCTTTCAATATAGTAGAAAGCAACCACAAAAAAAAAACACAGAGACTGTGTTTCATTTTTAGTCATGTGGACACTAAACAAAACACGTCTGCTTGTCTTTTTATGGATTCTACACTCCCAAAGCCATCTTTTTACTATTTGTCGTGGAAAAATATGCGTTTGTATGCTTAAATAATTTCTGCGATGTATTTTATTTTATTCAATAAAAAGAGTTTGAGGAATGCTCTTGTTACAGAAAGCAATTTTGGGCTGGTTTGTGCTATGAGACTGTTGTCAGCATAATGCAAGATGAGAGAAACATAACATGGTTAGAATTTTGAATTTAATTTGGTTGCATGTTTTGTTACATTTATGCTTTCTCTACTTAGTGCTTATGCGATTGCAACAACAAAACTAACTTGAAATGAAACACAAAAATGCCTCTATCCACAGCATGTTTGATTTAGTAAGCAAAAAGTATAAATCGTGATTCGGTTTGAGCAGAACCAAACCAAATCACCCAAATTTCAATACAATTCGGTTCAACCGGAACTTTAAAACGTTTTGTTTTCATCTCAGCCATCGCAAGTGATAGAAAAGAGGGGGGTACGTTCGGATCGTGATTCTTCCCCCTAAAAATTTTCAAAACTCAAAAACGCAAAGATAATAATAATATAAAAACGGTTGGTTAAAAATAAAACCCCTAGATTTCAAGTTTATTACATCGATGCCCCCAATCACTTTTAACTCCCATTTAACACACTCCTCACTTTAGGGTTCTCCAAAAACGATCGATCTATCTGAATCTTCTCATTTCCCCCTTTCTCCGTTTCATAGCTAGCTAGAGTTTTCGAGATGGGTCAGATCCAGTACTCTGACAAATACTTCGACGATACTTTCGAGTACAGGTATAGCTTTCCTTCTTCCTTCAATTTTGATTTTAAATTTTCCAAGAGCCTTGATCTAACAGTGTACTTACGTACTACAGGCACGTCGTGCTTCCTCCTGAAGTCGCTAAGCTTCTCCCGAAGAATCGTCTTCTCTCCGAAGTAAGTTTGCCTCTCATTCATTGTTCTCTGATTGTGATTCAATTAATCGATTTGTCGATCATCGAATCGAAAAGTTTTATTCTCATTCCTTGTTCTCTGATTGTAATTTAATTAATAGCCTTGGATCATCGAATCAAAATCGATTACTCTCCGCTTAGGGATTTTGATTTGAAGTTACTCTAGATTGCTACTGTTTACAATACATAGTGTGTTTTATCTCTTACTCACTAAAAGCATTTTTTGTGTGTGTTTTAATCTGAAGAACTTAGAGATTTTGTCACTTGTTAGGCTATATTAGATGTACAAGTGTTTGGGATGTTTAAGATTCTATACTTGTTACTACTACCTAGTGATGAAGATAATGTAGACGTTCTTGTGTGTACCTATCTGATAGCTCAAATGTTTTGTGGGGTTTTTTTGTAGAATGAGTGGCGTGCGATTGGGGTGCAGCAGAGCCGTGGATGGGTCCATTACGCCATTCATCGTCCAGAGCCACACATCATGTTGTTCAGGAGGACTCTCAATTACCAGCAGCAGCAGCAGCAGGAGAACCAAGCTCAAAACCTGCTCGCTAAGTGAATCTGAGTTGTGCTGCGCTACAAACATTGGTTCTTGTTAGCTATTATGTTTCTTGTAAACATGGGTTTGTGAACCACAACCTCTAATAACTTTGTGTTCATGTTATCTATCCTTGGTTGGAGAAAAACATGCGAGTGAATGAGTGATAATCTGACTACTTTGATGTTATGCATTGTCTTTGTTCATCATGGATTATATCTTCTTCTTTCTGCCTCTTTGTTTTACTTATTTTTCTAACACATTTGCTCTCGTCCATAATCAAATATTGTAGCTAGTTGTTTGAGTTCCATAGTACATTTAACTTTTGACTTATCAGCTGTTCAAGTCCGATTTTCAATATCATACATATGTGGTGTTGAATTGGATACCATCTAACTAATTGTCCAGATTTTATATTGTCGCTACAAGATGAGCTTGTGCCTAACCTTTTATTGGTATTACAACAACAAGGGCCAACTTCAAGTTTCACGATAAGAGGAGAACATCCACAGAAGAAAGAAGCACTCGAGTAATGCCAAAAAAAAAAAGAGAGTAGAAAACGTCACAGAGATTACTACTCTCAACATTACCAAAACTGTCTGAAAAGCCAAAGAAACTTTATTGCCTAAAACCCAACAATGAACAAACGTAAAACACTTCATCAAAAAGTGATTTCTTGATTTTTGCAGGAAAATGTGATTTATCGATTTTTGGAGTGAAAATATAACTTTTTATTTGAAAGGAAAATGTATTTTTAAAATTATAATAAAATAAAAATAATTGATAAATATTAATGGATGCTCATGGGCATATCCATTGAACATGGTCTCTATTGATCTTGGACATTTGCTTGGAAAAATCATAAGCTCATATATATATTAGAATCAAACAAGTTACATGAAAGTGAAAATTGACTAAAAGAAAAACATGAATCTATTATGAGTGACAGTTTGTGATCTCGGCCCATCTATTTCTTTGGGGTATGTTTCTTTGCTCGGGGATTGTGGATATCATCACGACAAGTTGGACATGACGCCTTGCGGCGCAACCAAGCGAGAATACAATCTCTATGAAAACTGTGGCCGCACTGCAACTTGGTGATGATGTTGCTTTGGTCACCAAACTCTTGTAGACAGATGGCACAGTCGAGTTCTGCTGTTGGTATCCTTTGGCAATCATTCAACTGAAGAAAGTTATGGAAATATATTTCTTTGACTGCTTCAACTTGAGCTTCAACCAAAAAACCACTCTCTAGTGTTTTGCCTAGTTCAAGGGCTTCTTTGCAGATATGAGGAAGGATGAGCAGCTGAATCCAGTTGTCTATGAATGTGTTAGACAAGGCGTTAGCCACATATGCGCTGCAGATTTCTTCTCCACCAAGAAGAAAAGAAGATGGGATCTCGAATACGATTGGAGATGATGAAGAAGGTGGGGTTATTTGTCCTACCAGTTTTTCACTACGACAGCCACTAAACCGCGCAAAATACCTTTCAACTTGCCGGATCTGTATCGAGAATGATACTGAAATCTTTGAATCGACGACGGAACGAGTCTTGGAGTCGTAGTTCAGAATCCTTTGTGTTGAGAAGCTTTCAACCATCCTTGATTTCTTTACCACAAAATCAAAAAATCCTTTCTTTACCAATAAGACTCTATTTGCTTTTCTTTTGGAATTGTGTGTTCTCTACTGAATGATTTGTTTGATATTTATAGAGAAGTCAGGTTAGAAAAAAAGGAAAGAAAAATGAGGAAAAAAAGAAAGAGCAGGTTAGAGAAAAAAGGAAAAAAAAAGTATAAAAAAAAGGAAAGAAGGTTTGATCGTAAGCTTTAACTTTAACGCTACTACCCCTGTGACGCGCGTGTGAATCAGTGAAAAAAACAAAGGGCATACAACTAGTTACTTGTTACTTGTTGCTACTACCTAGTGATGAAGATACAATGTATACATTCGTGTTCTGTGGGGTTTTTGTAGAATGAGTGGCGTGTGCAGCAGAGCCGTGGATGGGTCCATTACGCGATCCATCGTCCAGAGCCTCACATCATGCTGTTCAGGAGGACTCTCAATTACCAGCGGCAGCCGCAGGAGAACCAAGCTCAAAACAAATCTGAATTGTTTGCTACAAACATTGGCTGTTGTTGCTTATTATGTTTCTTGTAAACAAGGGTTTGTGAACCACAACCTCTATAATAACTTTGTGTTCATGTTATCAACTTATCATCCTTGGTTGGCGAAAAACATGCGAGTGAATGAGTGATAAACTGACTACTTTGATGTTATGCATTGTCTTGGTTCATCATGGATTATTATATCGTGTTTCTCTTCTTCTTTCTGCCTCTTTGTTTTACTTGTTTTTCTAACACATTTGCTCTCGACCATATTCAATATTGTAGTTAGTTGTTTAGTTCCATAGTACATTTAACTTTTGACTTATCAGCTGTTCAAATCCGATTTTCATTTGATGTTGAGTTGGATAGTAACTATTGTCCAGATTTTATACTGTCACTACAAGACGAGCTTGTGCCTAATCTTTTGTTGGTATTACAACAAGGGCTAACTTCAAGTTTCAGATAGTGTTTGCAAGAGGAGAACATGATCTAGAGAATAAAGAAGCACTCGAGTAATGCCAAAAGAAACTTTATTGCCTAAAACCCAGTAAAGGTAAAACACTTCATCAAATCCTCCCTCCCTCCCTCACATTCAAGATTCAAGGTTCAAAAATCAACAACAACAACAACAATGCAGCAAACTTAGAGCTTGAGGAAAACAAACTCCTCGACCGCTGGGATCTCTCCAATCTTCTTAAGCGTCTCCTTGCTTGGCTGATCATCTACACCAATCGCCATGATCGCTTGCTTCCTCGGCGCAATCCTCCCAACGCTCATGAAGTTAACATTCACATTAGACTCTCCAAGAATGCTACCCACCGTCCCAATCATACCCGGCTGATCAACCTGCCTGCACAGTATGATACTACCTTCAAGAGTCACATCCACTTCAAAAGACCCAACCTTTGTCAAATGCGGGATTCCATCTTTAACCCTTCCTTCCACTTTCACCTCTCCTGACTCAGACAAGGAACTAGCGAACTTGGACTCCACGTTGCCTAGCTGAACAGTTATGGTCTCCAAGGGGTTCTCTGGCGACCCGTCCAAGAGCACACGCTCCTCCGAGAGTCTGAGACCTCTCTGCTTGGCTGTGAAGTCAGCGTTGACCAAGTTGACGTATACGTCGGAGATCGGCTCGATGATTCCCTTGGTGATCATGGCTCGGAGCAGTCTTGTGTCGAGATCATCAGTGGCTCTTGCTGAGGTGTATGAGACTTTCACGTTCTTCACGCCGCTTCCTCCAGCCACGAGCTGCACCGCTAGTCTCCCTAGCTTCTCGGCTAGTATCACATATGGTTTCAGCTCAGTCAGAACCTGCAGACAGAACATGATGTAAGCTTGAGCAAATAAAAAAAAAACATTCAAACACAAATCCAATGCTCACCTCAGCAGAAACCATAGGAGCATTGACAGCAGTAGCAGCAAGCTCTCCATTCAAAGCTCCAACAACAGCTTCAGCAATCTCAATAGCAACTCCTTCCTGAGCCTCCATTGTGCTGGCTCCAAGATGAGGTGTCACAGTAACCCTCTCATGCTGCACCAGAGGACTGTCTTTAGCCGGCGGCTCTTTAGTGAAAACATCAAGCGCAGCCTGGGCAACAATCCCAGCATCCAATGCCCTCACCAACGCGTCTTCGTCTATCACACCTCCACGAGCAACGTTCACAATACGAACTCCCTTCTTCATCTTAGCGAACGTCTCGTCGTTGAGTATCTTGTTCGTCGCAGGGGTAAGAGGCATGTGGAGCGAAATGAAATCCGCAGTAGCCAAGGCTTCGTCGAAGCTCACCAGCTCAACACCAATGGCGTGCGCACGGTCTGCTGGTGCGTAGGGGTCATGAGCAATCACACGCATGCCGAGACCTTTAGCACGACGAGCAACCTCGGTCCCGACTTTCCCGAATCCCATCACCGCAAGAGTCTTGCCAACGAGTGAAACACCCACATACTTGTTCCTCTTCCACTCTCCTACATCATTACATCAAAACCAAGATTACACATACAAGACTCCAACTTTCATCAACAAGATTTAGCAAAATACAATACTTTTAAGTTCATACGTATTCAAAGTATGAAACTTTATGTTCAAATGTATATAAAGTATGAAACTTTATGTTCAAATATATATAAAGTATGAAACTTTACTAACCAGCCTTAACAGAGGCATCAGACTGAGCGACGTTTCTGGCCATAGAGGCCAAAAGAGCGATCCCGTGCTCAGCGGCGGCGATCGTGTTCGCCGTGGGCGCGTTAACGACCAAACAGCCAAACTCAGTCGCAGCGCTCAGATCCACGTTGTCAATCCCAACACCAGCGCGTCCAACAACCTTGAGACGTCCACGAGAAGACTCGAAGACCTCACGGCCAACCTTGGTCCCGCTCCTCACGATCAGCGCATCGCAGAGGGAGATCTTGGTGTTGAGCTCCTCGGGGGTCATGTTGTAAGAGCAGTCGACATTCGCGAACCCTTCCAAGAGCTTCACGCCGGCCTCGCCGAGCTTCTCCGCGACGAGAATCGTGGGTTTGGAGGATCCGTCTCCGGCGGTGCAGGAGACGAGGATGAGGCGGCGGCGAGGGGTGGTGAGGGTGCGAGATGGGAAAGGGAGGAGGGAGATGGTGGCGGGTGGGAGAGGGGATCTGGAGGAGGAGAGGGATAGGGTCTTGAGGGGGTTGGTGGCGGCGACGGAGATCGTGGAGGATGCGGCGGCGGCTGACATTGTTAACCGCTTTGGGGAGTGATGCGTAGAGAGAGAGCAGTTTGTGAGAGATCTGAAGGGTTATGGTGGCGGTGTTGAGGGGTTTTATAGTCGGTTTAAGGGGTTGGTGTGATGTGATAGTGTAGGGGAAGGCGATTGATTCTCACGCGCCTTATAAGCGACTGAGCGGAAGCATGCAACAACAACAGCTTTTTCTCCGACCAAAGACAGATTAGTGAAAAGTGTTACCTGAATCTTTTGGGGAATACTGTGAAAATTGACTGCAGATAATGTGTCATTTAGCCAAAAGCAAGCACGATTAAAAAATATTTTAAATTAAATATCACTAAAATATATATTAAATTTAATTTAAGTTACTATATATTAAAACAATAAAATGTAATTATTTATACGGTTTTATGGTTAAATTTTGTTTTTTTGAAAAAATTATAATAATTTTAATAAGTAAAACAAATAGATATAGTGAAAAACAAAGAATTTATTTTAGAAAATCATAAAACATAAGACTATTTAATCCTTCATCCGTTTCAATAAGATCCATGTTTTAGAACAAAAATTTGTTTCAAAAGATGTATTTTTATGTTTTAATGTATTTTTTGTCAATTAATAATAAAAAGTTGAAGTTTTCAAAAAACATTAATTACATTTTTTGAAATTTTATTGGTTTAAAAATATAGGAAACATAAAAATACTAAAAACAATAACTATGTTTTAATATGTTTTCTTAATAAGTGTGAAAATTCTATCTATACTATTATTTGTTAAGTGATTTTTCGCAATGTACCTCTAACGTAAAAGTTGAAGTGGTTAATATCGATACTAATTTTAATGAATTTGTATATATAATTAAAACGAATTTATATTAATCAATTTTTTTAAATAAGATAATTCTTATATATTGTGTTGTTATTTTAAAATAATTATTTCTGATATAAAAGTTAAAAAATAAGATATATAATAATTTATCTATGTCTACACTATTATTTGTGAATTTATTATATAGTTAAAAATGGATTTATATTAATAATATTAATTATTTTTAAAATAGAATAATAATTTATCTTTTACGATAAATTTTTTTGAACAATCAAAATCACTTGTTGTGATATTTTTTAAAAAATTGGTAGAAGTTTCAAATTATATATGCTATTATTCACAAAATAATTTATTTCCTCTCATGTTTAAATTTAGAGCGTTGAAAATCTTTATTATTTTAATAAATAATTAGATTATATTTGTTGATATATAATTACTCATAAATTGAAAATAAATTTTATTATGTTGGTATTCATCGTTATCTAAAAGATTTTATATTATATTATCTAAAAATATTTTACATCATATATTTTAAAAATAAATATAATTTATGTATATATGAATAATTTAAGTTTATTTACGTAACAAAATATATTTTATTAAAATAAAAAAATATTGAGTATAAAAATTAATATTTAGTTAATTATTAAATATTTCAAAACCATGAGAATAATTTTATTCTAAGATTTTGAATTTACAGTATATTTATTTATAATTTTTTAAACTATTAAACCCGCAAGTGTAGACAAAACACTTTATAATATGTATTATTTTGAAACAGAGAAAGTATTTATAACGTGTTTCTGTTTAAAATATATAGAAAGTGATGCTTACTCAATGTATGTGTTCTAAAATGGTATTTCTAATTATTATATTATATAGATGAGTGCTACTTTTCCATATAATTTTTAATAATATTTGAAGAAAAAAGTAATAAGTTAAATATAATTTTAGTTAAATTAAGATAAATAGTAAAACTATAAACAACAAATAATGATGGTCTCGCGCGTGGGTTCACTTTCAGCCCTCAGGGTTGGGGTGGATTTTTGTAGTTTCCAAATGTTTCGGCGAATAGAGTTGTGCATCTATTAAAGGAAAAGCAGCCTTTACAAATAAAAATTAGCAACTTCGAGAAAAAGAATAAAATAGTCATTTATCACACACATCTTAAAGCATCGAAGATTTTGGAATTGCAAAGTTAGATCTTGAAGCCTTAACGTGGTGGGGCAGATCAATGCTGCAATTTTAAAATACTGTATCCTTTTCAATACTTTTAAGTTTTAACATTTAAGCAAAGAAGACCGGTCGAAAAGAAGGCAAGGAGAGAGAGTAAACTTCTGACTTCTCTCTAAAACACAAACCGCCGTGATAACTGCTTCCGGCCGGTGGATTCGGTTCTCGCCGCCGTCGGTCCGGCCCCTGTTCTCAATCGTCGTTTAAGTTTTTTAGGTTTATGATTTTAGTTTATGATTTGGTTTCGTTTTGGCTTTAGTTATATGTTTTTCTCGACGGCGCCTCGTTCTCGGTGGTGGTTGTACTCTAAGCTTCCGGCTACGCACCTTCTCCTCCGGTGGTGGTCCGGCTTTGACTCCGGGAAGAGATGGTTTTGTTACCATAGGCTTCGCCGGCTTAGTGATTCCAGGAGGAGAGGCTTTCCGGTTTCGATGTGTTACTTTGGTGGTGGTTCGACGGCTTGACGACTGGAGATCTCGGCGACAGACGTTTTGAAGATCTTCGATGTCAGAGATCAAGCGTTGAATGGGTTCGGTGAAGGCTCGGGATTCTTGTGGCCCGTGCTTGGGGGTATGGAGAATCGGAGGAGATTTTGACGCTGTGTCGATTGAATCTCTCCGGTGAAGTTCTTAGGGATGCAAAGCGGTGGTGCAGTTTGGTTTCCGGCGGTTCTGGCGCCGAGTGGTCTTCAGGCGGTGATTGATTTCCGCATGGTGAAGAAGACGTGACGCGTGTCTCCTCGTTTGGTGAAGGTGTCACACGTGTGTCGACGTGTTTCAAGTGACCTTGTAGTTTGGGCTTGGTGCGGTTTGAAGCCCATTACTTATGCTTTCCCGGATCTGGGTTTGGGCTTTGTTTTAGTTTGCTCGGTTTGTGGGTCTGTACTTTAGGCTTCGGCCTATTAATAAAATAAATATTAAGTGGCAAAAAAAAACATTTAAGCAAAGAGTTGCACTAGAGAGAGTTGCACTTTTTTTTTTTTTAACACAAGAGAGTTGCACTTTCACTAATTGAAAAATAGTTGTAGACTTCAAATTTGAATTGAATTGGACTTCCAGTTTAATTTTCAGGGAAAGTAATATTAGCATATAATAAAATAACTTCATTGAGTAGTCAAGCTATACAGATACTAGGTGTTAACTTGTAGGGAAGACTTGAAAGTATATATTGGTGGCTGTGAGCTGTGACGTAACTACCTAAGTTTAATTTATGACACGTGAAAGATTTGCATTGTGTTTTTGGAACGGCTTAGAGACGCATTGTTTTTGGTAGGTCGACCTGTCTAAAACCCCTTACTAATCGTGCTTTGTACATGAACATTATCAAAACAAAAATGAACGAATAGTTTAATGTAGACAACGTGACAAATGAGAAGTAAACTATTGTGTGCGCTATATAGGTAAAAGAGTTATACATAGTTTGTAATTCACCACCATCACGTAACATCATGCCTCCTTCTGGGTGGGGAGTGTAGACAAACATTAACAGTGTTTTCCATCTCACTTTTGCAAGATCATGAGGAAAGACAAAATACCCTATCTGCAAATATATCTTAACATCTCTATCATCTATGGTCCTATGTTAGGACTCTTATTTATCAATTATCTTAGACATCAACAATTTAAACTCTATCTTAACTTAGTTAACTTTTAACCGAACTAACTAGTTACTCTTGTTCTAGTTACACAAACCAACCTTGTCCATGACTGCTAATTGTGGACCCACGTTGGTTTTGCTTCTTCTTCATGCAAGGCCATAACACAGCGAACATGTATGTCTTCTGAGAGAACCTCCAAAGGTTGAACTGGCGGCTCTGTGACTAGCTCATGAACATTTTTTGTCTTCCCAGCAACTTCTATGTACGACCTTGCCAATGAAACGCCATATATACGGCTAAAACCTTCTGCAGCCTGGAATGGAGTGTGTGGCTGCAACATAGGTAACTCTGTCCTTGACCTGTTTTCTAGCACCACTAGAACCATATAGACAATCGCACATTTTCTGTAGAAGTCATTCAGTATCATTTGGAATGAAACTCCTCTTCCCACAGCTGTTTCTAAGTGTGTCAACATCCTTGGTGAAACCTGTATAAATTTAATCTTATATATTTGCAGGCTTCATACTCTGAGGTTCTGAGCAATAAATCTTCTTTAACGCCTTGTCCTAAGAACCTCAAATCCTTAATAGTTACCCAAAGAAGTAAATCTCAATTATACATGATTACAGGGCTGCAAACTCGTCCACATAAGATATGCTTTATGAGCTGAATAGATTGAGGTGAGCCACTTGCATCCAGCTTGAAACTCTACAAATGGTTTCAGCTCCGCGGTTCCTCCCAGCTCAGCCAACTTTTTCTATATCGAAAAGAGTTCCATCAACTGGAGTATTGAGGTTTCACGTGAATGTAGTTGCTTGGTTTGTTGATTCTTTCAGTTATTTTAAACCCTGCAAGTGTAAAGAAACTCTTCTTAGTTCATTGTTCAATATTGGAAATAAAGAAAAGACAGTTCTTACTTGAGGTTGCTTGGTATACTAATGGGTGTCTGCATGTGATGATATCTTAAAAACTCTTGGATGGTCTAAGTGTAGGTCTCTACCTAACCGACTGGTTGAACTCGGGTTTATGCGTGGCAGCGACAACCATTTGGTTCTCGTTGACATTAGAGAATTGGTAAGTACTCTATTGATTGTCACATGGAATGGTCTCTTCTCTCAAACCATGTATCAATCGATGTTCTTTTTGCCATAGTTAGGGCATGGAAGGGTTGATGGCATCTATTACACTCAACAATAGATGTTACATTCTGGTCCAGCAAGGTTTCTTCAAAGAGAGAATACGCGCGAGCTGGGTAGCTTAGTAAGCTTGAGACAAATTTTTTTTTTTAATAAAGGTATGAATGAACCTCAGGTTCTTGTACCGGTATGAAGTAACAATGGTGGGAAGCGGCTGATGAGCAGGAGCGGAGGAGCTGCTCGGTACAAGGAGAATGAGGCATTGGTACAAGTGGTGGCACTTTATATACAAACACACGATGGATGATCTGGAGCTGTACTGTACATACACACAAAGAGATAGCCCTGGTGTTTCTCCTTATTCAACTAATTGATGAATATGGTCCAAATTGATATAACCGCTCTGGAACTGTTCTTTTATCTTTTTTTTTTTAGAAAATCTGGAGAGAACATTTTCTTGATTATCTCTAAATCCCATATATAATAAGACGAAATCGTTGACAAAAAAATATAAGACGAAATCCATTTCATCAAGAAGTCAGATTTTTATAGAATATCCACATAGAATATAAGACGAAATCCTTTTACAGACGCGACGCAGAAAAGACTAGAAGGAAATGTAAAGACGAAATTGACGTTCAATCGGCGAAGTTGACCTTTTATTGACTGACGCGACGCCGAAACGCTTTAGAACACTCTGAACACTAGAACGAAATGAAAAAAGACGAAATTGACCTTGAAAAGGCTTAGAGGACTGGTGCGAGGAGGAGATCTAGAGGTTGGTGATGTTGCCGTCAGAGGCCATTACTAGACGCTGAGTGTCACCGCAACCGCACCTGAGAGTGTAAACCTTGACTCCATCTTCATTCAACTCCCAGCTGAGTTCCGCCATCTTATTCTTCTTCGGCACCACCGTCGGAAGGAGAGACGATTTGGATCCCGATTCGGCAGCAGCGATCGGCGGCGGCGGCGGCGAGTTAACAGACGGAGAGGACGCGGAGTAAGAGCAATCCGTAGGTAAGAGAACAGCTAGCGTCGTCGTCGTCATCTTCTCGGGAGTGATGTAGTAGTCTTCGTCCTTTTTGGATCCAGCTGGAGAGGTATCGATCTCCATCTTCTTCAAGGAGGCGGAAGAGGCTTTCTCCATCTCTCTCTCTATTTTCTTATTTTTTTTTTTAAATCTTAGTAGAAAGAAATAAAGAAAGGAGAGTAGAGATGTCTATTTATAATGAAGTTCGAAAGAGGTTTGTTACCTTTTTTTTTTTTTTATTGTTGTCTAATTAGTAGTAACTAAATCATCCTTTTTTTTTGTTGATTAATGGATGCGAAAAAGGCAGCTTCTCCCTAAAGCTTTTGTATATCAAAAACAGAGCGTTCTCTCTCTCTATATATCTAATATTTTCTTGCAATAAGGGCGCTTATTGGTCATAATAATCATTGCAGACCTTAATGTGTGGTCTACTCGGAGTCCTTCTATCAAATGGTGTCATTCCTCAATCTCCTACGCATACCAACTCTTTAAGTATCAGGTAACATCATCACTCACCTCAATCTTATTTTAACCTGAGTGTTGTGATCAACGCTCCTCTCTCTATGCAGTTACTTCGTAATAACAGACTGGTTGCAACAGCAAGAAGCAACTCTACAACAATATGCAAGAAGCATATCATCACATGCAGACACCATTAGTATACCAAGCAACCTCAAGTAAGAAGAACTTTGTCTTTTCTTTATTTCCAATATTGAACAATGAACTAAGAAGAGTTTCTTTACACTTGCTGGGTTTAAAAGAACTGAAAGAATCAACAAAACCAAGCAACTACATTCACGGGAAACCTCAATGCTCCAGTTGATGAAACTCTATTCGATATAGAGAAAGTTGGTTGAGCTGGGGGGAACCGCGGAGCTGAAACCATCTGTAAAGCAGATTTCTAGACATCTTTCTCAAGCTGGATGGGAGTGGCTCATCTCAATCATTCAGCTCATAAAGCATATCTTATGTGGAAGAGTTTGCAGCCAGTGATCATGTACTATTAAGGATTTGAGGTTCTCAGGACATGGCGTTAAAGAAGATTGATTGCTCAGAGTATAAAGCCTTTGGAGGTTCTGTCAGAAGACTTACTTGTTCGCTGTGTTATGGCCTTACATGAAGAAGAAGCAAAACCAACGTGGATCCACAAGAAGTCAAGGACATGGTTGGTTTGTGTAACTAGAACAAGATTAACTAGTTAGTTTGGTTAAAAGTTAACCAAGTTAAGTTGTTAAGACAGAGTTGTCGATGTCTAAGATAACTGATAAATAAGAGTCCTAATATTGGATCATAGATGATAGAGATGTTAAGACAGAAACGTGTTTCGCCAACATGGTGGTGCTTCTTGTCCATACCTTTGGCATAATAGTTTCTCACTGCGTTGTACAGTTAAAAATCTTACATATACAAATAATTAGAGTAATATATTTTGGCATAATAGTTTCTCACTCGAAGTATGGAATGGAGTATGATGGCAACATAAGTAACTCTGTCCTTGACATGTTCTAGCACCACCAGAACCATATAAACAAGCGCACATTTTCTGTAGAAGAAGTCTTTCAGTATCATTTGGAATGAAACTCCTCTTCCAACAGCTGTTTCTAAATGTCAACGTCCTTGGTGAAACCTGTATAATCTTTAAGATGATCTGACAACTCATCAGCAGCATCTACTGATTCGTTGTGGCGTGTCTAATGTTAGGTTCCAAGGGGAGGACATGTACCAGATTTTTTTTTGTGTTCTGCATCAGTCCCAGTTTTGTTGAGTTTGCATTGGGAGAAATCGTTTCTTTCTCTGGAACTGAATCAGCTTGCTTCAAACTCTCAACGCTTCTGTAACTAACTTGACCAGATTGAAAAAAGTCATTTTGGACACTGAGATTAAGTTGTCATGTAATATTCAGTGGCCGCTCATCTTATGCCTTGAAAGTATCTGATCTTTGATAGGATCTGCACACCAAAAGAAAGCAGTTTTAGATCTGTTAGATGGCTCTGGTTTTCTAATAGTTTTTTTTAGCACACTTTCGGCGTTAAAAAAAGTTACTTAATCTTTTAGAGATCGGCCTTAGAGAATGACATCCATCTCATTATTTCACTACCTGTTTTCTGTGTTGTGTACTATATGTTTTCATTCAGGAAACGTTTTTTCATCTATGGAGAGAACATTAGATGACTCTTGTTTAATTGGAAGAAAGCGAGGATATACCTCCAAAGATGCTTTCACTAATTCATTTCATGCTACTGAAGAAACTTTTTATGAATCAAAACTTCTGAATGTAAAGCGACAAAAAGAAGAGTTAAGCCAAGTCAATTGTTCCTCCTACAAAGATTTAAGATTTAGATTCAAATCTTACATAAAAGGATACATTTTTTTCTTTTATAAAAGGATACATATCAAATTTTACTATATTAGATAAAGAAAAAAGAGAAGCGATACATATCAGAAACATGAAAGGGAAAATGATGGGGCCGGAGGGTTATTGAATGTGAAATTTGAATCGATTTGATTTTTAATGGTTTTTTATATGATTATAGGAGAATTAGAGAATTTGGAGTGATTTTTGTTAAAACATTCAAGAATCTCATCTGAAACAATGAAGATTTAGATTTTTATTTTTATAACTAAAGAACTCATCTCAAACCCTCTAAAACATTTAAAGGTTCTAGACTAGAGGTTATTGAATGTGAAATTTGACGTGATTTGATTTTGATGATTTTTTAAATGATTACAGAGGAATTAGAGAATCTGGAGTGATTTCTGTTAAAACACTCTATAATCTTATCGAAAACAATGAGATTTGAATTTTTATTTTTATAACTAATAAACTCTTTTGAAACACTTAAAGTACTCTAAAATCTTCAACTTATTTTTTTTTTTCCAATAACAGTGGATTTCAAAGTGTTTTATGAAATGACAAGTTCAATAACATTAGATTTTAAAATGTTTTTTTAAAAACTTCATGTTTAAATAATAGTGAATTTGTCATTTTAATACAAATCACTTCAAACTCCTAGATGAATACATCCTCTAAATGATTCAGAAACCTAAATCATGCCTTTGAGTTTTTGGCCATATGTGTGATATCGGCCGAAAATAATCTAATTTAAGTAAATTTTTTTGGTCAAGGATTGTGGATATCATTACAACAAGTAGGACATGAAGGCTTTCGGCCCAGCCACATGTGAATACAATCTCTGTGAAAACCATGGTTGCAGCTACGCAACTAGGTGATGAACCCCAACCAAAATCTTGTAGACAAATTGGACAATCTAGTTCTGTTGATATTCTTCAACCTTCATAGTCGTAATCATTCCAGTCAATACAATTATTGATATATGTTTCTTTGATTGCTTTAACTTGAGCTTCAACCATGAAACCACTTCTTTTGCCCTCCTCTGTAATGGCGTCTTTGAAGATTTGAGGAAGGATGAACGGTTAATCCAGGTGGCTATGATTGTTTTAGACAAGGCGTAATTGATATAACCTCTACAAATTTCTTCACCAACAAGGATCAACGGTTGAATCCATGTGGCTATGATTGTCATAGGTCGAGCTTACGCACATCAGTCTTTTCTAGAAATTTTACACTTCAAATCATGAGGATTGAGCTTGCATTTTTTATTTTGCAGAATTAGTACAGAACAACGATGAATTGTTAATAATACTCTATGATATTATACTAGAAGTCAGTTTTTTATACATGTCGAACTTACCTTAAATTTCCCAATGTTTTTATTTTGTTTTTATTTTGATTACTTCAATGAGTTGAAAATATAATAAATATTTAAATATAAAGAACATCTTGAGATACATGTCGAGAGATAATGTTTCTGTCTTAACATCTATATTATTTCCTTCATGATCTGATTTTGGAGACAACACAATCAAAATTGTATCTGCTATGAGGATTATAAAACGGAAAAAAGGAGATTCTTTTCATGATTAATTTTGGAGATTAAGATATTAAAGTTAATATTTTCCTTTTCTATGGAACCGACTCTCAGTGGCTAGGGATCATCCTAGTCTATAAATAAAGAACTTCTCAGCACTCAATATCTCACAAAAGCAAATAACAAGAAAGAAAATAAAGAACAAAAGAAAGCGCAATCTATTTTTAATCAAAGAAGAAGCTATGGGTCTCTCTAAGGCACGCAAGCTACTCTTAGTACTCGTGATCACTGCTTACTTCTTTTCTGGTACTGCTCATGCATGGAGCTGGAGCTGGGGTTCTGGCCAATCCGGTTCGAGCTGGGGATGGGGTTGGGGCTCCGATGACAACTCTGGCTCGAGTTCAGGTAGTTCAAACTCGAACTCGGGTTCAGGTGGTGGTTCAAGCTGGGGTTGGGGATGGAGCTCGAACGGAACAGATACAAACTGGAGTTGGGGAAGCAGCTCTGGCTCAAGCGGCACCGGGTCTACACATAAAAGCCACCACAACCACGCGGCCCCATCAAACCACTCGAGCGGCTCTGGCTCTACACACAACAATCACAGCTCGGGCTCAAACCACACCAGCGGTAGTATTATTGGCTCTTCACACAACAACCACACGACTCAAGTATCGCCTAGAAGAAAGATTGAGGTTACTGTGTGGAAGAGCGGATTCGACTACAAAGAATGGGCTTCAAAGCATGAGCCGTTCCACACCAACGATGTCCTTGCTTTCAAGTACAACGATAAAAGTGATCAATCCAAGAAGAGACACAACAACAATAACGATGTCTACTTGCTTCCCGACTTGAAGAGCTACAAGAGATGCGATGTGAGTAGAGGCAAGAAGCTAGGGTCGAGAGTAGGCTCATCATTAGGGTTCAAGCTGCTTCTCCGCAAGACTCGTGAGACTTACTATTTAGCTAGTGGGGATCACAACGCCTGCAACCACAACATGAAGTTCTCTGTCTCCCCGATTCCTCGCTCTTCTTCAAACACTAAACCCTAATTCCACTTTACTACATGCTTTCCTTTACCTTAAACTACTTTGTTTCGTTGTTAGATTGTATTTATTTTCCTTTTTCTTTAGTTTTTTGTGCCTCAAATCAACGATGGATTGGGTATGCCAAGATTACAAATTGATTTATTCCATCAATTTAAAAAAAAAAATATCGTTAGGAATGTAGAAAGCCTAACGTTTCCAGAGGTATATAAACTTTTTCGGGAACTTAATATCTAACTCTCGCATGTTAAGCAAATACAAAAAGAAAAGTCGAAATCAAGAGCTTAATCAGTATTTGATGAAATACCAATGAGGCAATGATAAAGGAAGTAACCATCCCCTTATATGAAAACAATAAGAACGAGTTAATGTAAACAAGCATACAATTTACAGCTTCAATTCACACAAAGCACGACATGATCATAACATAACATTTTGATCAAAGCTGAAGGCCAACTACTTTGAAGCTCTTGATTAAAAAACGTTGAAACAAACCAATCTAGTGGGACTTATCCATGAAAAAGTTACTAAACCAAAAGTTATGTAAACCGTCATATCACAAACAGGGCACAACAACCCCAAAATGCATTAAGTTCCGGAAAATATATCAGCATAATTTTTTTTTTAAAGCTAAAAAATTATTCAATATTCCCAAATGGGCATCATTACATTTTACAATCAAAATATGATTGAAATAAAAGACGGTATAACCATCAAATTGATAGCTCTATAAGTCATTGGATACACAACCAAGTTGTGGGCGCAACTCTGGATCCTTCCCTCATCAGCATAAAGTTGATCATGTACAGTTATACTATCAAGAAATTTATCCAACAAATGCACATAACTAAAAGAAGTGAAAATCATATATGTGAATGGAAACCATTTAAGGCCTTTTTATATATAAAACAGAAGATTTTCGTGATTAAAACCCACAGTATAAGGTACACTATATATAGAAGCTGATAATTTCTTCATACAATTGTTTTTTTCTCTGTTGTGCTTGATTTGTTTAGCTTAGTGTTCTTCATTTATTACTCAACCCCTTGATTTTTATGCATGGACTATGCTTCAGCAGCGTTGCTTTTGTTTAATATTTAATATGTTAGGATTTAGTAAGGAAGAATATCTAGCGACGACTAACCTTTGCCTATGATTATTTCAACTAGAATTTATTTATATAGGGCGGTTTATGTCCTTCCCGCAATATTGAAATAAAGAACTGATAAGATAAAGATTTAATAACGCATCACATATCTCTTTTCTGACCAAAACATGATCAACTACAACAGTACGTATATTTAGTCATTCTCCATATAAATATATAATGTGTCACGCATGTGTTTCTTTATCTATTCTATTAATTTTCTAGTATGACCAGTTGATATCAATTGTATCCAACTATATATTCCTTTTATTTAAGAGTTATTTATTATTTCTTTTACGTACCCATGTATAATTTTATCTATAACTTCCATTTGATTCCTCTAATTTCAGGATTCACTTGTGTCAAAGTCCACGGCTTCTTTCATACATCAATAACCGGTCCTCTTTTTGATATCATTCTTTTCTTTTTGATGATCATATTAAACTGTTCATTAAAACAGTCCTAATAATAATACTAATATCAACATAGTCAAAGCAAATTTTACTGTCTATATTAGTCTATTTAAATTCTATACTTTTTTTGAACAATCGTATACTAAATTTAAATTATGATTATGTTACATTGCATATTAGATTATTAATAGGTTTAGATAGATACAAACAGATCAATATAAATGTAACAAGTCTAAGTGGATCCTATTAGATTTTAATATTAAATAGGTTGATTTACTTTATTTTCAATTATATTTGATATATATACTCTGAAAGATTAAACAGATTAATTTAAATACTTAATCATTTTAAGAAATTTTAATATATTAGGACTGTTTTAATACTAATAATTAAAAAATGTTATACACAAACATATAAATTTAAAAAAAAATCCCATATAAGAAAAAATTACAGAAAATGTTACATATTTAAAGAAAACAAAAAAAATTACGAACCAACATTATACCCGCAGGTCAAGATCTAGAAAAATATGATTATCAAGAAACGGGTATACGAGCATATTTAAATTGTTATTTTACCGGGTCAATTTTTAAACTGCTAATTGTTTTCAGTTATCGATACATAAAAAAATACTAACTGCATATAAATTACATATTATCGATGTAACAGTACAGACCCATTATTATGCTGAAGTGGCGGTTACATCGATAATTATAAATATTATAATGTAACCACCATTTTTTCTTCGATATATACTTAAGGTTTCTGTCATCTTTTATTTGGTATCTAATTACATGGCCAATATCTAATTTAAATTCTAAGTATATTTTAAATGTGTGTTTGATATTATTATTAAAGTATTATTTATAAATATATTCTACAGGTTTTAATTTAACCGGCTTTAAATAGGTTATTCAATTAAAAATATTTTAAATGTGATTTTAGTTAAAGTTAGTGAATACCATATTAATACATTTACATATATATATATATATATATATATATATCTTTTTCAAACATTTTTTAAAAAGTGTTGTTTGGTTTACGGTGCAAATTGGTTTGAATATTGATTTTCGGATATAACATTTTAAGAACTGTTTCGAATATATATGCCAGATCTAATAGAGTGTGAGATTTTGAATTTCGGAACAATTCCGAATTGAATTTTTTTGGTACAAATATTTTTGACTAATTATGTTAGGTAACTACTGAAAATATGTAATATATTGCACTTAAAAATAAATTTTAAAAATAACTATTGTAATATATATGACATAAGTGTATGATTATGTAACTTGACATATTTATTGTATTTACCAAAAATTGTATTAAATTAAATTAATATCAAACAGAAATATGATTACGAAAATTAGCACATATATATTAAAAAATTCAAAAAAAACGAAAGATATACCCGCCCTTTTAAGGGCGGGTCAAAATCTAGTTCTAGTATTATTTCGCTCATAGTCCAGAAACTAAGTAAAAAGGTGCAAGTACATTTAACTAATTTGAACAAACAACTGCATTATTTGTCTGGTATGCTTTTGTAGATGACAATCAACGTTTGGTAATACACATATAAGGTTTGTAATACACAAGCCGTGATTTACACGTGGTAGATAGAAATTGCGTAAACCTTACACTGCATTAAAACGCAAACGAATGATGTTTTTGTTTCTATTAACTTGAATACGTAGTAAATTGAACACGCACATAAAACAAAAAGTAGGATATATAGAAATGATTTGCGTATGCAAAAAGGCGGCTGAAACGTTTGCTTGCAGCGTTACACAATGCCCTAATTCTCATCATCATCATGCGTGCAAGCTATATTCCGATTCATTTCCTTAAAGATTTTCATTCTTACTCTCCTCTATTTTAGTCTATTGTCTTTTCAAGCTTTATACGCATGTATAAGTTAAAGAACTTCTTTATTCATATTTTCAGATTAATACGTTGAGTTCCTTACTAAAAAAAAAAGCAAACGTTGAGTTCCAAGAGCAAAATGGGAAACCAAACAAGCAAAAAGTCACAAGATCCATCGTCTAAGACCACAACGACGACCATGCACTACACGAAGCTGAGATCCTACGAGGCTGCTTGTAAAGCAGACACGAAGCTGCAATCATTCGACAACTGTTTGCAGGCACGGACCAGTCACGTGATAAGCACGCTAGCTACAGGTGTTGAGGTTCGCGCGCTCTCGTTTGATTCTCTGAAAGAAGTGACCGAGTGTTTGCTTGAGATGAACCAAGAAGTGGTGAAAGTAATATTGGATTGTAAGAAAGATATATGGAAGAATCAAGAAATGTTCGACCTCGTTGAAGATTACTTTGAGAATAGCTTGCAGACACTTGATTTCTGTGCTGCTTTGGAGAAAGGGTTGAGAAAAGCTCGTGATAGTCAGCTTTTGATCCTTATTGCTCTTCAGCAGTTTGAAGATGAGAGCCTCGTTGAAGGTAACCTAATTAGTTCACCCTTTAAGGTTATCATTTGTTGAGTGGTAATATACTGATTAGAAATATCCCTCGGTTTTATATCCAAACCGAACCAAAACTTTCGGTTTAGAGTTGGTTATGAGTTCGGTTCAGTTCAGCAAACTTTTAAAATACAATCGGCTATTGGTTGGTTATGGTTCCCGGTTCCGTAGTTGGTTAGTTTAGTTTTGCAAAAAAAAGAAAATACAAATACCAAACCGGACTAACTGATATAATTAAAGAAAAGAAAACGAACTAACTGTTTTTATTTTACTTTTTTAAACACAAATGATTATTTTCATTTAATACATATAAATATTTGATTTACATGATTAGTGGTATATAATTTTAATATTTACCTTATTGCTAATAGTTTAATAGAATAAATATTTTCAAACACAAAAATTTCATAGTTTGCATGCAATAATTTAATTTATCATTTCAAATTATTAGTGATATCATCTAATCTATTAAAACTGAAGTACAAATAGTACTTAGCCCTGAATTTTGCACAAAAATTACAATGACATGCCACTGCCATCAAAACACTGTAGTTTTGCATTTTTGGTAACCCATTAATTTTTTAAACCAAAAAAATATCTTAAAAATCTTAAGAAAGAAACAACTTAAGTGAACTAAATTTATTAGTCCAGAAAAATGTATACTAAATTTATAATTGATCTTATAAATCCCGTGAAATCCTTATTTTCTATTTCTAACTTTTTACAAAATTTTCAAAAAAAATTAATTCAATTAAATTTTTAGAGAGATACACGATTCTCATAATATTATATTTCCTTTATTGTATATAAATCTTAAAATCAGGGAATTTGTTAATACCAAATCTGCAAAGGATCCAACCCAACTTAATAATTGCATCTAAATTTAATTGAAAAAATACTAATCAAATATTAATAGTTGATCAAAACCAGTGTTTTTAAAACCGGACCAGCAAGCGAACCGGAAATATTTTGGGTCACGGGTCAATGTGGTTCGACCTGGTTCGATTGGGTTCGACCGGGTTTGATGTACTCAACTGAATTTTATAATGTTTTGTATATAATATGCATATTTTAACAAATAAATTTAGAAAATAGCAAACTGAAATATAATAAAAGTAATAAAAAAATCTAATCGTCGAAATCTATATCAATAGAAAAAATACATTTAAAGATTACTTTTCAGGTTTTTATCACTATAAATCGTTATCATCTTTTAGAAAAATTAGATACATATTGTGACGGTCGTTGATTTTTTATGTCTAAATTTGATAGAAGTGGAATTTCTTGATCATTCTCTTCAATTGCTTAGTACACTGCAAAGGTTTTGCAAAGAAAATCAAAGACATAAACGTAAGTTTTCAATTATTAATTTCACCCATAAAAATAATACTTTAAAAATTATAAAATACCTTGTGAAACATCACAGATTTAAAAACAAAAAGATGTCAAAGACAAAAATACCTTGAGTTGTAGTTTGTCAAAAATCCTATTTTTTATTTTGAAGAAAACTAATTATTTTATTAACAAAATTTTTGTTTTCTATACGAACCAGGGTTTAACCGGTTTGTTGGATCACCGGTTCCCGGGTTTTTAACGGTTCAATATGGGTTTTTAACCGGTTCAACTTTGATTGAGTTTTAGCATTAACCCAACCCGGCTTGGTGTCCGGTTCATGGTTGAACCCGGTCCGACCGCCGGTTCGGTCCGGATTTGAAAACACTGATTCAAAACCGTCACTTAATGGTCACGGCATCAAAATGGTCACGGCATAAAATACTTAAAAAATACTAACCGCATCAAAATGGTCACTTAATAAGTGCATCTAAGTATTAATAGTTGATCAAAATCGTCACTTAATATTTTGATAATTAATACTAACAAAATAAATCAAAACACTTAATATTATCATAATTAATCAAATATCACACAAACCACTACAAATCTCATAATATCAAAAGTTGGTTCCCTCTAGCGTTTGCGGTTGCAGACGGATAAATAACCTTTTAAATATTTTTAATGTCTTAATTTATGTTTTAATAAAATATTATAAATAATTTTTATTTTAATTTACTTTAAATTCACTAACAATATATTTTTTATTTTATAAAAACTTTAAACTAAAACTATTTAATATAGTTTTTAAACATTAATATATATACACGTATATAAATATACATATACAAAATATATACATACATAAATAAAATAAAATATTCTTTTAAAAGTTCTAATATAAATCTTCAAAATAAGTTTTATTGAATTTAGAACTTTCATTTAAACTAAAATTAAAAAATAAATATAATATTGTTATTAAACCCATTCGGGGTTGGTCTGGGTCTGTTTGGGTTTCGGGTTTCCGCAGTCAAAGATTTCAGTCCTATTCGGATATTTCTAAATTTTGGTTCGGATCTTTGCGGGTTCGTTTGAGTTCGGATAACTCATTTAAATTATTTTTAAAGTTCATTATATACTTTAAATTTCTCAAAATATATAAACAAAATAATATATTAAAAATAAATCTGAATAACATATGTCTGAATACCTAAACTTAACATATAAATTGGTTTGATTTAAATATTTGGATAGAGAATCAATAATTATTTTAAGTATTTTGGTGTTTTGAGTATACTTTAACTATTTTAGATATTTACATTTGACTATTTATATATATTTTCAATTATTTAAACTAACTTAAAAGTACCATATATGTTCTTGATGCTTTTTATTACATTAAAACTTAAAAATAATATATATATATATATATATATATATATATATATAAGTATATAAATCTATTTCGAATATAGTTGGGGGTATCCGAAGTATTTCGGTTCGGTTCGGATCGGATTCGGTTACAGTTCTCTAGATACCAAATTTTGAATAGTTTTGATATTTTATCAATTTTGGTTTGGGTTTGGTACTTCTTTTTGGATCGGGATCAGTTAGATCTTTTGGATTCATGTTTTTTGCCTAACTCTAATATTAACATAAAAACAACATATTTATAAAAAATATATACGCACGGGCGTGCGGGTCAAAATCTAGTTGATATTAATTCTACATATCTAAACTAACTAAATAAAAGGCTTTCACGCCATCAATACAATAGTAATAATTAATGTTGTTACCAAAGGTAGAGAAAATTACCTAGCATGCAACCTGTCGATACTATTAATTGTTCATTGTACTTTCCATTTTATGTGATACAGTTCTTCTGTAAATTAACATTATTTCTTATCATAGTAATTATTAACCAATTATGTTATACACTATACTTCATATTCATAACACTATCTAAACTATTAAAA
This sequence comes from Raphanus sativus, assembly GCF_000801105.2. Taxonomy (NCBI): domain Eukaryota; kingdom Viridiplantae; phylum Streptophyta; class Magnoliopsida; order Brassicales; family Brassicaceae; genus Raphanus; species Raphanus sativus. The sequence goes on from NC_079518.1 coordinate 10,847,386, forward strand.
CTGAAGTACAAATTTGAAATATCTCTTAGTTTTCCTCAAAAATTACAATTTTATGCCACTGCATTTAATTTTAAATGAAAACAAAGAAAACTATTACTTACTTACCAAAATTGTAGGATCTATATTTACCTTAAATAAAATATATATATGGCCATTTATTGAGTGCATCACATTACGGCCGAACAAACAAAACAGATCAACTTTCATATATGTTAAAATATACTGTAATATGAAGGACTTTATACTAACTGACCTTCAGTTATTTTAAAATATAGAAACACTAAGAAAATATTGTTCCTTACCTAACAAGTTATATATTTTGGATGTTTTATATACATTAAATCTAAAGAAATAATATATATAAGTATATAAATTTTTTAAATACATTCGGGTATCCGAAATATTTCGGTTCGGATCGGATTCGGTTTCAGTTATCTTAAATATCAAAAATTTGAATAATTTGGATATTTAGTCAATTTTAATTCGGGTTTGGTACTTCTTTATGGATCGGGATCAGTTCGATATTTTGGATTTGGGTTTTTGTGCAACTCTAATATTGATATAAAAAACATATTTTATAAAAAATACATCCGCACGGGCGTGCGGGTCAAAATCTAGTTCTTATTAAAACATTAACACTAACTAAAACTTTACATTACATTATGTGATATTTACGAAAAATTCTGTTCATTTTAATATTAACTTAGATATTAATTTCCTTGAGATTGTACTTGTAATTTAGGTTTTGATCATACATATATGTTAACCGGATTATTTGTATGAATTAAATATTTGACTGAATAACCCATATTAAGTTTAATTTATAAAAAGTGTTTTATTTAAATTATTAAACATAATACATTGTGTTTATTTTGTCATTTTAAATCTAATTTTTTCTTTATTATTTATGTTTTTTTGAGGTTTTTAATATTGTTTATTGGTTATTTAGATTTATCTACCCTGAAAAATTTGAATTATTTACAGTAAATTTTCAATGTTAAAATTTTTATTTGCAATTCTTCATCTATCATCACATCTATCTTATTAAAACAGAAACATTCTGTTGGACCTAACATTTATTTTGTAAGTTTTTAAATTAAATACACCTTTATACTTTATAATTAAACATACATTAAATCACTAATGTTCATTTCTTTATATTATTATCAATGTTTCCAAACAATATACTTATTTCTTTATAATACTATTAATGTTTCCAAACAATATACTTATTTCTTTATACTACTATCAATATTTCCAAACAATATATTTTTATACTACTATCAATGTTTCCAAATAATACAATAATTAATCTTAATTATTTTATATCTATCATTTTCTCTTTAAAATTTTGTAGAAATGTCATAATTTCATAAATTGCAAAATAGTGAACTTTAAAATTCCGATTATAAGATTACAAATTATGAAACTTTTACAATTTAAATCCAATTAGATTACATATCGGTCATCCATCAGTTCAATCGGTTAGTCTCGGGTTTTAGTGATTTTTTAATATGAATATTTTAAAAACATAAATTGAATTGTCAGATCTCCGGATTAACCGGTATAATCACAATCGGGTTGAATTTAAAAATACTGATTTAAATACAAAAATATTTTAAATACACACTCTTTAAAAATTACCAAAATATTTGTTAAATTATTAGTAATATTTTTTATCGTAAAATATCCCGCGCTTCAAAAGCGCGGGTCAAAATCTAGTTATATAATTAAAACTTAAACCTACAATTACATTTGATAATATACACACTGGAAACTAAATATTCACATGAATTATATTTTTTTAATCATTCATCTGTCATTTTTGTTATTGACATTAATTGGTACAATACCTACTACACTTTCAAAATTACATATAATAAAAGACACAAAACAGTTAAATTACTGAATAATATATGAATATGGTCCACATAAAAATGAGCTTGATTATCTTTTTGTATAACAAAGCAGTCATATATCTCTATTATTAAAATATAAAATTATACATGCTACTATATTTAATAACATAAACTAAATGCATTTTCAAAATATTATTTGTAGACCGATCATTCATATCAATAGCATATTTTCAACAGTACATATAAAATTCTGAATTAATAAAATAAAATTTTATAGATCAAATATTTAATTGAAAAATATTAGTTAAATTAATATCACAAATTTAATACAAAATTTTACATATGTTTAATATAGTTACATAATTAATTAGATACTTAAAATTTTATTGTAGTAAAAATGAAATATATATTTATGTTTAAAATAATTACGAAATATACATTTATATTTTAAATAAATACAAAATTAATTACATATTTAAAATGTTTGTTTTAGTGAAAATGAGATATATATATATATATTTATGTTGTAAATAAAAAGATATGAAAAGATTTTTTCAGATGTAATTCAGAGAAAATATAGGAATCTAATTTAGGTTTTTTGAATAATTAAAATATTTCAAATATGCATACAATAATTCATTGAAACAACTTTCTAAGGAGTGGTCCAAATTAAAAAAAATCACACATGAAAGAAGTCATGACTTCTTTTTTAATATAATAGATAAGATTCAACAAACAGAAATAACCGAAAAACAAAATTTAACCCATTTTCTGAGTCTTATAAAAAAAATAAAAAAACCTAACCATAAAGACCCAATTAAATCAAGTTAGTATTAGATATTTATATGACGGAACTGGTGATGCAGTTAGCTGTATATCTTCATAAGAAATGTAATATTATCGGTTAAAGAAATCGTATATGTAATCTTTCTCATAATTGTAATATTATGATAAATCAGGGTTAAAACAAAAATTTGGTATATCTAGACTTTTTATCTGAAAGAAACCGAAAACATAATTTATTTTTGATTATCAATGAGATTTTACACAAATCAAACTAACCAAAAGCTGAATAGAACTGTAAGGCTAGTTAGTAGTAATGATATCATCTTGTTCAAGAATTAAGCTTCTGGAGTGATTGAAATGAGCTGTAACTGTCTGTCTTTTGTTGTAAAAAATAAACAGTAGCTTTATTTGTTGTATTTTGTAAATTACTATTTTTTCTCTGCAAATAAAGCTCTCTGTCCTCATATTTTAACTTTGTAAATATTTTTTGGTGTATATTTTAAAAGAAAGAAAATCTTAGTTGATTGAGAATTTGAGATATATAGCTATGAATTAAATTTTGGCTGTCTAGAGAATCTACATCCACAACCAATCAACCCACAATCCATTGTTATTTTCTTGGTTGCATTGATTGGCAGGTTGTAGTGGATATGAGAAGACACTTGAAGTGCTGAAGAATTTCAAAGACGCAGAATCACCTTTCAGCAAAGACTTCTTCAAGATGTTCCAGTCAGTATACAAACACCAGATGCTGATGCTTGAGAAGCTACAACTTCGAAAGAACAAGCTTGACAAAAAGCTCAAATGCATCCACACATGGAGAAAACTCTCCAGAATCATCTTTGTGGCTATATTCGCGTCTGTACTCATCTGCTCTGTTGTAGCTGCAGCCATGGCAGCTCCTCCCGTGGCTGCCGCTCTTGCTGCAGCTACAGTGGTGCCGGTGGGCTCGATGGGGAAATGGATCGATTCGCTGTGGAAGAACTATGAGAATGCACTGAAAGGACAAAGAGAGGTAATCATTTCGATGCAGGCAGGGACATATGTGGCGGTTAAGGACTTGGAAAATATCCATGTTTTGATCGAGCAGTTGGAGATTGAGATCAGGGGGATGGTGAAGTGTGCTGAATTTGCATTGGAGCATGAAGCAGTCAAGCTTGGGATCAATGAGATAAAGAAGAAGCTGGAGGTGTTTAAGAAGAATGTAGAGGAACTGGGGGCTCAGGCTGATTCGTGTAGCAGAGATATAAGAAGGGCAAGGACTGTGATTCTACAGAGGATCATCAAGCATCCAAACAATGCTAGTAGCAGCACCTGAAAAACCACTAGCAACTCAGCTTCGTGCTGCATATATAATGAAATGTTTAAAGACTGTAAAGAAAATATTACAGATTCTTTCTTGAGTTATGTTAACTAACTCAACTGTTTATGATGACTGTTGCATATCTATATTCTTTGATGATTGAAAACAATTGGAGACGAGACTTTTCACATTTGGCCTATTTGTACGTAATGTTTCTGAAAGGCCTCTAATTTTGGGTTGACTTACTAAACGAAGATCATAAGTACAAATTAGATCTGAAAACCAGTGCCTTTAATAACTTATTGATAAGATTCAATTCTGGTAATCTCCTCTTAGAAGAGACTTGATGATTCAACTTTCTCCCTACGGAGATCACTCTCAGCTTCACTCATTTGATCCATACCTTCCCACACAAGACTCCCTGAGGAGGACAAGTTTCTTATGCAAACTCAACAAATCTCTCTCCCCTAGGATCAAGTCCCCTTTCAATCCACATAGGTGTCTTCTTGATATTGGATTGTAAGAAAGATATATGGAAGAATCAAGAACTATTTGAGCTTGTTGAAGATTGCTTTGAAAATAGCTTGAAGACAATTGATTTCTGTGCTGCTTTTGAGAATAAGTTGAGAAAGGCTCGTGATAGTCAGCTTTTGATCCTTGTTGCTCTTCAACAGTTTGAAAATGAGAGCCTCGTTGAAGGATGAAACTATGATCATCTCTTACAAACCCTCACAAAAATGCAACAACCATAACTGGAAGCTCAGATCATCTCCAGGTTCAGACAATGTTTCTTCAGCTTAGAGGTTCCACATCATAGTGTTCAGATTTTCATGGGGTAGTTCTTGATGTTCTATTTGTAAGCTCAGGTACTTCATCCCATCTTTTAAGGCCTGAGCCTTTGTGGTTGGTTTATTTTCTAGATTTATGTAGTGGAGTAAACTATTTTCATTTGCTAAAAATACACAAACTGTCATGTCCCTAATCCTGTATATGATCATTAGGATCGACCATGGTGCAAGGAGATGCACCAGTCAGGTCATGTGACCTAAACACAAGGGTATTATGGCCTGGAAGTAAGGTTAAGGGCATCAGGAAGCTAAGATATAGCTAAACCAAGAAGGATACAAGTAAAAAGAAGCTATACAAAGTGTATGGCAGCTGGGCGATGCAGTGAGCAAGCTCGACCAGCTAGATGAAGTGTAGTGCAGCTCAGTGTAGCTCACTGAAGAGTGTGTCAGCTCCCTGAGCTGGATGAACTAGCTCGCTCAGCTGGGTCAGCTGGGGATCAGCTCAACTCAGCTAGACTGAGTGTTCAAGTCTTGGGCAGTTGGGCCAGGTCCGGACAGTGGTCGGACCATGTGGACCACCCGGGTGTGCCGGTGAGCCGGTGGGCACTTGTGGTTGAACCAGGGGCTTGGGCAACCAGCCTAGGCTTGTGTGTGACGTGTCTAGAGGCAGTTAGGGCTGTCAGGGACGTCTGGTAACTGCCATAGGCGAACAGGTGTGATCTGGACCATTGATTAAATCAATGGCCAGAAATGATACCGAAAGGGTGCAACCTTTGGAAAGGTGACCATTCCTTTTGTATAAATACAAGGGCAAGTCCGTGCCTTTGGGGGCACGTCAGGGCTTCATTCTTCTTCCTGAAACACAAAGAAAAACCAGAGAAAACAGAGAGAAAGTCGGATGGCAACATCCAACCCCAAGAGTGGGATGAAGGCAGCAAAGAGGCAGTTTTGATGGCAATCAAGAGGGGAGTTGTGAACGACCCTCTGGTGTGTTTTGATTGATGTTTGCCACGCCATGGGCTTCCTCTACATCCATACTACACATTCAAATAGCCAGGAGAGAAGATGGAGGGCCGGATTGCACTTCCAATGGTGGAGACAGCCTTGAAGGCAGTGGTGTGTAGAAAGGCAGTTTCATGGGAACTGAAGTGGGAAGTGATGCACGACCCTTGGGTGGTGTTTGATCATGGATGAACACACCCTAGGCTTCCTCTACATCATGGTAACACACGCAAATGGTTAGAATTGAATGGAGAAGGCCGGACTCCACTCCCAAAGACATGTACAGCCTTGAAGGTGGATGCAGTGCAGAAACTGTTTTCATGGAAGTTCCATGGAAGGGATGATGGGTGCGACCCATGAATGGATCTTATCAATACTGGAGGTATGTGATAAGACCTGATTAAGACAAGTGCAAGAGGCACAAGGCCGGACCTGATCAGGGAAGCACAAGGTCTAGCAAGATCAAGTAAGAGGTAACATGTGTTGATTACTTATAATTATGTTTATGTTTATGTCTGTGTGGTGTCTCTTGGGGTGGGATCAAGGCCAGGCATGGCACGCCCCTTGAGGAATGTATATTGTGATGTGTCTTAGGAATCCAAGACCCTGGACAAAGGGGCGGATCATAACTGATCTAACTCATCCATGTGGGATGATGGTTAGATGCTGTTCATTGGATAGTGATCAATGATGGATCATGGTTGGTGTTGGGTTTGATCATGGTGTGAACCATGAGTCCGACCCACTGATGAGACACATGAGAGTCCTAGTTCCAGAGGAACCTTGTGGAGTATAAGGTCCAATTCGTTTGGATTCAACAGCAAGCAAAGGAGAGGAGTAAGGCTAGTACTTGTTGGTATGGACCACAAGTATGGTGCTGGTGTGTTTATACAAGGAAGGCTGTGTGTGATCTGATCATGGGCAAGGATGGACGACCTGATCCATGGATGATGGATCAAGGTGTCTGATCTGATTGATCAAAGGATGCACCAGTGGTAAGAGCAACACTAATCAGGTTCAGTGGGACATAGTTCCATGGCCGGTTAGGTATGTGTGAAGACTCATCAGTTCTGAGTCATGTGGGGTGGTTGGTTGATTGACTCAGGAACTGGTGGGCATTATTAATCATATTCTATGTTGATCAGACGTGGAGGTACTGAACCATGGAGTGGCCGGTTCAGAGAAATCTCTCCATGGCCTTGGTTGGGCAGGTAAGTGGAGATCTGATAGTTCCATAAGGAATTGTTAGGATCCGACTTCAAATATCTCTTAATGGGTATTTATCATGAATTATCATGGTGAAAGATTAGTTTTATCTCATTGATTTAGAGGTGGTCAGTTATGGCCATATGGGCTGTTCATGGGCGAGATCAGTATGATCGAGGCCAGTTCTGAGAAATCTGACTTGACCATTCTCTTAGTTATGAATTATCATGATTTATCATGAATTTTAATTAGTTTTTGGAGCATGTTTGCTTGAGGTTGATTTTGCAGCTGAAGACTTCCCAAAGGTACTTGGTTTGTGGGGATGGTTGGTTGAATGACTAAGTACCTAAGGGGAGAGTTTATACAGGTATAATGAGGAGTTGGACGAGTGGATGGGGAGCTAGGCAAAGCTACCTCGCAGCTCGATCAGCTGGAAGAGAGTTGGGAACCTCAAGTGAAGTGTTTCAGTTCAGCTAGCTGAATGAGCTAAGCTAGACAGCTAAGGCAGCTGAGACAAAGAGCTATCAAGCTCCGTGGATGTGGCAAAGGTATGATCTAGCAATATTGCATAGATCTAGATAGAATGGTTAGGGGAATGGAACCTCAGTTATTGTATGACTTGGATTTGGTTCAGGATCAACCTTGGAGCTGGTAGTAGTTGTGTCTACTGATCATGGCTAAGGTGATTCGACCTGGCAAGTATTAGATTGGTTTTAGACCAATGGTTGATAGATAATATTCCGCTGTGCATAAGTTGAAAGGATCTAAGCTAGTGAATGACTAAGGTAGTCTTAAGCTAAAGTCTAAGATAGACTTCGCCCTTAGGCGAAAGTACAGATAAAGATTGAAAAATTGAGTGGTTCGGTCAAAGTATGGACCGAGCGACGTGAGGCATCGACCACGGCCTAGCCGGCCGGGTTCGGGTCTTACAAGTTGGTATCAGAGCCTGGTTGATTCTAGGATCATTGGGTTGTGGTTGTTCACCCATGCATCCGGACAAGTAGATGCTAATGTGATTAATCCACCAGTTTTATTGTTGACTCAGCTGGAGGAAGTTAACAATGAAGCTGGATTGACTGTAAGTCAGCTCAACCCTACTGAGGTTCTAGTGGGGGAGAGCTGAGCTGCAGCTGGAAGGGGAAGTTGAATCCTCTTGTGATGTGGACCGGGCTGATCCAAACAATTGTTGCAAACAATGAGAGGACTAACCGGTTGATTGGGCAGTTGTTTGGCAGCTGATGATCAAGCTGGGCCAGTAGCTGAGGTGGTCTAGATTGATCCACCAGCTAGGGCAGCTTGGTTAGTGGAATACCTGAGGGTGCTGGAGCACATAGCTCAGATGAGAACAAAGTATTTCTCAGGTAGTGTGGATCCTTTTGAGGCAGATGAGTGGAGGTTCTGATTGGGTTGTAACTTCAGCTCAACTCACTGCTCAAAGGTATTGTGTTCCAAACCGAAATTATTTCTGGAAACTGAGATGACCATGGAACCTTACTAGGTGAGCCAAGAGGGAGCTGAGGCAAGATAGGGTATCATGCTTGTGAACGGGAAAGTTCCAAGGTGAACTGGCTTGGCCAAGATGCATTCTCCAAGGGCAAGATCCTGGAACAGAAGGTTGGCCGATCTAATTATCTAGAAATAATAGACGGATTGGACGGATCGATGCAGTGCAAGATCTTGTATGGATGACCTGGACCAGGGAAGTAACATGAACCTGAGAGTGGCTTAGGTTGAAAGAAACGTGCAGCACTCTTTGGGGGTAAGTGTTATCCTTGGTGGCCGTTCAAAACAAGTGAGCATTTGCGAGGTTCAAGTTGGTTTAAGGGAGACGCTACATGGCTAGTATACGAGTGGCTTGGGATCAGATAGATCAGCTTGGACTCAGTATAAGCCAAGGTAGGATTCCTTAGATCAATTTGAATGGATTGGGTATATGATGTTAAGTGGCTCAGTATGATGGGGATTGAGGTATATTATAAACACTCTTGTGAATGGTATGGGACATTCACAGAAGTGTGACACTTTGGAGAATGGTATGGGACGTTTTCCAAATGTGTGATCAAACCGATGTTCTTACTCATCTAGTTACTTAATGATCAGTGGTGTGGAAACAACATACCTTTCGATACTGGAGCTACACACCGTTTGTGAGTCCAGATATGATCGGAAAGGGGTTGTTTGTATTGGTATAGGGGATGATCCCAGGATAGTGAGTGCGGCCGGAGGCCAAAGGAAGCATTCACTAGGCCTTGTGAGGGACATCCCAGTGATGATCCAAGGAAGGGCGATGCCCGTGGATCTGATAGTGGTTAGCCTTAAGAATCATGAAGTGATCTTAGGGATGGATTGGTCTTGGAAAGAATCAGGCCACCTTAGACTGTCACCGGGGATGAGTGCAGTTTGAGAGTGGGTGTGGACCCCCGATCAGATTCCAAGGATCCGACCAACCTCTGGAAGCTTAGTGATCTCAGCGGTCCAGGTGGAAAATATGCTGAGAGGTGGTCATGAGGCCTGGTTGGCGACCATTAACACTAAGGAGTTTGTAGGGGGTGGTAGCCCGGACGAGGATTCGGTTGGTTCAAGAGTTCAAGGATGTGTTTCGGGCGCTGCAGGGTGTGCCTCTTGCAGGGGCTGACCCGAGCATGATCGAACTAGAACCGGGAACGGTCCCAATGTCCAAAAGTCCGTATCGTATGGCACCAGCCTAGATGGCTGAGATGAGGTCGACTAAGTTCAGTGAGGGACGAGGGTCGCAGAACAACCAAGTCGGAGATTGACCTATGGTTGGAATGAGACGGTGGAGTCCCGGAGTGGACATGACCGGAATGTGATTGAGTTCGTTAAGACTTGACTGATACATCGAGTATCTTGGAGATTGGGTAAATCTACTAAGACTCGAGTATGCAGTAAGTTCTTAAGGACTGAAAATAATCTAGTCATGGACTAGGCTCAGAGAGTAATTGGATTGGTGTATACTAGGACTGCAACTTAGAAAGTTGAGTTCAGTGACACAAGTCTGTTATGGTGTGATATGTATAAGGCAAGGACCACTTGGTTCGGATTCTAGTGTGTTCCGTCCAAGTGGGGGAGACTTGTTCATACATTGATCAAAAAGGTGATCAGTGAAAATGAACAAGGATGATGATGCAAAGAGTTCAGTTGGAACCTTTGTCATGATATGGGATGTAAGCACCACTTGATTCGAGGACGAATCCATTCTAAGTGGGGGAGACTTGTCATGTCCCTAATCCTGTATATGATCATTAGGATCGACCATGGTGCAAGGAGATGCACCAGTCAGGTCATGTGACCTAAACACAAGGGTATTATGGCCTGGAAGTAAGGTTAAGGGCATCAGGAAGCTAAGATATAGCTAAACCAAGAAGGATACAAGTAAAAAGGAGCTATACAAAGTGTATGGCAGCTGGGCGATGCAGTGAGCAAGCTCGACCAGCTAGATGAAGTGTAGTGCAGCTCAGTGTAGCTCACTGAAGAGTGTGTCAGCTCCCTGAGCTGGATGAACTAGCTCGCTCAGCTGGGTCAGCTGGGGATCAGCTCAACTCAGCTAGACTGAGTGTTCAAGTCTTGGGCAGTTGGGCCAGGTCCGGACAGTGGTCGGACCATGTGGACCACCCGGGTGTGCCGGTGAGCCGGTGGGCACTTGTGGTTGAACCAGGGGCTTGGGCAACCAGCCTAGGCTTGTGTGTGACATGTCTAGAGGCAGTTAGGGCTGTCAGGGACGTCTGGTAACTGCCATAGGCGAACAGGTGTGATCTGGACCATTGATTAAATCAATGGCCAGAAATGATACCGAAAGGGTGCAACCTTTGGAAAGGTGACCATTCCTTTTGTATAAATACAAGGGCAAGTCCGTGCCTTTGGGGGCACGTCAGGGCTTCATTCTTCTTCCTGAAACACAAAGAAAAACCAGAGAAAACAGAGAGAAAGTCGGATGGCAACATCCAACCCCAAGAGTGGGATGAAGGCAGCAAAGAGGCAGTTTTGATGGCAATCAAGAGGGGAGTTGTGAACGACCCTCTGGTGTGTTTTGATTGATGTTTGCCACGCCATGGGCTTCCTCTACATCCATACTACACATTCAAATAGCCAGGAGAGAAGATGGAGGGCCGGATTGCACTTCCAATGGTGGAGACAGCCTTGAAGGCAGTGGTGTGTAGAAAGGCAGTTTCATGGGAACTGAAGTGGGAAGTGATGCACGACCCTTGGGTGGTGTTTGATCATGGATGAACACACCCTAGGCTTCCTCTACATCATGGTAACACACGCAAATGGTTAGAATTGAATGGAGAAGGCCGGACTCCACTCCCAAAGACATGTACAGCCTTGAAGGTGGATGCAGTGCAGAAACTGTTTTCATGGAAGTTCCATGGAAGGGATGATGGGTGCGACCCATGAATGGATCTTATCAATACTGGAGGTATGTGATAAGACCTGATTAAGACAAGTGCAAGAGGCACAAGGCCGGACCTGATCAGGGAAGCACAAGGTCTAGCAAGATCAAGTAAGAGGTAACATGTGTTGATTACTTATAATTATGTTTATGTTTATGTCTGTGTGGTGTCTCTTGGGGTGGGATCAAGGCCAGGCATGGCACGCCCCTTGAGGAATGTATATTGTGATGTGTCTTAGGAATCCAAGACCCTGGACAAAGGGGCGGATCATAACTGATCTAACTCATCCATGTGGGATGATGGTTAGATGCTGTTCATTGGATAGTGATCAATGATGGATCATGGTTGGTGTTGGGTTTGATCATGGTGTGAACCATGAGTCCGACCCACTGATGAGACACATGAGAGTCCTAGTTCCAGAGGAACCTTGTGGAGTATAAGGTCCAATTCGTTTGGATTCAACAGCAAGCAAAGGAGAGGAGTAAGGCTAGTACTTGTTGGTATGGACCACAAGTATGGTGCTGGTGTGTTTATACAAGGAAGGCTGTGTGTGATCTGATCATGGGCAAGGATGGACGACCTGATCCATGGATGATGGATCAAGGTGTCTGATCTGATTGATCAAAGGATGCACCAGTGGTAAGAGCAACACTAATCAGGTTCAGTGGGACATAGTTCCATGGCCGGTTAGGTATGTGTGAAGACTCATCAGTTCTGAGTCATGTGGGGTGGTTGGTTGATTGACTCAGGAACTGGTGGGCATTATTAATCATATTCTATGTTGATCAGACGTGGAGGTACTGAACCATGGAGTGGCCGGTTCAGAGAAATCTCTCCATGGCCTTGGTTGGGCAGGTAAGTGGAGATCTGATAGTTCCATAAGGAATTGTTAGGATCCGACTTCAAATATCTCTTAATGGGTATTTATCATGAATTATCATGGTGAAAGATTAGTTTTATCTCATTGATTTAGAGGTGGTCAGTTATGGCCATATGGGCTGTTCATGGGCGAGATCAGTATGATCGAGGCCAGTTCTGAGAAATCTGACTTGACCATTCTCTTAGTTATGAATTATCATGATTTATCATGAATTTTAATTAGTTTTTGGAGCATGTTTGCTTGAGGTTGATTTTGCAGCTGAAGACTTCCCAAAGGTACTTGGTTTGTGGGGATGGTTGGTTGAATGACTAAGTACCTAAGGGGAGAGTTTATACATGTATAATGAGGAGTTGGACGAGTGGATGGGGAGCTAGGCAAAGCTACCTCGCAGCTCGATCAGCTGGAAGAGAGTTGGGAACCTCAAGTGAAGTGTTTCAGTTCAGCTAGCTGAATGAGCTAAGCTAGACAGCTAAGGCAGCTGAGACAAAGAGCTATCAAGCTCCGTGGATGTGGCAAAGGTATGATCTAGCAATATTGCATAGATCTAGATAGAATGGTTAGGGGAATGGAACCTCAGTTATTGTATGACTTGGATTTGGTTCAGGATCAACCTTGGAGCTGGTAGTAGTTGTGTCTACTGATCATGGCTAAGGTGATTCGACCTGGCAAGTATTAGATTGGTTTTAGACCAATGGTTGATAGATAATATTCCGCTGTGCATAAGTTGAAAGGATCTAAGCTAGTGAATGACTAAGGTAGTCTTAAGCTAAAGTCTAAGATAGACTTCGCCCTTAGGCGAAAGTACAGATAAAGATTGAAAAATTGAGTGGTTCGGTCAAAGTATGGACCGAGCGACGTGAGGCATCGACCACGGCCTAGCCGGCCGGGTTCGGGTCTTACACAAACTATCATGAATACCCATTTAATAAACAACTAATTTTTGTTGTTTAATAAATACACAACTTTTGAATTTCGTAGTTATTACACATCAATTTATACAGATTTATACGATGTCAACTTTGTTTAATGGAAGTTAAAAACGACAAAATGTGGTTAAAACAGGAAAAAAAAAAACAAATTAGCTTCATAAAAATCCCCAAATCGATTGAGCCTTAATTCATCAATTCATCCCCAATTCGAGTTAGGAACCGTAATCTATTTCAATCTATCTTCTTCTCCAAACTTTGTTCATTTTATTCTTCCTTACTTTGATTCTTCCTTTACACTTCTGAATATATCATTTATATTTATAATTATTATAATTTTTTAATATATAATGTTATTTATAAACTTTTTAAAAAAGTTTAAATGTTTTTTTCTTAAAATAGTTTGAAAAGCATTTTAAAATTCTAAAAGAAAAATTGGAAACTGAAAAAAAAAAACAAAATATTTTATAAAAAAATTCGAATTTTAAAACATATCATTTGAAATATTAAACAAGTGTGCCTCTTTAATGAAACTTCTTTTGGTAATCCAAATTAATGAAAACTAGACCAATCTAAAGAAGTTATGATCAAATTTTATAAGCAATGCATATACATTTTGGTCATTTTATTTTTTGAATGCTATTTTGTGACAAAAACTTAAAAATTACTATTTGAGAGAATTGCCAAAAAATGTATTTTTCTTTTTACTGATTCACACGGGACTCACGGGTGGGTAGCGTTAAAGCCACGAGCAACCTGATTCACACGGATGGTAGCATTAAAGCTACGAGCAACCTTCTTTCCTTTTTTTCTGCTATTTTTTTTTTCTCTAACTTGGCTTCTCTATAAATATCAAACAAATCGTTGATTAGAGACCCCAACACTTCCAAGAAAATAGCAAATAGAGTTTTATTGGTAAAGAAAGGATATTCTTTTTCTTGATTTCGTGGTAAAGAAAGTAAGGATGGTTGGAAACGTCTCAACGGAAAGGATTGTGAACTAAGACTCCAAGACTCGTTCTGTCGTCGATTCCAAGATTTCAGGATCATTCTCGATACATATCAAGCAAGTTGAACAGGATTTTGTGCGGCTTAGTGGCAGTCGTAGTGAAAATATGACAGCACAGGATATATACATATTTCTTATAATCAGGAATGGAAGAGTAGATTTTCTTTATAGAAGTTGTGTGTAATCTTATTGGTTATATGTGCTCAAGCATATTGACTGCATGTCAAAAAAAGATCATAGACCTGGACGAGATCACCTCAGTGATGCAAACTGTATAAAACTTACTTCTAGTTTAATATTACTTAAAGGATATTATTAACACCTCATTGTTGCAATGTACTAATTTTGTAAAATGAAAAATACAAGATGATACAGATAAGTTTTATTCTCAATGTCAAAGTAGTCATTGAGATGTCAATCTTCTAATTTAAAAATATCTTAATCAAAGAGAATACAAGTTCATTGCTTAATCTAAATGCAATGAAAAGTTTTATAAGTAACTAAGAAACAAATTTATTTAACAAAACTAAATAAAATGATCTCAAATTCAATCACAACTTAAGTAAATAACAAGATTCAATCAAGGTTTTAAAGACAAGATTCATGAGAATAGGCAATTGATCAGAGAAGATAGACTACTAACTAAGGATGCTAAATACAAACAACTACCATGTTTCTTCAACCTAAGATCTCACAAAGATAAGTTAATTTACTTCCATAACAATAGCTCTTAAGCTATAATGTTCTTAACATCAACTCTCATTGGTTAATTACACACAAGCAAGAATTGAAAACAAGTCTTAATAGTCATAATACTTTCTTTACATCAATTTCCATCGGCCAAGCAAGTAAAACATATCATGACATCCATTCAAGAATTTCATCAAATACCTTCCAAACATGAAATTACTTATGATCCATATTGCGATTTTCCAACCTAATCTAGCAGTAAACACATCTCATATGTAAGAAACAATGTTAATCTAATATGTAAGAAACAATCTTATTCTAACACAGAGCCTCTCGATCCTCTCCAATAGTGGTTTTTTTATTTTGCAAGACAGGTCCTCGTACTACTGGTTGTTTACAACTAGGCGCTAAACTCTTGGATTCTACAGAAAAGACCACCGAATTAACTCAAAACTTTCAATTGATTATTTCAGACCTGCTCGTAATTTCGGAATGGTTCAAATAATTTTTTTAAGGAATTTTCTCTTTGTTTAAATATATATTTATGTAAAAAAATTTGCTGAAATATTTTTAATAACAAAATTTGATACTATGTAGCTCTTTTCCTGGTGTATTATAAATTTAAATTTTTTGAACATGGAAATGATATGAGTACTATTGTAGGGGAACAGCATTCACTGGCATATACGAAGAGGTATTACTAGATTTTACTATAGCACAAACTTTTTTGACACGAAGAAAGTATTTGAATACAACAACCACAAGACTGGATCAAGCCAGCTGCAACAACTCTTCACGTTTAATATCAAACACCTTCACCAAAACATCTTCCACGACCTGCAAATTCACAAAAACATTTCACGCGCATGTCCTGCTGAAACAAAAGAAACAAAACCAACTGAAAATGAATATATACATATTTTTACCTTATCTGGAGTTGATGCACCTGATGTCACACCAATGGTTATTGGCCCCTTTGGAAGAAAGTTCTCCTTCTCCACCAGCTCTCCGTACTATCAATGTAAACAAAGAAAGATCGTTGATAGCCATTCAAGAAAGAATGAGTGGACTTTTATGGATGGCACTTGACTTACGTGGAGCTTATAGGCTATTTTGTTCCCAGGACCTATCCGTTGCTCACTGTCGATCCAGTAAGATGGGATTCCACGGACCTCTGAGATCTCCTGAAGGTGAGAAGTGTTGCTTGAGTTCCACCCACCTACCACTAGCATGAGGTCAATCTTCTCTTCCACTAGCTCATAGATTGCATCTTGCCTCTCCTGAAAAGAGGAATAAACACTTCCTTGAGTGTAAGAACAGAAACTAACTCTAGAGATTTTTGGGGGAGATGTACTTGAGTAGCGTCGCATATGGTGTTGAAGCTGATGAAATGTCCATTTACGTTTTCCACTCCATACTTTCGCATCATTGTCCTCTCAATTAATTTTCCTGCAAAGTTTTTTTGTAGGCATGAGACGATTGTGATCTAAAGCAGTGTAATAGAAACTACTAGAGCTAAACTAACCAATCTCCTCTGTTTCTCCCTTGAGCATTGTAGTTTGGTTTGCAATACCCACTTTGATAAGGTCATTGTCAGGGTCAAAACCCTTTGACACAGCATATTTGAATTTCTACAAGGCCACCAAAGATTAGTACATCAGTACAAAAGTGAATCGATCAAAACACACAGAAAAATGTGAAAGGGATGCTGCTCTCTTTACCTCCATGAATTCCTCTTTTGTGGAGCTAGACCCATCGAGTTCACCACCAAGAATGTAATCACAAACGTAATTCGCCTGTGCTCAGTTATAACGTACACACATCAGCAACAGTCTATGCATATACAGAAGTTTTTTAACAGTATAAGGGTATGTACCTCTTTCATGTTCTTTACAATGATGTACTTCCCTGCAAAAGATGCGGTTGCAATGGTCTCCTCATGATTATATTTACCGTGAATGATCGATGTATATTCTCCCTTCTTGTGCTTCTCAACCATGTTCCACACCTTCAGAGCCACAAATGTTCAAAAAGAAAGAAACCAATCAGCTAAACTAGTGATAGACTTGGTGTAAGCTGGCTGGAAGATATGTATGTACCTTTGTGACCCAAGGACAAGTGGTGTCGACGATTTGAACCTTCTTATCATTAAGAACATACATCTCATCAACACCAGCTCCAAACGCAGGAAGGATCACCACGTCATCTTTATCCACCACATCAAACTGCTTCTTCGAATCCTCAACGGGAATTATCTGAACATCCATTTCTTCTAACCTCTGACCAAAAGAAAACATCGAAAGGTTCAGACAGACCCATGAACAGTAGATAAGCACAGAGAAACGGCAGATACCTTATTGACAGTGGGGTTATGAATAATCTCGTTAGTAATCCAAAGCTTCTCCTCAGGAAACTGCCTTCTTGCTTCATAAGCAATCTGAACAGCACGCTCAACACCCCAGCAAAAGCCATAAGCTTTGGCTAGCTTCACGGTAACATCTCCCCAAGAGTACGTATACCCATTTGCTTTCAGCGTCTCCAACACATCACCTGAGAGAGTGTCATATTTACAAATAACAAAGATGAATCACCATCCAAAGAATGCAACTTCTTATACTTTACCAAAATTCAATTCTTACCACAAAACATCATTGAGAGATTAGCAAAAAAAAAAACAGAGCAACTAAAGAACAGAGCATTTTCAATTAAAAACCAAGACTTTCAAAAAACAGAGCATCCAACAAATGTGCTGTGAACTTACTGGTGTACTCGCGATTCATGAGCTTGAGAGTCTCCTCCTTGTGACCAAACCCTTTGCGATTGTAATTATCGCTTCTTGTTAAGTTCCTACGGAACGTCTTGGCGTCGAAGTCGGAGTCCATCACCACAGATGGCGAAGGAGCTTCCTCGTTGGCAGACGAGCACCGGAGCGATGAAGGTTTCCGGCGGCGGATGGATCCGGATCCGGGAGTGAAAGTATCCGGGCGGATGCATAATCGGCAGAACTGAAACGCGAGAGCCATGGAGATAGAGAGAGAGAGAGAGAGTTGTAGAGGCAACAGCGGAGCTGACTGTAACTTGTAATGGATGGTCCACGATTTATCTCTACCCTCTACATTATAAAATATAAATTAATTAAATTAATTAAAATGAATTAACATGTGTATTTGGAAAATTGACCAAAAATATAGTAAAATACGTGTAAAATGCAACCAACCACGTGGACCTGTATTTTCAAATCTTAATTTTTAATAAAAATAAAAAGTCTTATTTTTGGAGATTTTATTTCATTTTGGTATCCTAATTTCTTATCATATTACCTACGCCACAAAATCATTGAGGAAAGTGAATTCTTGCAGATGCAAATTTATATTTAAACTCTTTAAAGATGTGTGAATATATAAATTTGGATTCTAGATTGTTTCACTATTTGTCCGCTTCTTACCTACACATTTTCATGAATTATTATTAGGAAATATAAATATTTTGTAATTAACAAAGATCATTCTTCATTTTCATAGTTTCTTATTTGTTATACTAGTTATCTATTTTGATATTATGTTGTCCACTTAGTATTGTTTTGCTATGTCTTCCATGATTTCTTCTATATCTTAAGTACTTAAAGAATCGCAAAGCCTGGTTCTAGTTGAACTGAATCCCTCATGAGAAAGGGTTTTTGTATGCTACTATTTTCAACCAAGTTTGATGATCAAAGTTAGACATTATATAGAGACTTTAGTTGATCACAATTTTAAGAATTTGCATATTTATAACTAAGAAAAATATATTTTATGTTTGTTAGGAAAAGAGACGCAATAATGACAAAAATAAAATGACAAATGCAATGATTCATCAATTAATAAACATGTATCAAGATGAACTTGAAAGTGAAGACAACCTCTTCCAGACAAATATAGACAATGTGCAGTGTTCTATCTATTTTCTATTTGTAACTTTAGTTGTAGAATCAATCTTTTTAGACAAAGTTGAGGATGAAATCAAAGAGATGAGGTGAACCACACTTCTACTTCCATGACATACATTTTACCCATGTTCGAAAACTCGCCGCCTAGGGCCGTGTACTCGCCGCAAAAACGCTGCTCGGCCACCAAGCGCCGCGATTTGACGTTGCTCGGTCAATTAATCGGTGAAAAATAAGAAGTTCATCCTTATGCATATTTGAAGCAGCAAATCACGTATTAGGTTATAGATCTGATGTATGTTGGTTAAAAATCATGTGAATGAAAAGAAAGAACAAAGAAATCGTAAAAAAAAAAGAGAAGACGCTCTGAAATCTATTTGTCAAAGGTTGAAGACGAGGACATTTATGTCTTTTAAACTTCATTAAACCTAAAAAAGAGAAAAAAATATCCAAAACGGACAATACCAGGGTTCGAAGTCGGATTGGGCTAGCATGACAGGGCATCCTAACCGCTAGACCAGAGCTATTCGCGATGTTTATTATGCATGTTTAATATATAACACTAAAAACAGTCTTAAAAACCCTAAAATTAATCCCCGATTAATCTCCGCATAATCTCCGATTAATACATTCGGCGCTAGGCGCTATCCTTCCGCACGCGTAGCGTCTAGCGAGTTTTTAAACATGGCATTTTACAATTCAATTTATTATGGATGTGAGAATTAACAAATAAACTAAATTGCATTATTTGAGGACTATACAAAACATTTGAATGAGACAAATTGTAAATTGGAGTATTCACTATCAAGTGTGGCATATTCGTCTTCTCTCTCTAAATAAGTTAGTTGATATAAAATGATATTTGTATAATATGGTTTGTGAACTCAGTTTTCTATAGTTTTATTTTTAATCATATATATTAAAACTAAAGTAAACAATTGTAACCAACTTTTTATCTATTTTATTCTTAAAACACTACGTTACGAAGAGAAAAGTGAATTTTTATTTTCCAATTTTTTTCTCTAAATATTATTATTTTGAGTATTTAAATATGGGCTGATTTGTTAGTGTGAAATTAGGACAAATATAAATCATATACTTATTCCCATTTGAAAAGCCACACTCTAACCCTTACATCTGAAAGTTCAATCAACCTTTTTTATGAAGTCAGGTTTTGAAAACCCACTAGTTTCATGGTCATCAGTGTTTCCATGTTGATCGAAGAAGAAGACGTGATCGAAGAAGAAACGTGATCAACGAAGCGAAGATTATCGATGAAATGATGAAAAATCTTGAAAGAATGGCAAGTTTATCTTAAAAGAATGAGAAATTTATTTTCAAAGATAAAATTCAAATTGTATTTTAAAATTAAAAAAAAAGTATCTACAATTATAATATTTAAATAATTTAACATATGAATTTAAATAATTTAACTAAATGAAAATAATGTGCATGTATTATAAACATCACTCAAAAATCTAATATTTACAAATATAATAAAACTGAAATGACATCTTTAGCTCTTATTTTAACATTTAAATTTAAAATATTACAAACGAATACAAAATCTTTTTTTTACGATCCCACTAAATATATCAAATTTGGATTAACACTGATCGTTATTAATGTATAATAGCCTATCTCTATGTAATTATATGCTCTTAACGAATAAAGACTGCTACTTATTAAGGGATTAGCTTGTAGATTAGAAGATCTGCATATGATATGTATAACACAACTAGCTTTCTGTACAGTAAAATCCAATGAGAAACTGTTGAATTCCGCAAGAGTTTGCTATTGGACAATAGTTTCTACTAAACAGAAATATTTAATCAGCATGAGATTCATATGATGCATTCATAATGAAGCTAAGACGTTGTTGACTTGGAAAACCACTATAAAAAATTGTATTTAGGGAGTGGAATTTATAAACTTTATAAAAAAAATTAAATATTTAGAAATAATTTGAGAAGATTAGTTTTATCTTTTATAATAAATTTCAGATATTTATGAAAATTTTACAAACAAATTTGAAAAATGGTATCAAATTTGAGATAAAACTTAGTATTCCTTCAGTAACATTAACAACTGACCAATAGTGGAAAAATGCCTAAAATTATTTGCCTAATCTTGTCAAGTGCTATCTACGTTCAGACGAATTATATGGATATATCAAGTATGATAGAATGGTCTTTGTGGGACAAGGACAACAAATGCTTGACAACATTGTACATTCGTTTAATATCTTCCAAAGGTATTTTAGGTAGTAAGGCTATGTGAAATGAACTATGGATGAGATTTAAGTATCTTTCAGCTTGCGTGCCTAATATTCCAATGTATTTAGAACCTCACATGCATTCTACAAAGAATGTTCTAATTCGACGTAATACAGGACATGTAAAACCCAACACACTATATTTTATAGATGTTTAAAATCAAATGTAAAATATTCGAGATACAATAGACATATGTTTTTACCATTTAGATATCCTCTTAAAAGCAACTCGACAAATGGTATTATCTTTAAATATAGAAAATATTGTAAAAAGTAACACGTTCTCTCCTTTTTTTGAAAAAATAACATAATATTAATAGTTCCATAACCTTAGTATTTAAAGATGCTTTCGAAAATCATAGAAGCTTCCTCTAGTAACAACCACGTGTGAAGCACCCCGCCACATCTATACTAATAAAAATAGCCTTTTGAAGTTCCAGGGAGCGTCCACATCAACGGAAAAAAATTCACGGGAGAATGCCACGTGGCATTGTTATTAAAAAGAGAGAAAATAAATAATAAATAAATATACTATATAAGTAAAAACAAATAATAAGTAAATATACATATAAGAAATAAAAATATTACATTAAACATATATTTGAAAAAGAATAAGTAAATATACAATATAAGAAAAAAGTAAATATTATTTTTTTAAAAGAATATAATATAAGAAATATTACATAAAATGTTCATAATGTATTATTACCATTTTATATTAAAAGTTGAATAAATAAATTCAAAATTAGAATAAAAATATATACAATATAAGAAATGGGAGTATTACATTTTTTACATTTAGTTTATATTTTTATTACTTCAAAAAAAAACTAAATGTAATATTTCCCAAAAGATGCCAGCTGACATTATTAAAACAAAAAGTAAATATGAAATATAAAGAAAATGAACAATAATTAAATCTATACTAATAAAAGGAAGTTTTTGAGGCTCCATAAGATGTCCACATCATCAAAAAAAATTCTTCAAAAGATGACATGTGGTATTACGAAAATAAATAAATAAATATACAATAAAAAATGAAAATATAACATTAAACATCTATCGTAATATTATCAGTTAATATAAAAACAAGAAAATTAGAATAAGTAAATATACAATATAGCAAAATAAAAATAAGTAAATATGCAATTAAAATAAAAAAAAACTAAATTAAACATCTATATAAAAATTTAAAGTAAAATAAACAATAAAAATATACAATATGAGAAATAAAAATAACATTTTATTAAATATCTATTGTAATATTAGAATCTATTGTAATATTAGAATAAGTAAAAAAAACTAAACATTAAAAAATCTATAATATAAGAAATAAAAAAAATTACATTAAACATCTAATGTAATATTATGATTTGGTATAAAAGAAAAAGAAATTAAAATAAGTAAATATAAATTAAATATATATCTGAAAATATATATAGTAAAATAAATAATAATTAAATATAGAATATAAGAAATACAAATGTTTAAAAATCTATTATAATATAAAAATAATAATAATAATAAATAAATATACAATATAATAAATAGAAAACTACATTAAACATCTATATGAAAAATGTATGGTAAAACAAATACTAAGCAAATATACATTTTATAAGAAAAATAAAGATTACATTAAACATCTATCGTGATATTACCATTTGATATAAAATAAAAAATAGAATAAATAAACATACAATATAAGAAAAATAAATAATAAGCAAATATACAATATAAGAAAAATAAATAATAAGTAAATATACTATATAAGAAATAAGAAATAAAAATGTTACATTAAACATATATCATAATATTATCATTTGATATTAAAGCAATAAATTTAGAATAAGTAAATATACAAAATAAGAAAAATAAATAATAAGTAAATTTACAATATAAAAATTGAAAAACTAAACTCAATATTGTCTGAAAAAATTATATTAAAATAAATAATAAGTAAATATACAATATAAAAATATAGATAATACATTAAACATCTATTGTTATATTAGATACGTAAATAAACTATATAATAAAAATAAATATTAGTTATATGTACAATATACAAAAGAGAAAAACTATATTAAACATCTATGTGAAAAAAATTATAGTGAAATAAATATACAATATAAGAAACTGAAATATGACATTAAACATCTATCGTAATATTACATTTAATATAAAAGCAAGAAAATTAGAAATGGGAAACTATATTAAACATCTATCTAAAAATGTATAGTTTTTGTTTTTTACAAAGGAAATATGTGTAAATATACATTATGTGTAGTTAGATACATTTTTCTATATGTTACTCCTTGTGCTATTGTTTTCTATTTCTATTAAAAATAAATATTAATTATATGTACAATAATTTTAATGTAAGAATATGAAAACTCTCTATTATGCAAACCATAAATACAAAGCACTTATGTATTCATACAAACATTTAAAAATACAACGTGAAAAAAATAGATATATAGTTAATATTTAAAAATCAAAATGCATAAAATATAAATAGAAGAAATCATCAAATAGTGTCCAAGTCTGAATACAAATCTCAATTTCATAAAAGTTACGTGGCATTAAATTATAAAATAATAATAGGTAAATATGCAATAGAAGAAACAGAAATATTATATTAAATATCTATTATAATACATTCGATACAAAGGCCAAAGAATCAGAATAATTAAATATACAATATAAGAAAAAATAAATAATAAATAAAAAGAAATAATACATTAAATATCTCTATAAAAATATATATATTTACATTTTTAAGTAACTATATAATATAAGAAATAAAAATACTAAATTAAAAGTTTATCTGAAAAATGTATAGTTTTACATTTTTATTATTTTCAAATATTTAGACGAAAAACTGCTTATCTCGCTCTCAAACACATCATTATAAATGTTTTTGTAATAAAATAAAACTGATCCTGACTCATATGACAAGATGAGCTATCGAAGGTGAAATAATCACATGTACACATGTTGTTGAAAGAATATCACTCCCAAAACTCGCTACCCCAACGAAAGTAACGGTAAAACACAAATAAATCTATCATAAACAACTGCAATACAAGGATCCAGTGACACAACCAAATATATCATAAACAAACACATCCGGCATAAACACACCACGATTATTAGTTAAATGTGTCTTATTTTTCAAAAATAGTCGATATGACATATCGTTAACAGTTAAATTAGAATAAACTTTAAATATTTATATTTTATAATTTGTAATTTGATCTGTAAAATGATTAGATTCTATTTATATAAGTTTATAATTTGAAAAATAAATAGACAAATTTGACTTGATAAAATTTAATTTATTTTTTAGATAGAAATAAAAATATTTTAAATATATTTAAATTATTTTTATATTATTGTCCTTTAATCCTAGTATCCCATAATGATCACCACCAGTCTTGATATTTCGTGCGTGTATATAAGTGGTGCATTAATAAGATCAATTCTCGTAAATCCATAAACAATAACTCAAGAGTCGTTGACAAAACCAAAAAAAAACTCCCCAAAAAGTCAAAATATGCTTTAGACCATCCATTTCCCCGTTAAAAACTCCACATAAATCTCTATCCTCCTTGCCAACCAAAATCTTAGAGCACATCCTCATCTTTCTTATTCATAGCTCTCATAACTCCAACACCAACAAAAAACTCCCTAAACAAAAAAAAAAGTAAGAAGAGTTTTTCATTATTCTCTAACTTTCTTGTTTTAAAATTAAGAATTTGACTTCTGTGACAAATATCTTAAGAAAGAGATGAGGAACGAAACGGGTGGTACCATGGTCGTTGATCTCCAAACCGATCCATATAATAGCAATCACCACCTTAGCGATAATGGTCACAACCCGCGGCCAAAATTTGGTGATATACTGAAATCTGACCACGACGGAATATTCCCTCCTGAAGATCCCATCATTATCAACACCAACTTAACTCACCCCCGGTTTAGCAACGTCTCGGCCTCGACCATGGGCAGCAGCGGTCCGGCCAGCGGAGAAGGTTCTCCTTGCGTGATGTCTCCTTGGGCCCGTATGTCGACCCCTTGGCCCGCAGATTTTAACGAAGACAGTGTCCTCGAGACCAACGGTCTCATTGGCTCTATTGTACGTGAAGAAGGGCATATATACTCGCTAGCCGCTTCTGGTGACCTTCTCTACACGGGCTCAGACTCCAAGAACATTAGGGTTTGGAAGAATTTGAAGGACTACACCGGGTTTAAAGCAAGCAGTGGCCTCATTAAGGCTATTGTGATATCTGGAGACCGGATCTTTACCGGCCATCAGGACGGTAAGATCCGGGTCTGGAAGGTTTCGAAGAAAAAGGCGGGAAAGTACAAACGTGTTGGAACATTGCCAACGCTGAAGTCCATGGTCAAGAGCAGCGTAAACCCTAAGCATTACATGGAGGCACGTCGCAATAAAAACTCCGTGAAAACAAAGCATAAGGACGCCGTGTCGAGTCTTAGCATGGACGTGGAGCTTGGTTTGTTGTACTCCAGTTCTTGGGATAGGACGATCAAAGTGTGGAGAGTCTCGGACTCGAAATGTTTGGAATCGATACAAGCGCACGATGACGCGATAAACTCGGTGATGTGTGGTTTCGATGACTTGGTGTTCACGGGATCTGCGGATGGCACGGTTAAAGTGTGGAAACGTGAGATGCAAGTCAAAGGAACCAGGCACGTTTTGGTTCAAGTTTTGCTTGAGCAAGAAAACGCGGTCACGGCATTGGCTGTAATATCGAAGTCTTTGATGGTATATTCCGGTTCCTCGGACGGGGTGGTGAACTACTGGGAGCGTTCCACGCGTGTATTCATCGGTGGAGTACTCAAAGGGCACAAGTCCGCCGTGTTATGTCTCACTGTAGCGGGGAACATGTTATTGAGTGGTTCAGCCGACAAGAACATATGTGTCTGGAGGAGGGAGCCCTCTGATGGATCTCATCAGTGTCTGACTGTTTTGACGGGACACATGGGACCAGTCAAGTGTCTAGCCGTGGAGGAGGAAGGAGCTTGCCGTGGTAAAGAAGCAAAAGTCTGTGTGGTCAATGAAGGTGACCGGAAGTGGATAGTATACAGCGGAAGTTTGGACAAATCGGTTAAAGTGTGGCGTGTGTCGGAGAAGATGGCGACGGGGAGGGAGACAGACGAGCCAGCAGCATCTTCTGGATGGGAGAGCTCTTCGTCTATGCGTGAAGGGAGTGGCGCGTGGAGTTTAGGAGATTTTGAATAATAAAATAAAAAGGAGTGGATGGGAGCATAGTGTGGTTGGTTTATTCACGTAAATGTCACGTTGTTGATCAGTCACAATGATCGGATTATTGTTTTCAATTCTATGACGATGTCACGATGAGGTTTGTGGCAAGTCAGCTGGTGAGTGAGTCAATGTCGGGTTGATGGTTTTCACGTTATGAATTTTCCTAATTTTTTCTAAAAGAGAAAATGTTTCAAAAGATGAAGTTGTATTATTATTAAAAGAACAAAGACTGAATCAAAGACGTTTGTGTTTCTTGTGTTCTTTGTCGTGGTTGCCACGTTATAATTTGAAAATTTGATGAGTCGTCAAGTCTTTGCTAGAATCGCGCTAGAATTGGTATTTCTAAAGAATATATGATCTTTAGTTTGTTTGGTTTTTGTGTATGCAGAGCATGGCAACCAGATCTCTTGATAACACACTGTAAGAGGTTTGTAAAAAATCTTATCATATTTGATTTGTTTTTGGTACGTTTTCTTTTCATCTAGACAGCAAAACATCAAGTATCACCAACAAAATTCAAGGTATCATTTGTTCCAGAGATGGAGAGAATATGCATTCTTTCCAGACAGAGTAAGAGAGAATATGCATTCTTTCCAGACAGAGTAATTTATAAGGGAAAGGAAACATGGAGATATACAGCATTCGTTACAGGAAAACTTATTTGTAATTTTCAATTATAGATTTTTTAGACCTAATCTATCTTTTAAGTGAAAGAAAGAACATACCTACTCTTTTGAATTTTGATATTACTAGTCATATAACAAAAGTTTAATGGTTAAAAATTCAAACTACAACAATAATTGAAAAAAGTAGTCATTGTGGATTTTTTTTTATATTTTGTTTGGCGATACGCTAGAAAATCTAGAGTAACGATGGATCATTGATTTGAGACCTATCGCCTTGGTGACACATGGGACCATAGAAAAACAGCTCCAAATATAGTTAAATACAACACGGACCAAAAAAACTATCAAATTGGTATAACGGCACATCCGGTTTACTAATAACAGCGCAATTTCCAGTTATTATTAGAGAAAGAATATCGACAGAAAAATGTAAACCATGAAAAATGTTTACTGAATCTTCTTACGGTGTAAAATAAGTTAGTCAGACATACTCCTAAACCAAACTAAACCGAGATTAGGCATATTTATAATTTGAACCAAGACTAAACCAAAATTCAACGTGATGGCTGGGATAGGAAAGAACACGGTTTCACGAAACTACCCTCTCTTTGACCCGCTCAACGCCTTCCGCAAAACGCACCGTTTACTAACTAACAAACCCCGCGTTGACGGCGAGAATTTTCCCGGAAAAAAATAACTTTCAACTTCCCTTTCTTTCGGGGACACACAGACAAGAAAAGAAAAGAAGAGAGGAAAAAAACAAAAGAGAAAGTCTTCCCTCTTAGTCCAATGGTTCGTCTTCTACTAACTGAGAGATAAATCATCTGTCTCTCTATAACTCCTTAATCCCCGAGAAAAACAACAACAACCTCTTTCTATACGAATTAGGTAAGAAGATGGCTGCTGTTTTAAGAAAGTTATTACTACCTTTAGCATCATCATCACCGATTCCTAAAAACGATGATCACCACGATAGCAGTGACGAAGACGATAGTAATAGTTTTCAAATTGATTATTCATTTGCCAACGAGTACAAAGGTCCTCTTATCGCTAATCTCCCACGAGCTGTTCCTGTCGAACTCGATCAGATTCCGACCGCTCTTCCCGTTTCCTTCACTTCCTTGTCGCGTGGTGTCTCTTACCCTGTGGTCCAACCTCTCGTTAGGACTAGTAAGGTTACCAAGAAGAAGAAGAACGGTTTGGTTGATGATTCTGTAGCTTCTTGTCCTAGTGTGGTCTTAAAGCCGCATCATGTGGTTTCTGGCTCATCCTCCTCATCATCATCAGCGGCAGAAGTAAGAGAAATTACATTAGACTCTGATGGTGAGGATTGTTCCATTGGAGGAAATGGGAACCGTGTGAGATTCGTTGAACCACCGAGTCAAGGAGGCGATGAAAGCTCTTACTTTTACGATGAGGAGAGTGTGGCTGCTGCTCCAACGCCTAGAGCCGAGAGGAGAGGTAAAAAAGGGTCGTGCTACCGATGCCTGACGGGGAACAGGTTCACCGAGAAGGAAGTCTGCATCGTCTGCCACGCCAAGTACTGTTTCAACTGCGTGCGTCGCGCTATGGGTGCCATGCCTGAAGGAAGGAAGTGCGTGACTTGCATTGGTCTCCGTATCGATGAGTGCAAGAGAGTGAGTCTGGGAAAGTGTTCGAGAATGCTGAAGCAGCTTCTCACGGGTTCAGAGCTTAAACAAGTCATGAGTGACGAGATGTCCTGCAGGGCGAATCAGATGCCTTCGCGGCTTATCGCTGTGAATGGGAAGCCTTTGGATGAAGATGAGCTTTTCATGTTGCAGAATTGTCCAAATCCACCCAAGAAGCTAAAACCTGGAGACTATTGGTATGATAAGGTTGCTGGATATTGGGGAAAGGTAAATCATTTGTATATATATATATATATATTTATCCTCTGGTTCTAATGTATTTATTACAGGTAGGAGAGAAACCTTGTCAGATTATAAGTTCTAATATAAATATAGGAAGTGGTCATATCAAGAAGGAAGCAAGCAATGGTGACACTGAGATTTGTATTAATGGCCGGGAAATAAGCAAGACAGAGCTCATGATGCTCAAGGTTCTTTGGCTGGACAACCTTAAGTGTTATTGTACTTTCTCCTCTGTTTTTTTTCTTTTTCATGTGGAAGTGAATGCTTCCTTGCTTTGATGTAGGTGGTGGGGGTGCAATGTGAAGGAAAGCCTCACTTTTGGGTTGATGCAGATGGAAGTTACCGAGAAGAAGGTCAGAACCGTCTCATTGGTAACATTTGGAAAAAGGTATGATTTCCCAAGCACAAGGCTGTTGTGAACAACTTATGGAATGAGTATAATCCGCCTAGTCGCTAGTCATCTATAGAGCGCCTAATGATTTCTTGAACATTGATATTAAACCATATACAATTATGCATGCTTTTCTTCAGAAAAGAGCTAAGCTTGCGTGTGTTGTGCTCTCTCTGCCAATTCCCCTGACTTCATCTACTGTAGAACCCAATGTTGAGCCCATATCTAATAAGAAAATGCTTAGCAAGCTTCTTCTGGTTGGTAACGACACCTGTGGCGCCACTACTATTTATAAACAAGTGAGAGCTATTCATCTTTTAATGCCTTAATCCACTCGAAATGTTTCACATCTACTAATGACTTCTTTTTTTTGTCTCAGGCAAGGTCTCTCTATGGAATCCCATTCTCTGAAGACGACCGTGAAAGAATCAAATTCATAATCCAAACAAATCTCTATGCTTATCTGGCCATGGTTCTTGAGGCACACAAAAGATTTGAAGAAGAGATGAACAATAACCACCAAACAGAAGATGAGATCACTGCTATAACTGTTAGCACAATCAACCCAAGACTAAAACATTTTGCAGATTGGCTTCTGAAAGAAAAGGAAGACGGAAACCTCAAGATATTTCCAGCATCAAGCCGGGAGAATGCGCAAACAGTTGCAGATCTATGGAGAGTACCAGCCATTCAAGACACTTACAAGCTACTTCGTGATACACTTCCAAGAAACGCTGTTTATTTTCTTGAACGAGTGAGTTTTTTTGCTTCAAATGCTTTCTTTGTCTATAAACGATGTTTTGAGGTCTAACCTAACTTATGTTTTCAGATTCTTGAGGTCTCGAGATCAGAATACGAACCTTCTGATATGGACATATTGCAAGCGGAAGGACTCTCGTCTATGGAAGGACTTTCTTGTGTGGAGTTCTCATTGCCATCAGCCACTCAAGAAGTCTCTCTTGATACAGATGATCAACATGATCCAAACATGAAGTTAGTTCTATCTCTTTTCCTTTGGGTTCATTCTATCTATTTGAAAACTGGCCTGCCGGTTCGGGTAGTTCGGTTTGACCAAAATTGAACCGAATTGAACCGAAAAAGGTTTCGGGTGGTTAGGTTTTCAACTTTTTACCAAAACTAACTGAAGTTTTGGTTTCGATTATATTTTGGTTAAAATTTGATTAAGTTTAGGTAATTTTGGTAATTTAGGTTTGAACTAACTGATTACTGAATTGAAAACCAAAGTTGTTTCGTAACCTGCTGAATCAAACCGAACTTCTTACCAAACTAACCGGGATTTTGGTTCGGTTTCGTGGGTTTGGTTTGGTTCAAAATCCTAGGCCTAATGAAAACAGTTGAACTTACTCTCTCTCTCTCTCTCTAGGTACCAACTGATCCGGCTAAATCCGAGAAGACTTGGAGAAAATTGGAAATGGCTAGAAATGTTTGAAGATGCTGACTTGGTGATATTCTGCGTCTCGCTAACAGATTATGGAGAGTACATACAAGACTGTGACGGCGTTCTTGTGAACAAAATGATTGCAAACAAACAGCTCTTCGAGAGAACGGTGACTCACCCAAGCCTAGCTAACAAAAGGTTCCTACTAGTTCTAACCAAATTTGATCTCTTACAAGACAAAATCGAGGAGGTTCCTCTAAAAACATGCGAGTGGTTCAAAGACTTCAACCCGTTGATCAGTCAGAACCAGACGAGCAGACACAACCCTCCGATGGCTCAGCGTGCTTTCCATTACGTTGGGTTTCAGTTCAAGAGGCTGTATGAGTCACTGGTGGGACCCTTGTCGATGCGTGGAAGGACGTTTAGACCGAAGCTGTTTGTTTCCCAAGTGAGCTTGGAGAGCGATAGTGTAGACAGTGCACTGAAGTACGCGAGAGAGATTCTCAAGTGGCATGTTGAAGAAACGTCCATGATCCAAGAAACGTCAACTACTAGCATCGATGCCAGCTTATCCTCTTGATTCTTTTCATATTGTGAAAGTTTGTATGTATGATTTGTGTGTACAATAGTTAATCTTCAAGAGTAGGAGAAGAAATATACATGTACATTTTTTTCTGAAGAAAAAAAGAGAAATAAAGGGATTACAGTTGAAGTTTCAGTCTTTGAACACCAAAGTGAAAGGATCAAATACACGTATTTTATTTTCAATCATATATTCAGAGCAAATTTTGTGTCTACTGTCTCAGGCAAAGCCATCTACAGCATCTAGTCAGAGAGAAATAAAAGACTACATGACCACATTACCGCATCCCCACTTGCAATTTTCAAGATCATTTGACTGGAGAGATGTCATCCTTAATCCTTAAGATCATTTCCAATATATTTTCCCATTTCCCCTCTAAACTAAATGAATGCTATAATAGAGTTGAAGTTTATTCTAATGCATTTCTATAAAATAATTAATGTATAGTGAAAAACAGAGAAATGATAGTATTTTTAGGGCAATTATTTTAAATAGACAATTTTTAAGTTTTTATTACAAAAGAACCTTAAAAAAATGAACAAAATGTTTCATTTAAAAGCTAAAAGACTCTTATACTCTAGATATATATATATATACATGCAAATAAATAAATAAATAAATAAATAAATAATATATTTATAGGTTCGAATTATATGTTTTCAAATTCAAATTTTTATAATTTTTTTTTGAAACTTTTTTGAATTTTTTTATTTTTTCAATTTTTTTTTTGAAATTCGAAAATACTTTTTGAAACTATTTTTAAAAATTTATTTTCAATTTTCAATTTTTTAATTTTATAAAATTTTAAACTTCAATTCCAAAATTCCACCTCCTAACTCTAAAACGTAAGGTGTAGATTAACCTTATATATATATTTATCTTTTTGTTAACCTCATGAGTATAAGTATATATTTATCTTTTTGATAAAATATTTTGATCATTTTGGTCCTTAAATACTATATTTGTGATAAAAAAAATTTTAGGGATATCCTAAGATATTTCTCTCTATATATTTTATCTATTTTAAAAGATATGGATAAAAGTAGTTTTATTTCTAAATATTATTAGAAAGGTATATATAGAGGTAGATTGAAGATGCTCTGATAAAAGGAAAACATAAACATTTAGTTATCTAATGCAATCCTCGCTGCAAATGAGTAATACCGTCACTGATGATCAGTTATCTAGGCTTCAACTTATTTTTGTTATATTTACCAAGGTAAATTCTAAAATGTCGTTATCTATTTGTTACATTTTACAAACCCTTCTCACTTTAAGAAAATGAAATTCAAATATTTGGCGAAACAAGAAAACGTTATTCAAGCAAAGAAACGGAACAAGGCGACCAAACAAGAGACTCAGTGCGGGACTAACCTTTAGATACTGCCCTAATCAAAATTTAAAATTATATCCAATATTGCAAAACAGTAAAAATAGCGTAAATATTCATTAAAAATCAAAACCTACAATCTATTTATAAAAACAGTGATATTATATACACTTATTGTTGAAAATATAACTTTACTTACATTTTTTTCTACAAAATCATCCATTAGAATTATATAATTAAATCTTTAAACCATAACTATTTCAATTGATAATATAACTAATTCATTTAATTTTTCTAGTTACATGGAAGACCGCAAATAAATTTTTATTAGCATCAGTTTCGAAAAACTTTTTTCAGGTGTGGTGACTACACCGAAATGGTCAAAAATATGTGACAAACAATTTATGTGCTTCGTATTTTTTCAGACATTGATTATCGAAGAATCTTTAGTTCCTTAAATAAATCATCACCAATTATATATGAGACCGTAACATTCTTTAAAGAAACTTCCAGATTCAAACATGATGCCCTAAAAATATTCTCGCTTACATCTATTAACCTTTTAAAAATTAAACAAAAATCCAAGAATAAATTCATAATTTTGAAATTGTTCAAATATGAATTTAAGAAAAATTAGAACTAGAGCTTTAACAAATTTTATTCTA
Source organism: Raphanus sativus (assembly GCF_000801105.2). Taxonomy (NCBI): domain Eukaryota; kingdom Viridiplantae; phylum Streptophyta; class Magnoliopsida; order Brassicales; family Brassicaceae; genus Raphanus; species Raphanus sativus. The sequence continues at coordinate 10,880,622 of NC_079518.1, forward strand.
ACCAAAAATGCCTAGTAAATTATATTTTAAAAAAAAACCTACAAGATTTATTTACTTATAGATATAACTGATTTTTTATAAAAATATATGCCCCACTAATTTGGATGCCCTAATTTTTTGCTTGGGTGGCTTTCTCTCTGGACCGGTCTTGAAGAGACTGAGTAGATATTGTACCATGGGAGATTGTAGTTAAAGAGAAGTAACAATGAAGATTCAAATTTTACATAATAAGATTGATTCTTTTGATTTTTGTGGAGTGTATGAAATATGTCTGTATGATGTGTGTGTGTTACATGATAGTTAATCTTCATGAGTAGAGAAGAAGTATACATGTGATTTGATTTTTCTGAAGAAAAAGAAAAAGAGAAATAAAGTGATTACAGTTGAAGTTTCAGTCTTTGAACACCAAAGTGAAAGGGTCAAGTCCACATATTTTCGATCATATATTCAGAGCAAATTTTGACTCTATTGTCTTAGTCAACCATCTACAGCATCTAATCAGAGAGAAATAAAAGACTACATTAATCCATAAGATCATTTCCAATATATTTTGCCATTTTCCCTCTAAACTAAACAATGCTATAATAGAGTTGAAATTTATTCTAATGTATTTCTGTAAAATAATATTTCTTTAAATATATAGTAAAAACAGAGAAATGATAATATATTTTATCTATTTTTAAAAGATATGGATAAGAGTAGTTTTGCTTCTAAATGTTATTAGAAAGGTAGATATAGAGGTAGATTGAATATGCTCTAATAAAACAAAAACAAAAACATTCAGTTATCTAATGCAATTATGGCTGCAAATGAGTAATACCATCACTGATGATCAGTTATCTAGGCTTCAACTTATTTTTGTTATATTTACCAAGGTAAATTCTAAAATGTCTATATCTATTTGTTATATTTTACAAACCCTTCTCACTTTAAGAAAATGAAATTCAAATATTTGGCAAAACAAGAAAACGTTATTCAAGCAAAGAAACATCACAAGGTGACCCAAACAAGAGAGTGAGTAGATCTTGTACCATGGGAGATTGTAGTTAAAGAGAACTAATTATGAAGATTCAAATTTTACATAATAAAATTGATTGAAAAATAGATTGACTGTTCAAGTGTTCAAGTTGCTGAGATATTTATTTATAGTTAATAACTTAGAGTAGATGAATGATTTCATTGGCAATGAAAAAGACATTATAAAAAAAAAAGTAAAATGATAAAGAGTTGGTTGGTGATTGACCGTTATCAGTTAAAAAATTGAAGGTATATATCAGCGTTTAGTACAAATCCATAGAATCTAAGAGCAACATTATCAGTGGGACAAAAATAAAGTCCTTAGCATATTTTATTAGTATTTTTAAGTTAAGGACAAAGGTTAAGGACTTTTTAATTTTTGAAGATTATTGGTAGGACTTGTTATGTATCTTAGTAAATTAAATATTTATTTAAATGTGTAATGAAATATAAAAGATAACTTGATATGGAAGTTCAATTTTATTAACAGAGATTACACATTAAAATTGAGAACATAATAAAATTACAAAGTTGGAACAAAAAAAAACCAAAAAATCTGTTCTTCATCTCATCCAACTCCTATTGTTAACAAAACTACACTCATGCTTCCCTTCTAACTACTCCAATTCATCAGAGAATGAAATGCAAAATCATAGCTTGAAGACCATACAATCTGAATATCAAAAAGGCTTCACATCCTCCGCCACATGAACTACAAGCAAGCAAACCATCATCATATCATACCAAGTAGAGAAAGCCAGAGATGATGATGATGATGATGATGATGATGATGATGATAAAAGTACCTTTCTTTTTCAGCTATTAGCTATGCGATCCAGACAAAACAACAAAGGGGAAACATGGAAGTGAAGCAAGAAAGAACCTCACTCTTCGATGACGTCGAGGGAGCAATGAACGACGTGGTGGAGCTTGAGGGCATCATCAGCATCGGTGAAGCTCTGTATGTAGAGCAGATTGTTCTGTTCATGGATCCAAAAGTTAGAAATCGAAATATAAAAGCAACAACGCACCAATAGCTCCAAGTAGTTTCATCACAGCTTACCATTTACAAGAGAAGAGCTCCATAGCAAGAACTTGATCCAGTGATTCGATTTGCCATAGCAAAACAGTGAACACCCAGAAGCTTTGGCCAAGGGACGATTTTGTTAGATAGGTTGGAAGAGATCGCCGGCAAATCGGGGTTGAGAAAGCGTCGAGCTTTGATCGGAGTAAAGGAGGCGACTTTGTTGGTGGATGAGGAGAAGCGGGAGAAGGCGACAGAGGAAAAGAAGAAGAGAGATAGAGATGAGAGAGAGTAGAAGACGTCCATGTGTGACGCGTGTCCCATAAGGACGCGTTAAGATGTATCTAAGCTAAGGACGTCCTTGACTTAATTGGACTTTTTTGATTTATTTTTGGCCAAATAATGGCTTAGGACTTTTCTAAGATAGCCCGATAATCATGGTCTAAGAGAAGATAAAAGTGAAAAAGGTAATGACGCGGGGAGAAATGAAGGAAAACGTTGGTCAGTGCAAAAACGTGTTTTAATCATTTTTGCACGTGGTCGACGTGCCTACCTTTGGTGGCTACTGCTTTTACTTCTCGTTCCTATTTTTGTTTTTCCTATAATTAATTTTTCCTTGTAGTATCATAGCATGTTGTCTCAGTGCCTGTCTAGAGGACAAGCACTTCAAACCGTTACTTAGAACATCTCTAAAAAACAATAAATAATTTCAAATATAAAGTTTTTCGCTCTTCAAAAATAAAATTTAAAACTTCAAATTTAAAATTTCATATTTTATTTACGTTTTGATCTTTATTATTATATTTATGTTATCTTTAATTATCTTTTTATCTTTATTTACATATTATTTTTAATTTTATCTTTTTTGCATATTATCTTTAATTTTATCTTTTTATCTTTTATTTTATCTTTAACTTACATATTATATTTCATATTTTATTTTGATTCTTAAATATTTTATCTTTTTAATCCTTAAAATTATTATAACTCATAAATATTTCAAATTTTCTTTAATAATTTTAAACTTTTGCATATAAAATTAAACAAAAACATTAAAATAGGATTTTCTCAAAACTAAATTTAGATAACAACACTATTACAAAAAAACTTAACAAATGATCATATATGGGAGTATTAAACAAAATTATAGAATAATGTGATATTTTATTTTTAATTAATATTTAATTATTTATTTCTACGTAAAATTTTATATTTTAGTGTACCATTTTATTAACTAATATTGCTATAATATTTTGTATATGTGATATTTATTTATAAAGTTGTATGAATTTAAGTTGCACAAGATAAAAGAAACAAAAGCAATTACATCATTGAATAATATATTAATATGGTCTACATAAAATAAGCTTGGTTATCTTTTTTGTAAATAAAGCAGCCATATATTTTTATTATTGAAAACTAAAGGTAAACTAGCCACTATATATATTTAATAACAGAAACTAGTTCACTTTCAACATAGCATTTTAAAACATATCATTCATATTGAAAACATATTTTCAACAGTGTGGTACAAAATTCTAAATTAAAAATCCTAACTGTAAGAGATGAAAGATTCGATTGAAATATATTATCTTAAATTAATATCAAAACTTAATACAAAATTTTAGTTTAATATAATAATAAAATTAATTAGATATTTGAAAATTTTATTTTAGTAAAAATGAATATACATTTATATTTTAGTAATTAAGAAATTAATTAAATATTTAAAAGTTTTGTTTAAGTGAAAAACGAAATATACATATATATTATCAGTAAAAATGAAAGTAATTAAATATTTTAAAATGTTTTATTTAATAAAAATATAATATATATTATATTGTAAACAAAAAGATATGAAAAAAATTATTCAGATGTAATCCAGATAAAATATGAGAATATCTATTTGATTTTTTTGAATAGTTAAAAAAAGTAGTTAAAATAATTCAAATATGCATAAAAATTCATTTAATTTTTTTTAAAAATAGTTCAACTTAAAAAATTACACATGAAATAAGGTTTGACTTCTGTTTCAATAGAATATATGTTTTATGATTTTTTTCGTTTTATAATATAAATCTTTTTATACTTTAGACAATTTAAAATTGGGAAAATCGCATAAAAAACCTTCAAAGTGTCACTTACTAACACTTTAAACCTTGAAGTTTTTTCACTAACACTTTTAACCTTCAAAATGACATTTGTATCATAAAAAACCTTCAAATCAAAAAAATTGACCGGTTCAGCAGGTAATTTTTTAAAAATAATTATTTAATTAATAAAATAAACAAAATAAATAAATAAAAATCCAAAAAATAAATAAAAATCGAAAAATTCTAATAAAATTTACAAAAATGGAAAAAAATTCAAAAAATAAATTAAAATTTTAGAAAATTAAATAAATATATTAAAAATTAAATTATTTTCTAAAAATATTAATAAAAATAACTAAAAAGTTAATAATAAATAAGATTAAATTTAACAATGACGATGATGGTTTCTCACATAACCATTAACAATGACGATAATTGCCATATCTCCAACGATAGTTTCCAACATCATCTTGAAAATGACAAAACAAAATCTTTTTCAAACTTTTGAATTTTCATTTTTTTGAAATATATGAATTTTTATTTTTCTGTTTTTTTAGTTTGATCTCATTTAGTTTTGAATTTTAATTTTCTAAATTTTAATTAATTTTCTGATTTTTTCTAATTTTCTGATTTTTATTAATTAATATATAATTACATAAGAATCAAAAAAGTTAGAAAAAATCCGAAATTAATTATTATTTAGAAAATTAAAATTCAAAAATAAATGAGATCAAACTAAAAACAGAAAATAAAAAAAATTCATATATTTCAAAAAAAATGAAAATTCAAAAGTTTGAAAATATTTTTTTGTCATTTTTAAGATGATGTTGGAAACTATCATTGGAGATATGACAATTATCGTCATTGTTAATGGTTATGTGAGAAACCATCATCGTCACTTGTGAATTTTGAATTTTGAGTTTATATTTTCCATTTTTTAAAAAAACTGTGAACTTTTTATTTAGTTCTTCTCTATTTAAATTTAATCTTATTTATTATTAATTTTTAGTTATTTTTATTAATATTTTAGAAAATAATTTAATTTTTAATATATTTATTTAATTTTCTAAAATTTTAATTTATTTTTTTATTTCTTTTTTTTATTTTTGTAAATTTTATTAATATTTCGATTTTTATTTATTTTGGATTTTTATTTATTTATTTTGTTTATTTTATTAATTAAATAATTATTTTTGAAAAATTACCTGCTGAACCGGTCAATTTTTTGATTTGGAGGTTTTTTATGATATAAATGTCACTTTGAAGGTTAAAAGTGTTAGTGAAAAAACTTCAAGGTTTAAAGTGCTAGTAAGTGACACTTTGAGGGTTTTTTATGCGATTTTCCCTTAAAAAATTTATCAAAAACTATATAGCTAATTGTATTTTTATTATTTTACTCATAGTTATATAAACTAATTTAAATTATATTTAATAATACTTTGTATTAATATTAATGTAGTGAGACAAAACATTATACATTATGAACAAATGAAGAATAAGTTATCAAATTGGATCACCTCAAATTAAAATATATGTTAAACCAATATTTTGTTTTTAGAATCAAGAGAAGTTGACATGGTAGTAGTCGTCTATGTTTTGAAGTAAGTTTCCTACCTATTTTTCTTGAACACAAAAATTCCCCATAAGTAAGTTTTATAGATGAAAAAGGTATATTAATTGTTTAGCAAAAAGAAAAGGTATATTAATAGAAAGTAAAATTTATTCATATTCCTTATAAAATAAAGTGACCGGATGAGATAGCCCACTTGGTAAGGATCTTGGGAGCCAATTGTCATGTTTCCGAATTCGACGTCAGACGGGGGGAACTATTCTTTCGTGTCACTAGCGGTACTAGGTGTTGGGTCTTGTCCTCAGTTCAGGTAATATATTTCCAGGTGAAGTGGACCGCTGCTTGACCGGACCCTGGGGAATGATCCACGAAGTGGAGAATCCCAGGATTATAAAAAAAAAACAAAGTACTTACCCCTATGATATTCAGAAGAGTCAATGTATGTGTTTGTATATAAATTGGCTACGAGACCAAGTCAAAGACCAGGAAGAGAACATAATAATCAAAGGTCAGCGTTAAGAGAGTCTAGAACGCGAAGACGTGGTGGATCAGCGTCGAGAAAGGGTCAACACAGTAATAAAAGTGAGGTAAGAGCTTACTGGAATCCAGATGTCAGCTTAGCATCATGGTGTATATATGCACTTCGACTTCTAAATCATTGAAATATTTGACCCTAAAAACGAAAAAAAGAACATTGTAATATCTGAGAATAGTGAGAAACAGTGAGCCTTTTTCTTTTCTTTTTTTTTTAAACAGTGAGACCTTCGCTTTCATTCATTACTCTTTTTTTTCTTTTTTTTTAAACAGTGAGACCTTCACTTTCATTCATTACCCTTTTTAATAAAACAGCGAGACCTTCGCTTTCATTCATTACCTTTAACAAGTTAACTCATTTTCTCTTCCATTTCTTTTGATCCATCTTTATTTTTTTTATTTTACTATAAGAATAATATTATCCAAAATGTCATTTTGTCTCATGTAGTTGAATTTCTCATGTAGCCTATCTTCTTTAACTTGGATTTAATGGTCATGCGAGAAATTAATGATGAATTGTTACAAACGTAATTCTTTTCAATGTAATTTTCCTAAAATTTTCAAATACCTGTTTGCAATATCAGTTATAAATATATATATATATATATATATATATATATTATATATATATTATATATATATTTATATGTAAAACTTTTAAAACTCATATATACTAGCTAATCATTTATCTATCTTATTAAAACAAAAAACATTCCGTTGGACCTAACATTTATTTTGTAAGTTTTTAAATTAAATACACCTTTATACTTTATAGTTAAACCTACATTAAATCACTAATGTTCCTTTCTTTATACTACTATCCATGTTTCCAAACAATTTACTTTTTTTTATACTACTATCAATGTTTCCAAACAATATATTTATATATTACTATCAATGTTTCCAAACAATACAATAATTAATCTTAGTTATTTTATATCCATCATTTTCTCTTTAAAATTTTGTAGAAACGTCATAATTTCATAAATTACAAAATAATAAACTTTAAAATTTGGATTGTAAGATTACAAATTATGAAAATATTACAATTTCAATCAAATTAGATTACATATCGGTCATCCATGAGTTCAATCGGTTAGTCTCGGGTTTTAGTGACTTTTTAATATGAATATTTAAAAAAAACTAAATTGAATTATTAGATCTCCGGATTAACCGGTATAATCACAATCGGGTTGAATTTAAAACACTGATTTAAATACAAAAATATTTTAAATACACACTCTTTAAAAGTTAACAAAATATTTGTTAAGTTATTAGTGAAATTTTTCATCGTAAAATATTCCGCGCTTCCAAAGCGCGGGTCAAGATCTAGTACTAATTAATCGAAAAGTAAGACGGAAATGAATATACAACTATGGTTCCAAAGTAAGAGACACCGAATGTGATTGAATAGTATTACTAGTATTAATATAGTGGAGTAAAGAAAGTTTCTGTTGTTCTATTTTCACCAGTTAAGTAAAATATGTTTTCAGTTCATTTACTCCAAAAAAAAAGTAAATAGAGAAAAATATTACTCTACGGATGTGATTGGTAAAATCAAAGTAATTTAGAGTAACTCAAAATGGATGAATTGAGAATAATTAATATGTAAAATAGTTGAAACAGTAAAAATAAGTAAAAAGATGGAAATGTGTTTGTTAAATGGGTTGATTAATCTAAATGGGTGTGAACTATGGGGCTGACTGGTTTTCCCGCTACCACCCGCAAACGCAGCTTTTGCGGTTCGTAGCGGTTGTTGGCGTTTCGAAACAATCACAGAAAACGCTACAAATCGCTTTAAACCGCTCCGAACCCCTTAAAATCAAAAGCTGGTTCCAGCTAGCGTTTGCGGTTGCGGGCGGTTGCGGGAGGGTAATTTTTTTTCTTTAAAAACAGAATAAATAAAAATAATACTAAAAATATCCAATAAAATTTTCAATTGAAATAATAGAAATTTTAAAATGTATTCATATTATATTTCAATTTATATTATAAAAATTCAAAACTAAATATTTTCTATAAATTTTTAAAATTAAATAATATGATTTTATAAATATAAATTTTATATTTATCATATTATTATGATTTTAATATTTTTTTATAATTACATAAAATGTAAATATTGTTAAATTATTATTTAACAGATGTTGCGTTTGGTAGTTTACCTGTCATAAGAGTCCCGCAAACACAACAATTTCTAACAGCTGTACCAGTCGTACAAATCTCTAGAAAACGCTTAAAACCGCAACCATCCGCACCCGCAAACTCCCGCAACCGCAACCGCAACCGCTGCGGTTACACCAGTCAAGCCCTATATATTTGGATAATGATTGAATCGTGCAGGAGATCATTTTCCTTAAAGAATATTTTGACTATATTCCAAGTGATATTCTAAATTTTAGCCAACTTTATAATCTATAATACAATGCTCTAGTCAAATATAACTATGGTAAAATCAACAATTAGTGAAATAACCCCATATCTTTACCATAATAATTTAGCTTTCATCTCATAAGGCGTTTTTAGACTTTTGTTATCTTGTTCTGTTTTTCATGTTTGAACTTTAGACCTAAATCGTGTTCTCCTTCGGTGGGATATGGAATAATATATGTTTTGAACTATTTATAAAAAAATTCAAAGAAAAAATGAATTATCAAGTTTATAAAAGCAGTTTATAAAATATAGTCTGCAAAACAGAAATTTGAGAAAAGTTTTTTTTTCATCAAAAATTTGAGAAAAGTTCACTGTGCTTGTTAATTATATATGTGCTAATGATAGTATGTTACACATGTCTATTGACATAACTTGAAAATTTGTTGTTGGATTGATTCGACGTACCAGAGTGTAACTTTAAAGTATAAAAAGACAAAACGATAGATTTGCAAATGAGGTTTGAGGCGATGGATCTAGTCATCTACAAAAACAAGTTGATATATACAATGGATACATGTGAATATAATATTAGCTCAGGCGAAATAATAATGTTAATAACAGCACGTGATTAATTCTAAGCCAATCAATTACGTAACTTAGACACCTATCTCACAAAACATATTTAAATTTAAATGTAAAAAAATGTGAAAACGTACGTTAGCATAGTAGTTATAATAATAATAATTAAATAACAAATCACAAAAAGTTGGTTCTTAAAAATCGTCACATGTGATGAATGATTAAATATTTTTATGTTTAATAAAATGTCATTATCAATGTCATTTAATCAAACCTAACCCAAAAATTAGAAATGTCATTTTCCGATGTCAAGAAAACATTTGAGAAAAAAAAAAACCTTTTTATCAAACATTCGAGAAAAAATAACGCACGTGTTTCCAAAAAAAAAGACAGAACACAAAACGACCCCGTGTCTGAAGAGTGTGCCAGTTGGCAAGTGAAAACACGGAACCGTATATATAACAGAGCTTCCTTCCACTTTCAGTTTCATCAGACACAACAAAAAACACAAATCTTTTCTTATCCAAATTCAAATTTTAATCCGGCATGCACTATCCTTACACCAGACCCGGATTCATCGGAGCTTCAGATACCCAGACCCGGTATCCGTATCAGGAGCAGTTGTCACCGGAGCAAGAGCTGTCAGTGATAGTCTCCGCCTTGCAACACGTCATCTCAGGTGAAAGCGATACGACGCCGTATCCGGGTTTCTCCAGTGACAGCACAGTGATAATGCCTCGGTCCGATTCCGACACTTGTCAAGTTTGTAGAATCGCTGGTTGTCTGGGCTGCGACTACTTTTTCGCGCCAAATCGGAGAATTGAAAAGAGACAACAAGTCGTCGTAGTAGAAGAAGAAGAAGATGGGGTTACTAGTAATAGTAGTGGAAGAGAGAGCTCTGCGACGACGACGGCGAAGAAAGCGGAAGGCGGGAAGATAAGGAAGAGGAAGAACAAGAAGAATGGATACAGAGGAGTGAGGCAGAGACCTTGGGGAAAGTTTGCAGCTGAGATCAGAGATCCTAAGAGAGCGGTACGTGTCTGGCTCGGCACCTTTGAAACAGCTGAGGACGCGGCTAGGGCCTATGATCGAGCAGCTGTTGGGTTCCGTGGGCCACGGGCTAAACTCAACTTCCCGTTTGTGGACTACACTTCAGCTACCTCTCACGTTGAGAATGAAAGTATAAGTGTGAGTGCAAGAGCGAGTGCGAGTTTAAGCGGAGGGGATTCTGTTGAAGCAGAGCAATGGTGTGGAGGTGAATGTGATATGGATGAATATTTGAAGATGATGATGATGATGGATTTTGGGAATGGAGATTCTTCAGATTCAGGAAACACAATTGCTGATATGTTTCAGTGAAATGTTTTACTTTGTTCTTTATTCTTGGCTTTTTTTTTATAGTTAAGTGCAAGAGGAAAGTGACACTGAAACCAATGATAATCACCATTATTTGTTTGCGGAATGGTTTCCAGAAGCTGATAATATCAAAGATTCAGCTAGGCAAAGCAAGCAGCTTGGGGAAGTAAAAGTATAGAAATAAAAAAGCAAAAAAAAAACCTAATTTTCTCTCTCCAGGGAGATTCTAAAGGCGATTCTCTAGGGTTTCATCGTCGTTCTCAGATCCAGCCGCCGATGGCTCGTCGTTCCTCTCCGGGAACTACCTCCCCCTTGAGAACTCCCGAGGAGGTCTCCGATGCTCCGACCCCGGACCCTCCAGACGATTCCGACCAGTTTCCACCGTTAACCTTATCATCTCCTCCTATGGTGAAATCTTCGATTCCGCCGTCTATTCCTTCTGCCGAAGTCCCCTCTTACGCTCAGCGTTTCAAGAACTCACTCCGTAATCTCAGGAAGATAACCTCGCCGTCTTTGATGGTGGATGGGATCCCAGTGGTTATCGCTCCAGACTCAGTCGTCCTCCAAGCCTCGAAATCTTGGAAAGACCATATCATCGCTCATTTCCATGGTCGCTACCCTGTTCCGAGTAGGATCTTCAATGATCTTAACCCGGTTTGGGGCAAGCACGGTAATATCTCTATCCACGCTCTATCTCAGTCAGCTTGTTTGATTCTTATTCCTTCAGAAGCTACTCGTCAGTGGGTGTTGGATGTTGGTTATTGACAGGTTGATAACTGCGCCATGTCTGCGGTCCCGTGGTCAGCTGACGCCTCTCTCGAGCTGCAAGAGTTGATTACGGCACCAACTTGGGCGATTCTGAAGCAAGTTCCTCCTCAGTTGTACTCGTTGGGTGGGATAAGTGTCATTGCTAGTGGCATTGGAGAACCTCTCCACACTGAGCACTCTCGCCTGGAGCCCTTCCATTTTGGAGATACAAAGGTCAAGGTGGAGATCAAGTTGGAGCACCTCCCTCCCCTGGCTGTTATAGTGAAGGATACTCAGGGCTACTCAGTTCGGGTAGAAGTTGAGTACCCTCGTCTCCCTCCGAAGTGCTGCAATTGCGGCAAGTTTGGTCATTCACTCAAGTATTGTCCTTGCCCGATCCAACGCAAGAACTTCAAGCTTCATCAAACTGGTCCGAGGGTTTCGAAGTCTTCCAGCCAGGTTACAGTTGACGATAGAGACCTAAAGCCAGAAGAGGTTCTTCCTTCGGCAGTCGTAGAGCTCGACTTTGAAGGAGGCAATCAAGAGGCTATTATTTCAGAGAAGCAAACCGGAGTGGAAGTGGGTGAATGCTCGGGTGCTGATCTATCACCTCTCACCCCTAGAGCCCAGATTCCCGTTGACTCTTCTCCAGCTTTGATGAGAGAGGAAGCCTTGGAAGAGATACAACCGGCTCAGAGTAAACCAGATGGATATGAAGGGAAGCATCATCCTCTTCGGGCCTCTGGTTTCACACCCTTTGCGGGCAAACCTTCATTAAGATTCTTGTCTCATCGAGTGGATAAGACTAAGAAATTGCGCCTTCACAAAACAACTAAGGAGTTTTCGCAGGACTCTGAGGTTGTTGCTGAGGTTGTTGCTGAGGTTGTAACTGTTGATCCAGGTATAGAGTTGGAGGAGGGAGAGATCCCTTTTCTGCCTTCACCAGCAGCGGTAAAGAAAGCTAAGAGGCTAAAGCGGTTGGAAGCAAAACACGTCAACTCCCCACCTTCTCAAGCAGTGTCGCAGATGTTCTCCTCTATCAGGGATAAATCCTTGGGGAGGAAACTTCAACGATACTGAGCTCTCTCCCCTTCTATCTTGTATATATGAAGATTTTCTCTTGGAACGTCAGGGGCTTCAACCATCATATTCGTCAGTCTTTCGTAAAAACTTGGATCAATAAAAATCGTCCGCTCATAGGGGGAATCCTCGAGACTAGAGTGCTAGAGGAAAATGCCCCATGAATAATAGCTTCATCCTTTCCGGGTTGGAGATGGGAAAATAATTACTCGTCTGCTGAGTTAGGCAGAATCTGGGTCGTCTGGGATCCGTCTATCTCAGTTATTGTATATAAGAAATCAGCTCAGTTTATCTTATGTGGTGTTTTCGATCCGGCTAAAAGTTTGTCTGTCACGATCGCCTTCGTCTATGGATTTAACACCGAGAGCCAGAGAAGAGAGCTTTGGAGGGATTTATCGGACCTCAACATGTCTCCTACTCTGAAAAATTCTCCTTGGCTGGTTGTTGGTGACTTCAACCAGATTTTGAACACTAGTGAGCACTACTCGATCCAAGCGTTCAGTCCTCCGTTAAGGGGAATGCAGGAGTTAAGATCATTCATGGAGACTAATGAGCTTTCTGACCTGAGCAGTAGGGGTAACTACTTCACTTGGACAAACTGCAGGCCAGAGGATCCAATTCTAAGGAAACTTGACAGAGCTCTCGTCAACTCGACTTGGAATCTGCAATTTCCAGAATCTTTGGCAACCTTTGACCCTCCGGGAGACTCAGATCACTCCCCTTGCCTGATCACCTTCTCCCCTGCCTCTCACTCGGGGAAGAAAAGCTTCAAGTACTTCTCTTTCGTCTCCTCCCACTCTGATTTCATTCCTAGTCTCCGTGCTGCCTGGGGGGAATCAGTAGGGGTTGGGTCTAAGTTGTTTACTCTCGGTCAGAGACTCAAACGAGCTAAGGAATGCTGTAAGAAATTGAACAGAGAAAAATTCAGCAATATCCAGCAGAGAACTAAGACGGCTCTAGAAGATTTGGAGAGGGTCCAGTCTCTGCTTATGACCTCGCCTTCTGAGGCTCTTGTGGCAGAGGAATCCGTCGCAAAAGACACTTGGGCCTTCTTTGTTTCAGCTCAGGAGAAGTTCTTTAAGTTGAAGTCAAGAATTAGATGGCTAAGGGAAGGTGACTCCAACACAAAGTTCTTTCATAGAGTTGTCTTGGCTAACCAGTCCTGGAACGCTATTCGTTATTTAAGGGATTCCACGGGTTTGCGAATCTACAACCAGCAGCAGATCAAAGGTATGACGGTGGCTTACTTCAAGAATCTGCTCGGTTCAGAAAGTAGAGGTATCGTTCCTTTGTCAGTGGAGGCAGTCAGAGACATCCACCCGTTTAGATGCTCAGAGTCGCTAGCCAACGAACTTACTCGGATTCCTTCTGACGAGGAGATTAAGGAGGTGTTCCTCAAGATGCCTAAGTGCAAGGCCCCGGGCCCCGATGGCTTTCCCGTGGAATTTTTTCTTGAGGCGTGGGATATCGTGGGAGAGGATGCTGTTCAGGCTGTCAAAGAGTTCTTTACTTCAGGGAGATTGCTGAGGAAGTTCAACGCGACAACAGTCGCTCTGATCCCTAAAATAACAGGCGCAGACGAGCTCTCGAAATTCAGACCGGTATCTTGTTGTGCTACAATATACAAGGTTATAGCGAGATTGCTAAAGAGGAGGCTCAAGCTGTTTGTGCCAGAGGTAGTGCAACATAATCAGGTGGGCTTCATAAAAGGTCGTTACCTCTGTGAAAATGTCCTTCTTGCATCTGAACTGGTTACGGGGTTTCACAAAAGAGGTCCTACAACTAGGGGATGCCTTCAGATAGATTTAATGAAGGCCTATGACAACCTCAACTGGGACTTCATGCTGAATATTCTTCACGCCTTCGGGCTCCCGGAAGTGTTCATCAATTGGATCAAGGAGTGCATTACTACTACCTCTTTCAGTATTGCATTCAATGGAGAGTTACTGGATTGCTTCCCGGGGAAAAAAGGTCTGAGACAAGGCGACCCAATCTCCTCCTTGCTCTTTGTCATGGCTATGGACATTTTGTCGAAAATGCTAGACAAGGGAGCGGTGGATAACTTGTTCGGTCTCCATCCCTTGTGCAATGCTCCTATTATAACCCATATCAGCTTTGCGGATGATGTGTTGTTGTTCTTCGATGGATCAGACCGTTCCCTTCAGGGGCTTCTCGAAATCCTGGAAAGATTCAACATCTGCTCGGGTCTGGGGATTAACAGGAGCAAAACAGCATTGTTCCTTGATGGGGGAGACAGAGCCAGAAACCGTACGACTGCAGCCTCTTACCGTATATCGCAAGGATCCTTTCCAGTTCGATACTTGGGTGTCCCACTTACCACGAAGAAGCTGAGAAAACAGGATTATCAGCCCCTTCTTGATAAGATTCACGCGCGGTTCACTTCCTGGACAGTAAAGCACCTGTCGTTCGCCGGACGCCTTCAGTTGCTAAAATCAGTCATCTACTCTATTATCTCCTTCTGGGCCTCCATATTCATTCTCCCGAATGGTTGTCTCAGAGCCTTGGAGCAAATGTGTAGTAGTTTTCTCTGGAAAGGGGTCCCGACTGATGCTAGAGGAGCCAAGGTGGCATGGGATATTGTTTGCTCTTCTACGAAAGCAGGTGGTCTCGGGCTAAGGAAGTTGGGATCGTGGAATAGGGTAATGGGTTTAAAACTTATATGGTTGCTGTTCACCTCTTCTGGCTCCCTATGGGTTTCATGGACTAGATTACATTTGATTGGTAATGAAAACTTCTGGATCTTGGATGCCTCTAGATCGCAAAGTTGGATTTGGCAATCTCTATGTAAGCTCAGGCAGCTGGCTAGACCCTTTGTAGTGTGCGAAATAGGCTCCGGTATCACTGCTAGTTTCTGGCACGAGAATTGGACTTCCTTGGGTCCGCTACTTCACTTGACAGGTGATCAAGGTCCAAGGATCTCAGGCCTTCCTATAGACGCTGTAGTCAGAGACGCCATTGTGCAAGATCATTGGTGGATTCACTCTTTTAGATCAAGGAACCCGGTAATAAGTCTACTGAAGAACTGTCTGCCTGAGTGTCAACCTTTCATTTTATCATATGAAGATGACAGGTTCCTGTGGCAGATAGGAGATGCGACTCCGACATCGGGCTTTACTTCCTCTCTCGTTTGGAAACACCTATATGATAGGCTTCCGGAAGTCTCCTGGCACAAGTCAATATGGTTTAAGGGAAGGATCCCAAAGCATGCTTTCCTGTCATGGTTAATAGCTCTCAACAGATTATCTACAAAGGATAGAATGCGGAGTTGGGGTCTTTCTGTCTCCCCGACTTGTGTTCTTTGCGGCTTGGCGGAGGAGACTCGCCAGCACCTCTTCTCCGAGTGCGCTTTTAGTAGAGAGGTCTTGTACTTCTTCTTCTCCTCGGTGCATCTCTCCCCTCCTCTCTCGATCATGGATGTTATCCATTGGATTAGAGCTCCTACTCAGGACAGCAACATCAATCTGATCCTAAAGTTAGCTTACCAAGCTTCTCTTTATATGATCTGGAGAGAGAGAAACTCCCGTCTTCATTCCCAATCGACAAGACCAGCGGCTTCTCTTATTCAGGAGGTTCAGGGCATCCTGCGAGCCAAGATGGACATTCTGACCCGAGAGCAACGGAACCTTGAGTCGACGGTAACGTTTTTGTCTTCCTGGCGTCGTCATTTTGACAGGTAGTCCGGTTTTCATCTTAGTTTTAGTTTGGTTCTTCGTAGTTCTTTTATTTTCTTGTGGTTGTAAGAAGGTTTTGAATAAATGGAAATTTTAAGTGAAAAAAAAAAAAAAAAAAAAAGAAAGTGACACTGGCTTGGCTTGTTCAAACTGAGCAAGATTTTGCCATGTAATTAGTAGTCTCAAGTGTGTGACAAAAAAAAAAATTAGTAGTCTCAAGTTTATGTTTTCTTTAATTGGTCAACTCTATGTTAAAAAATTCATCTTTGGCAAAGAATCACCAAATAAAGTGACAAAATTAATTAAAACGGACAAACAAAAGAAAGATTTATCCCTTTACAACGCGTCACGTGCAAAGATATGAAACAACAACATTAAAACATGTTCTATAATCTTTTCTTTTAGCAAAAAAAAAAGTCTCAAAAGAGCTATAATCGAGTTATAACAGACCAATAGCTAAGGTTAAAACAATTGAACTAGACGCATTGTGTCTTTTGCTCATCCTCAGAAGTAGACAAGAAAGGGTCCAATAACTAGTAAACAAAGTTTGTTTCTTACATGTTTATTAGATCCCGAGTAATTGTAGGCGAGCTCGGAGTGAAGAGTTCGTGTTGATAATAAACCACATGATTTGGAGATAAGTGCTTTCTGAGCAGCAGCTATAAGAGAGGAAAGATGTCTGGTATCTGATGATAATACAATTCATTTTAAGAAGATGAAGAAACCAAAGTCGTTTTAGCATGTGAAAATGGAGGAAAGAACAAGAACTTTACAAGGTATTACATTGAGAAATGAAACCTCCAGCTTCAGACTTCCACCTAGCATCGAATTCAAGAGCTCCCTGAACACAATAAAATCCAAAAACAATTATTTCCAATACAACTCGAAACCGAAGCAAAACGAGAGAGAGAGAGTACTTGGTGTTGGTGACATCGGAGAATAGAGAAACAGAGAGAGTGTTTTCACGGTCGAGATGGAAGACTAGGGAGAAACATCTGGCAAGTCAAAAGACTAGTCAAGAGTCAAGATAAACCCTTCTCTTCATAAAATTTAATAGAAACAACCGCGCCGGAAAGGGGTCGACCCTGCGACTTTCTGCTCTGGAAAGAGATGCTCTATGCACTGAGCTAAAGGGGCTTAACACATATAATTTCATTTTATTACTAAAATAATAAAATATTTAAAATGATAGAATCAAACATCTATCAAGTTTCAACAGAGTATGCTAATATTATTGATTTTTTTTCATATACCAGCATATCTCTCTTTCTTTATTTTTCTATTTTTTAAATTGTAAGATTTTACCTGAGACATTTTTTGATAATGTTATAAATTTCTACCATTCCAATATTGTATTACGAGGACGAAACATGGTTCAATAGAAGATAAGATACCATACTTTCGATAATTGACATGATCATAATCTGTATATACTCTGCAAAAATAAACCCAATACAATACGTTGCAAATTAGCTATGAGCCAATCAAATGAAACTTAGATAATATCAAATATATACTCTATCATTACTCATTAGGATACGTATGAGAATTTGACGCACTCCAAATCTTTTACCATTTGTCAAGCATAGTTGTAAAGATCAGACAAAAATCAGACAATCATTACTAATTAGGATACGTATTAGAAATTGTAACGCTTTCTAAACATTGAATTTCCTTATTTGGCAAAAAAGAAACATTGAATTTTCAAGTACATTATCGATGTTCGGACTTCGGAACATGCCAAACCGTCATGTTCCACAAATATCTTCTGACATAGGATACTTAGATTTCAAGTACAGGCCGTATAAAAAGATCGAGTATCCCGGATTTCAATTCTCTTACAGAAAACAAAATTTCGGATTACTTTTGCCCATCCAGCAGCCATGAGCAATTCTTAGCTGGAGTTATCACCGACATTTGCTAAATTAACTTGTTGGGTTTAGTATGGAATGCAAGTCGAAAAGCAGCACGAAGTACACCGAACCTTCTTCTTTAATTGTTTGTGACACAAGAACGAGTGAACTCCAAGATCCGACCTTGTACTTCGAGCCGTGTTTTAAAAAAAAACTTTATAATAAGGCGTTTGATGAATAAATTAATCATCGCAAGAAGACAAAACTTTTTTGTATTTTGTGATCTGAAGCTGCAAAAGACAACTTTTGTTCACTATATGGGAGACCATATGGCTCATAGTTTCATATATATACATAAATCTATACACAAGCAGACGTCACATAATATGGATACTTGTTAGTTACTTGTATAACTTTAATGTATACTAATTTAAATATCAGGCTTTTCATCTCTAGCTAATACTTTAAGAGTTAATAAGTCCAGATAGCAAAACAATAGTACTAGTATTGATAAACTATATAGGACGAGAAGAGAACTGTACGGTTTATCATGGTACAATTTTTCTTTGAAAAAGGGGCTTTCTTGGACGGTGAAGTGTGTGTGTGTGTGTGTCTATAACTACTGTTATCGTGGCGGAAACCCAGTTGCGTGGGAACTCAGATTAGTAATTACTATGTGTGCAATTAGCCAATAAACAGCTATCATTATCACATGCATGGGTATATATTTGTTATAACTTAGAAGGATAAATAATTTTGTGTAACCTTTGGAGAATTAGATAGCCAACAAAGTATTACTATTTTATCCCAGTTCCTATTGGAAGCATAAAATAACTGAGTTTTGGAAATTTCTTAGAAATTGCATAGATATCTTATTTGATAATGCATGTGCAAAAAATTAGAACTTACATGCATGTGCTTAAAACATCCCTTTGTGTTAGTTCAGGGTTTAATCTCCATCAATAAAATATAAATAATTTGTTTTGTGATCATAATGGCCCTTCTTGTGTACCAAGAGACTAAATAGTAAATATTAACATTAACTTTTCCCCGCTGTTGATCCTAAAATAGGTTATAAGTGATTATTGAAGATCTTAAATCGATTATAAGAATCTAATTTTAGATCTTTAAACTCCAATAGACAACACATTCGTCCCTTTGTGTATGTGACATCATACACGAAATAAGATATTATTAATCCCTATCATGTTGCATAAAAACGAGTTATATGAATCCAAGATGTTTCATATAAATACAGACATTATACCAATATAGAGTGCATCAAATACAGTAGCATACCAAATAAAGATAAAGAGAGAAGAAAAAATGGAGTGTCCCAACATGAAGCAACATCATCAGCAGGGTGCATATGCAGAGCCAAGGATCTCCTTCTCCAGCGGGTTCGCAGCGACCAAGAACGAAATAATCAAGTACAAGGAGGCACCTGTGTCGTCAGATGATTTTGAATTCGGTGTCAAGAACTGCTCCATGACCACAGCAGATGAAATCTTTTGCGATGGCATGATCTTACCTCTCAAGGAAGAAGTCAACACGACGAAGAGAATGCCAACTTTGAGAGAAGAACTCAACGAAGAAGACGACGATTCACCTAGAACCAAACCAAAAGGGTCGAGTGGTTGGTGGAGAGAGAGATTAGGGTTAGGATTCTCGAAGTCCAAGAAAGATCATCACAAGAGAAGTTCTTTTTAGAAGCACCATTATAAGTTCTATTTTATTGCTTAATTTTTTCTTATGTCTTTCTATGGTATTTCACCTCTTCACTGTTCCTCGACGATGTAAAAAGATTGTTTGCGGTTGAAGAATTTCTTATTTTGCATTTCCAGTGTTCTATTTTCTATAAGCTTCAGAAATAAATGGCGACATCAATTTTTCTTTTAGAACTTCTCATCAACCATATAATTTTTAAATTAAAATTGACAAAAATATATCTCTAAGATGCTACTACTATTTAAATACTCCGAGCATTCCCAACACTTAAAAACGTTTTTTCGTGTCTATTAATTAGGTGGAAACCGTATGTGATCCTATCAGCATGTCCTGACACGCCAACAGTTGCTACATATGATTTGCATATCATCTAAAAGCTATTCAATTAATTTTTGAATACTTTTAGAGTAAGATATTTTAGTTAAGTTAGTGGTGCTTATTTTCATGGAAGACTACATGAATATAAGACTTCAGATTAGATCGGCTCTAACTCAAACTAGATGAAGCTTGCTTTTGACATAAATTAAGTGCAAAATATTGGGGCCTAAATTCAAAAAAAATGAGTATTGTGTGATGGGTGTGTCCTTCTACTTTGAGTTATACTTCTTTTAAAATGTATATCTTAGGTGGGATCAAAAATTGTCTCTGCTTTAGACATCATGTTATCTTGGGAGGCACTGTGACTAGATATTGGATCGGAATATGTGAAACATGAACCTGACCACACTTCCAACATGCGACTTGGTGTGACGTGACTTAAAATCAACATGTTTTTCACTTTTAGTAAGGCTCTAGACTCTAGTTTGACCCGTTAAGAAACTTTGATATTTTTTGAACATTATATTTTAATAATAGTTTTCCAAATATGGAGTTTGAATATCAGACTATGAAACGAAAGAGAATGGAAAACTATGACTTTGATACACTGAAATGCCCATAGAGAGCAGAAAACATGAATATTACTTTACATCAAGAAAATGCAAAATACAGTTACAAAAAAAAAGCAAAATAAATATTAATTATTTTGATGAACTTTTATAACATTTTTTGGGTAAAAGGAATCTGTGCGGTTTGTTGCATTCTCACCACAACAATGATAATGCTACAACAACTACAATCATCAACGAAAACACTTCAAATAACCATGCATCTCAAAAGAACAATGTGAATCATGGATGCAAAGCACATATTAAAAAAGAATCTATTCTACGGGAGAATTGCTAAAACTAACCTAAATATTGAAGTCAAATACATTGGTGTACCCCAATTTCAGTCAAATGCAGAACCAACCTAAAGGGCTGATGAAAATTCTATTTAGTCCTTATGACTAAACAAAAAAACGGAGTTGTATTTACGCTTCTATCCTTTTGGAAGTCTACATGTAGAAGACTGAAGTCTACATATTTTTAGACCTCCAGCGAAGTCTAAATTGTAGACTTGATGTGTAGTCTACACCAAAATTTAATCTACTAATTTAATTTTAAAATTGTATAAAAATAATTATTGTGATAGATTTGAACTAATTATCAATATAATAGATAATATGAAGTAACTATATTAAAATTGTATATAACTGAACAATTTTAAAGAATATATACTAAATTGGTAACCATATGTTAAACAATGTTCATAGTTTAGAAACAAAAAGTTGTAACATGTTATGTCTCTTAGTGGTAGATTTTTAGGGTTAGACTTTAGATTTTGATTTTTTTTGTTTTATTGACTTAAATCTGCTTATTAATGTTTTGTAGTTTATATTTTGTGTAATTTTGATATTTGATACAGTAAAAGAAACTTTTTGATTATCAAACAAACTATTTAGGGTTTGAGATTTGTGGTTTAGGGTTTCGTAGATCTACAATAAAGTCTATAATGCTAGAGACGTCGTTTTCAGTCTACATTTTTAAATTTTGTTAACAAAAATTTATTATTTTAAATTAAATTGAGTTTTAAGAATAAAATGTGAAATCACATACTATAACTATTAAATAAAAAATAAAAATAAAGTTCAGTAAATTTTATGTTAAAATTATTAAAACAATAATGAATTAACAACAATAATAAAATTATCATTGTAGACATTCAATAAGGTCTACTACGTTACAATAAAACCTACTCTTAATTTTTAATTTTAGTAGACTTCAAAAGAAGTCTACAATGTCGGCAATCTTTTAACCTAGTTACATTTATGTCTCCATATATAAATGAAATTTACACAATCTCTCTCTAAAATGGCTGCACAATTTTATAAAACTCTCTCACTTCTCTCTAAAACTCTCTCCCTTCTCTCTAAACTCTCTCATTTCTCTCTAAAATCCTCTCATGTTTTTCTCACAAAGTTATGTTGTCATTTTAGGTATTATGATTCATGGTTTTCATCTTCTCCTTTAAAAATGTAAGTTTTAGATCTATAGACTTTAAATGTGTATTTTTATGTTATTTCTTTCTCACATATATTTTTGCAGGTATTACCATTGATGGTTTTCATCTCCTCCTCTAAAATGTAAGTTTAAATCTATAGATTTTAAATGTGTATTTATAAGTTTATAATCAAATAAAGTTATAGATCAAACTCTGTGCATTTACTTTTATACTATTTTATCTGATAAATTTTATTTTAAATTATTTTCAGATTTAAAACTGTTTTTCATATTTCAAAATGTATAGATTTTTTCAAATCTGAAAATTATCTGACAGTGTAGACTTTAAATGAAGTCTGCTTATAAAGTTAACTAAACCACACATTTTAAGTAGACTTCATTGGAAGTCTACCAAAATATGATTTTAGTCTTTTTCTTATGCTTTTTAATATTTATCTTATTTTGCAGGTATTTTCTTCCATGGTTGTTATCTCCTCCTCCAAAAGATGTAAGAATTACATTTATAGATTTTAAATATTTCTTTCTGTAATTATATTAAAATAAAGCTACATATTCAAACTCTATGTCTTTAGTTTATTACTATTTTTATATAAATTATATTTTCTAAAGCTTTTAGATTTAAACTTATTTGATATTTTTTAATATATACATTTTTCAGATTTATTATTTTTTCTATATGGTAGACTTCAAATGAAGTCTATCTAAAAGTCAGGGCTGGTAGACTTCACTTGAAGTCTAATAGCCTTGATTTTTAAGTAGATTTCATTAAAAACTCACTCAAATATTATTTTAATTTTATTTTATTTCTCATAAAATTATTTTATTTTGCAAATACTCTCTTCCAAAATTTTCAAATCATCTTCCTAAAAATGTAAGATTTACATTTATTCATTATAGATATATTTTGTGTTTATATTGAACTAAATTTATAGATTCATATTTTATATTTTTTCTTTGATACAAGGTTGACAAAAAATTAGTTTCTGAAATATCTTCAGAAAAAAAAAATTCAAATTTCTAAATGTACAATTTTGGATCTGAAAGTTTTCCGTTAGTGTAGACTTCAACTAAAGTCTACTGAACAATAAACTTTAAGTAGACTTAATAAAAAGTCTACTAAAATATGATTTATTTTTGTATCTTATTTTTTTCTCATAACTTTATCTTACTTTGCAGGTACTTTTTCCAAGATTTTATTTGAGGCATCAAGATTATGAAAAGTCAAACACAGTCAAATAAATTCCTTTGTAATATTTTCTCATAATAAAATATTCATTTTTCAATAATTTTGGATGCATAATCAATAAAAATTGTATTCACTTTTAGTTTTGTTTCACTTGTATGATAGTATTAATTTGTTGTTAGATATTGGTTTTTTACAAGAACTAATCAACCAAACAAGTGAAACCACCATGAGGTAAAACAATAACTAACACACATGTGAGTAGAAGAAAATCTAAACAAAAATTTCAAGAAATTTTAAGAGTAAAACTAATCATAAATTTCTGCAAAACCATTAAAATTTACTAACACACACTGTAACATAACTATATAGTAAAAATATATGATGATTAATACACAAATGCACTTCTAATAGAATTTATGACGTAGACTTTAAATGTAGTCTACATTCTTAAATTTAGAAAGATGTTTACACTTGTTATATAACATATATCCAAACCAAAAATTTGTAGTGTACTTAGCTTTGACTTGATACACAAAGACGTACAAAGTGTGTATTAGATAACTCAATCAAATTTTGCACTTGTCGATCATTCGTGACATGCATAAGTTCACCATGTGTACAACCATCATATATACAGAACATTCTCCCAACTCCAACAAAGAGTCTTTCTCCACTCATTTTCCGTATACGGCCGGTAATTGAGTCATTGTCTCCAAAAAAATACAAGTTTACATAATTAACGAATAAATATTTCATGTTTCATAAAACTACAAACGTAGACATACAAATATGTCTACAATTAACACCTAACAACATAGTAAAATCAAAAGTACTATAATTTCATAATTACAACTGTTTTTCTTTTTAAAATCACTCAAACCCATTAGGGTTAACTAACACACACTTTCAAACAAAAAAATCTACCAAAACATTTATGAATAATACAGAAATTCAGTTTTAATTTATTTTCCTATGTAGACTGTTCAATCAGTCTACGACAGTGTAGACGTTCGTTTTAGTTTGCATTTGTAGACGGTCAAATAGGTCTGCTATTTGGGTTAGTTTTTGCAATTGAAAATTTTACGGGTTACTTTTTTTATTTGACCAGAACTCATCCAAGTTTTGACTTTATACATTTAGACTTCCTTTTTAGTCTACCACATAAAAAATGTTAGCTTTTGTTATTGACCAAAACTCATCCAAGTTTTGACTTTCGAAGGTAGATTTCATATGTAGTCTACATGTTTCAGTTTTTTTGAAAAAGGTTGGTTTTGCAATTGACCATTGTTTGACTTTCGAATGTAGATTTCATATGTAGTCTACAGATTCGTAGACTTCGCATAAGGTCTAACTTTAAAACCCATGGGTTGGTTTTGCATTTGACCAAAATAAATATGTAGACTTCACGAACAGTCTATATTTTTTTTGTGAAAAAAGCGTAGACTGCATTGGAAGTCTACAATTTAAAAAATATTTATTTTATTTAAAAACATTTTAGTCAAATACAAAACTAACATATTCAACGAAGTCAATGTTTTGGTCAAATGCAAAACTGACCTTAAGTAGACTTCATTGGCAGACTACATTTAGTAGACTTCCGTTGAAGTCTACTTAAGAAAGTCAAAAGTTCGGTCAAATGTAAAACCAACCTCTTTTACGTAGTCGTCTTGGTAGGTCTACGTAGATTTTTGTTTTTGTAGTCAAAGGTAAGGATGTAGACTGCTGGAGAAGTCTGCGTTACAAAAAAAAGTTAAAAAGGTCAATTGCGAAACTGACTTGTTCGTTGACAAATAGACGGAATCCTACGTCTACACATTCGTGTAGACATATAAAGCAGTCTACCATCGCGACACAGACTGAAAAAGTGGTGAAAACCATGTAAACATCTACCTTTTGCCGGTGTGAACATCTACCTTTTGCCGGTGTGAACCTCGATTCCGACCCTTTCAACCGTCCAAACTCATAAACTGAGCAAAAGGAAGCATCTTTGACGATTTACTGATGAAGAAACTCGAAAATGTGAAATTTGTGAGATGAAAATGAAAGTTGTGAGAGTTTTTTAAATAGAAATGTAGAGGAAATGAAAGATTTGTTGAGTTAGGGAAGAGAAAAAGTGGTTAAAATTGAGTTATTGAGCTTTTATGAGCTCAAACATGGTGGTTCAATAGTGGTTGCAAATTTGAAGATGATGGCATTGTTGTAAATAAGAAAAGATGCTTAGGGTGTAATTGGTTTTTACTAATTTTCGATTTTATTAAAAAAAAGAATAATAATGGCAGTTTTGTAAATATTTTGAAAACATAAGGATGGTTTGGAAAATTCATAGGTGAATAGTAATGAGAAAAAAAAAGGGGTTGGTTTTGCAATTGACTTGAATTCTTAGGTCATTTGTGAAAAAAGCCCATATTCTACCTTTACAGACCAAAAGGTAACATGTCAACACAACAATGCAAAATTATGAATGTGTATAAAAAAGCATCTCCTATTCTATGTATACATATATATATATATATATATATATATATATATATATATATTTGTTTTCATTCTTAAGAAAATAAGATAATTGAAATAAACCAATTTACGTTCTCGAAAACATACCACAATCAGTCAATCATAGACTACACAAGGTCGAGTGTTTAACGGTTGATTTAAGTTTAATTTTTTTTTGAAATGAATACTAAATTAAAGAAAGTTATTATATTAACTAATCCCATTCTGAAATAACAATTTAATAAAAATCAAATGAAGTATACTATAGTTATTGTAATATGTTGATGTCCAATATTTAACGAAGATAACAACTGGTTTTGGAATTCTACACGACACTTTTTGATAAAAAATAACAATGGAGCATTGTTAAATAAAATAAAATACTATAATTCTCATATCGTATTTCTTATCAAGACCATAATTTTTTACGTGCATGACATATGTTCACACAGTTTTATTTATTTATCCGTTATCATTAGAGTTTTAATTTCAATAATTTTAAAATAGATAACATAGATATATATTTCTAAACAAAACAAGATTTTATCTTGGGGTTACAAATTAAAGAAGAAGAAAATGCACACTTATACGATGGAATGATTAAGTTACAAACTCGTGTAAGGTTTGTAAGGTTCCCAATAGTAGTCACGGGTCATATTGTTACTAAAATAATAGAGTTTACAATATCTAAATCAATAATACCATTTTGATGATTTTAAGCATTGCAATATTCATATTGCTTTTTTTCCAAACTTTGAACATATAATATAAGACTAAGACCATCTCTAATGGAACATTATTTTCTATTCTATAATTCACTCTATTTTACAGTAATTCTATTATAGAGTTGGTTTTGCTTCAATGGTTAACTCTATAATAGAGTAACTCTATTATAAAGTGAAAAATAAAGAGATGCAACCATATTACTTTATATTTGGAGTGAAATGGTTGAATCCCTCTATTTTTCACTCTATTATAGAGTTACTCTATTATAGAGTTAACCATTGGAGCAAAACCAACTCTATAATAGAGGAGAAAATAGTACTTCATTGGAGATGCCCTAAAAGGTTAAGAGACAAAGCAGAAACTCAAAAACAGAAACATTCATCAAAATGGCGAGTTAATCAGTGGAGACAAAAGGCTTACTTAGCTGCATCAGAGTTGGCTATTCTTCTTTCTTGTCAGCAATTCTACCTTTCTTGCCTTGCTAATCTGATCTCACCCTTCTTTTCGACACTAAAAATGGTTTTAGCAGCCATCATCTTCATGCTCTTGACTTTTGAAGAAGGATTGTTGGAGGCTTCCAACACGTTAAGAGCTTCTCTTCTTCAAACATTGGAAGAGCATTCAAAGCTCATCGGTTTGCCATCTAGGTTGATGTCATCCGACGAATCTGTTAATGTGGGGTTGAAGCTATGCGATGTTGATGCAATAGGTTTATCAACGTGTGTCACAAAAATAGAAAGTGGTGCTGCACGTATCTAAAACAACCAAACATCATTTAGAGTTTTGTTATTGGGCTTAGTTTAGCTTCACTTCGTATTTGTCCAGTTAGCTTTTCCAAGTAATGTAGAACTAGGTGTTTTATCCGTATATGCGGTCACAAATTTCATACGAATATTTATGAGTTTATATATTTTATTAAAATATATATGCTTATTATTGTATTAATTTTTTGAAAACACTAACATATTAAAAGTATTTCTGATTTTGAAATCTTATACTTTTGTTATCACTTTTTGAACACTTATTTTTACTTATATTTTGCTCATATTTTCCATTTCTTTTCCATTATTTATATTTTCCATAACATATATTTTTCTCATCTATACTATTTAAACATAAATAATAAAAGTCTTACTTACAAAAAGTAATAGTTGGATCAATACATTTATTGTTAGATTGAAATAAAAATAATATATTTTTTTATTAAAATAATATGATTAATATAAGTTTGTTTTATTTTAATATATATTTTTATATTTGGGATAATTATTAGTAATATTAATTTTAATAATTTATCTAATCAAAAAAATTAGAATTCGTTTTTTATTTTGTGGTTAATTTATGTTTTATTCATTAAGGGTATAAATGATATTGACCATTCTAAATTTTTTATTTTAAAATATATTTTCAGATTTTGGAAAATTCTTATCATTATTAATTTTATTTACTTATGTAATAAAAAGTTTGTTTTTATTTTGTAGGTAATTTATATATTTATCCATTAAGGATATAAACAATATTAATCACTCTAATTTTTTATTTTAAAATATATTTTTAAATTTTGAATAATTCTTGTCATTATTAATTTTAATCAGTTACCTAATCATAAAATTAAAATTCATTTTTATTTGATGGATAACTTATATATATTTATTCATTAAGTGTATAAACGATATTAACATGTCTAACTTTTAACGTGAAAGCTCTATTGCGAAAAATCACTTCGCAAATAATAGCATAGATAAATTTATCGGATAATAATTTAATATATATAAAATCTTTACTTAATTAACTATTTTAATAGAATAGATTTATGGGATAACAATTCAATATATATGGAAGTTATCTTTAAAAAAAAGATATATACTTTTTAAATTTTGGATAAATCTTATTATTCTAATTTTATCACTTATGTGATCAAGTAAATTTAAAATTCCTTTTTATTTTTAGGTAATTTATATATTTTATTTGTTAAGAATATAAACGATACTAACCACTGTAACTTTTAACGTGAAAGAGTTCTGTTACGAAAAATCATTTCACAGATAATAGTTAGATGATTCCACAAAAAAATAAAAAAAGACCGAAGTAGACCTATTGCATATGTGCCAATTTCAACATGTTTCCGTCTTTCCCCCTTAAAACTTAAAATTTGCTGATTCGGCCCCCAAACAAAATGTAATTGCAAAACACCCCAAAACGAAATCAAATGCAGAGGAACAGTGAAGGGGGAAGAAGCAAAAGTTGAGATTGGAGAATAGCAAACGTTTCTGCTAAAGCCTCTCTCTAAAATGGTTTTCTTGTAGCGAAGCCAACAACACACTTGACTACTTGAGAGAGATGGAGGAGAAACGAACCGTAGCTTCAGCTGGAGATTCTCCGGCATCTGAGCCGTCGACGACGACGACGCGGCGGCGTTTGAAACGCAAAGCGAACGCTCTCGGCACATCCAATTCCTCTTCTTCGAAGAAGCGGATGTTGACGCGCGAGAAGGCGATGCTCGCGTCCTTCTCTCCTGTCCACAACGGGCCTCTGACTCGAGCTCGACATGCGCCTCCAAGCAACATGGCTGGGGTGAAGTCGGAGGTGTTGAGTGCCGCCGCGGTGGTGGTGGTGGGTACGGATGGTGAGAAGATGAAGGAGGAGGAAGAGAGGAACAAAGGGATCCGTGAGTGGGAGGCGAAGATGGAAGATGAGTTCGAAGCGGTTAGATCTCGGGAGAGTAATGTTCATGTGGTGCCTAATCATTGCGGTTAGTTAGTTAGTTAGTTAGTTATACATCTTCCATGTGTTAGGTTTTGAGTCGGGCCATAGCTAGTTGTTTTGAAATTGTGAATATCTAGGCTTAAATGGAAGATGAATTGTCCTTCCATTGGTTTTGAGAGAGGTCTCTAGTACATTATAGAAGGGTAATCAAGATTTGAAATAGTGTGTCCTTTTGTTTGTGGGTGTAGTTGATGCATTGGCCATTTGACGGGATATTATTAGGGCTGTATCCTATGACACTATAGCAGGTTTCTTTTTTTCTATTGCTGATCAAGGTAAGAACGAGCATGCTAGTCATGTAGAATCTTGGGAGCTTCATTTGTTTTTCCAATGTTTACTTTGTTATAGATTTTGAGGGAGGTCATGTTCAATATCCTGAAATAGTAACTTCTTTTGTGTGTGTATGTGTGTCTCTGTAGTTGATGTATTGGCATGAAATTTTTAGGGTTGTATCCTGTGATTCCACATCAGTTTTCATTTTCTATTGCTGATCACGAGAGAACAAGCATGCTAATCATGTAAAATCCCGTTTGAATGAATTTATGCTCCAAGTCATTATCTTGAATTACGTTGAGGTAGCATGTAATATGATATCAGTGTTTAGGCTGAGTTGTTATTGTGGTTCATTCTTCACAACTTGTGATCTGTATAATTTCGATGTAACGAAGAACAGTGTGTGTAATAAGGGTTCCTTTACTGAAACTTTTTGAAGGTTGGTTTACATGGGGAAAAATTCACTCGCTTGAAGAGCGCTCAATGCCCTCTTTCTTTAACGGCAAGTTGGAGGGTCGCACTCCTGAGGTATATAGGGAAATACGGGATTGGATCATGAGGAAGTTTCATTCCGATCCGAACACACAGATAGAAGTAAAAGATTTAACAGAACTCGAGGTTGGAGACTCGGACGCAAAGCAAGAGGTGATGGAGTTCTTGGACTACTGGGGCTTAATCAATTTTCACCCATTCCCATCAGCAGATGCTAGTTCTACTGCTGATGTTCATGATGCTTCTGGGGATAAAGAGTCTCTGCTTAACAGTCTATATCGGTTTCAAGCAGATGAGGCTTCCCCTGCTATTGTTCACAAGCCTCGTCTCACAGCACAAGCTACTACGCCATCAGGGTTGTTCCCAGATCCGGTGGCGCCTGATGATTTGCTGAAGCAAGAGGGTCCAGCGGTTGAATATCACTGCAACTCCTGTTCAGCTGATTGCTCTCGCAAGCGCTACCACTGCCCGACACAGGTGTTTTGTCTCTTTACTTCATTTTCATTTGATCTGTTCCCTTTGGCTTTAATATCTTATTGTTTGTAGTAACATTCATTCTTTCTCTTATTTTCTTTAATAGTTTTTCAAAACTTATATGCTAATATTGAGGTTTTGACAGGCGGATTATGACTTGTGTACGGAATGTTTTGACAGTGGCAAGTTCAGCTCAGATATGTCATCTTCCGACTTTATACTAATGGATTCTGCTGAAGCTCCTGGAGTTGGTAGTGGGAGGTGGACTGATCAAGAGAACCTTCTTCTCCTTGAAGGTTTAGAAATCTTCAAGGAAAATTGGAGTGAGATTGCAGAGCATGTTGCTACAAAAACAAAAGCTCAGTGTATGCTTCATTTTCTTCAAATGCCAATCGAGGATGCATTTCTTGATCAAATTGACTACAAAGATCCGAGTACAAAAGACAGTACAGATGTAGCTGTGTCTAAAGATGATAAATCTGTCCTAAAAGATGCACCTGAAGAGACAGAGAATAAGAATCCTGTTAATGAAGTTGAAACTGTGAAGGAAGCTCCAGAAACAGAAGATGAAAATGAAGGAAAAGTTCCTCAGGGATCTTCGAAGCCTGAGGACGCGAGTGAAAAAACTAACGAAGTGGAAGCCGAAGAGAAAACGCCTAACGTAGAAACCGTCACTGATGAGAGTTGTAAAGATGAGGCTGATGAAAACGTTGCTTTGAAAGCTCTGACTGAAGCTTTTGAAGAGCTTGGTTATCCTATCACACCCGAAGCCTCTTTATCCTTTGCGGAATTAGGAAATCCTGTCATGGGACTGGTAAGTTGTGATGTAAAACATAAAATTTGCTGCAACGGGGACTGAGAGGAGACATTTTCATAAATGCACCTTCTTCCCTCTTTCTACAGGCAGCTTTTCTGGTGAGATTGGCGGGATCTGACGTTGCTACTGCTTCAGCCCGGGCTTCCATAAAATCTCTTAAGAGTAATTCTGGATTGCTGCTTGCCACAAGACATTGTTTTGTTCTCGAGGATCCACCAGACAACAAGAAGCATTTAACTGAATCAAAAAGGTTTCACGTTTATTTGAATATACGATAATGTTTTTCAATATTTTGAGAATATTGGTTATTGTTTCTTAAACAAGCAAGACATTTGCAGTGTGGATGCAGTGGGGAACGATGATAACGATGAGCAGACAAAAGAAAAAAGCCAGAAAGCAGAAGATGCCTCCTTGAATTCAGATGATAGGGAAATGACAGATGCTG
The DNA here is from genome assembly GCF_000801105.2 of Raphanus sativus. NCBI lineage: Eukaryota > Viridiplantae > Streptophyta > Magnoliopsida > Brassicales > Brassicaceae > Raphanus > Raphanus sativus. Next base: position 10,912,321 of record NC_079518.1, read on the forward strand.
ATCCAGGCAAAGAAAATCAGGATTCAGTCTCTGAAGAAAAGCAACCTGGTTCCCGAACTGAAAATTCTGCTAGAAAACCAGATTCTGAAGGACGAAAAATATCTAGTAATTCAGTGGCAACTGAAAACTCGGAGGAACCAACGGATAAAATGTGTACTTCCCAGGAAAAATGTTCAGGAAAAGAGCTCCAGGTGCCTTTAAAGGATGGGAATAAGCTTTCTAGTGAAAATAAAGACGCTTCTCAAGCAAGTGCCTCCCAGTCAGTTGCAGATGGTTCTCAGCCAGAAGCATCAAAAGATGTAGAGATGAAGGATATATCACAGTCAGAGAAGGTTGAAAAGGATGTTCCTAGTATACCAGACACGTCTATTGCACAGCAGCCCACTGTAAGGGCCTTTGTACCGGAAAATGGAACAGATGGTGGGCTCTCTTTCTCGGAACACATTTGAAACTGTACCTGCGATGCATGATTCTTTTATTTCTTATTAGTTTGTTGTTTAAACATTGTTTGCAGGTGAAAATCCAAATAAAGAGAAGGATGTCTGTGAAGGGACAAAAGACAAACATAACAAACTTAAGCGCGCAGCTGTCTCTGCTCTCTCAGCTGCAGCGGTAAAGGCAAAGCATCTTGCAAAGCAAGAAGAAAACCACATCCGACAACTTTCTGGATCATTGATAGAGAAGCAGGTGCAGTATAGTTGAAGTGTTTGCAGTTGATTCCGTTTTGGTGCTGTATTGTTCAGTGTTTAAACATAATAACGAGGGTTTTTTTTTACGTCTAAGCAGTTGCGTAAACTAGAAGCAAAATTATCTATATTCAACGACGCTGAAAGCTTGACAGTAAGGGTAAAAGAGAAATTGGAGAGGTCAAGGCAACGGCTATACCATGAAAGGGCACAGATCATAGCAGCTCGACTTGGTGCCCCACCTACAATGTCTTCAAGAACATCATTACCAACAAACAGAACCGCTGCAAATTTCGCTAATGTTGCCCAAAGACCTCCCATGGGTATGTCCTTTCCACGCCCAACAATGCCAAGGCCTCCAGGTGCATCACCATTCTCCGTTCCGGGTTCACTTGTAGCCGCAACAGCAGTAACCGGAAGCTCGGGTCCACCTCCAGGTTCGGACAATGTTTCTTCGGTTTAGTGGTGCCACATCATAACGTTCAGATTGAGGTAGCTCTTGGTGTTCTATTAGTAAACCCCAGGTACATCATCATCCCAGCTTTTTGCGGCGCTTGGTTTATTTTCTGGAGATTTATGTAGGAGACGAAGTTAGTTATAGGGGTCTTGGACCCATCGATTAATTTTTACTATAACTGTCAATGGAACATATGGAGAGATATGTGAATGTACTTTATTTATGGGTTATTTGAACTTTTATGAAATGTAACGTTGAGCAGAGAGATATATGAATCCGCAGGTGGCAATGTGTTATGGATCTTAGATAGTAAAGAGTATCCGATAATAAGTTATGTGGTGTGTAACGAAGTTGGAGCCTCTTTAGGCTCTTGTGAGACGGTTCTTGTTTATCCGACAGGATCTTTAAGAGAGTTTTCTTGTGTCGCAAGCATATTAACCGTTATGATCTAAACATTGTCTCTCGTAGTCTCGTGTACTGTTTGCTAACTCCCGCCAATTAGCTAACCGTTCTTTCTGGTTCGGTTTTCTATTAAATTTTGTTTATTCGGTTATTTAGTACTCAACTCATCCTTCTCGAATCTTTTTATTTCTATTTCAAAGAAGACTTGGCGGGAGTTATTCAAATTCCACAGAATCTCCTGTCTCAAACCAGTTGAATTATTCTTATAGACCGGTTTGGTTCATCAAACTGCAAACGGCATACACGCAAAAGGCCAAATTAGAGAAACTAGGGGTTTTCTAGAAAGAGCAAAAATATAGATGGTAGAGACAAAGAGAGAAGAAGCTTTGCTCCCTTCCTAATTATAGTTCCTTAATCTCTTCTCCTCCTTCGAAGCCATTTCTCCAAACCCAAAAGAGAAACCATCACGATTCCTCTCTTTCCAACAATCTTCTCTTCTGAATATATCCCCAAGTTCAAAGTTTCGATTGTCTTTTTTGCTTGTAACGCAAGGCTGTTGCGTCAAGGAACCCCGGAGAGAAGGTTTCTCCACCGTTGAGAAACCTTTCACTACAGAACAAGACTTCATTATTATGGCTGACTCTCCGGAGACTTCACCTCCTGCCCCAGAAACCCCTAATGCAGGTTCTCAGACTTCACCTCCTGCCCCAGAAACCCCTAATACAGGTTCTCTGTCTAATGGTACATCGCCGCCAATACCGCCTGAGGCATCTCCACCGTCTCCTGCTGCTGCTCCTCCTCCAACGCCACCAGCTTCTTCACCTCCACCTGCACCACCGACGCAGGAAACCTCTCCTCCTCCATCATTGCCATCCTCTCCTCCGGCTGTACCTAATACACCACCCCAAACTCCAAAGAATCCTTCTCCACCTTCTCCTCAAGTCCCATCTCCTGTAACGCCACCTGCACCTCCTGTAACTCCACCTGCACCTCCTGTAACGCCACCTGCACCGCCTCAAGTACCGTCCAACCAATCACCTCCTTCACAAAGACCGTCTCCTCCTTCTCCTCCTGTTGCAAACGATGACCGCGACAGAATCAACAGTAACAACAGAGAAGGTTCCACACCGCCGTCTCCACCGTCTGGAAACAGAAGTCCCAGTGACGGTGCCTCACCTTCACCGCCTCGCTCAATAAGCCCTCCTCGGAATAGCGGAGATTCAGACACGTCATCACCACCAGGGGAACATCAGCTGCACCAAGGCAACCTTGGACTGGTTATTGGAGCCATTGTAGGAGTGGGGTTATTGCTTATACTTCTAATGTTTATTTGCATCTGTTGCTACAAGAAGAAAAAGGAGAAACGTGCTCTTCAAGTCAACCACATGCATTACTACAACAACAACACTCCCTTTGGAGCATCCAATGGTAAATACAATGTTTAAGCCTTAATAGTTTAATGGTTTATACTAGTTTCTTAAGTTTTACGGCTTCCAAATTAAAACCAGTTGACTCCGTTATATACTCACACATAGTTCCATCTCGAACTTGGTAATGTGCAAAAAGATTTTAGACTTAAGAAGCTAACGGAGTTGTTGCATATGTAGGTAATGGTGGTTATTACACCAATGGAACACCTCAAGACCATGTAGTGAACATAGATGACCAAGGAGGTGGAAACTGGGGCCCACAGCAACCTGTGTCTGGTCCTCATAGTCCTCCAGCTGCGACTCTTGGTCACAACCAAAGCACTTTCACCTACGATGAACTCTCCATTGCAACAGAAGGTTTCTCTCAGTCTAACTTGCTAGGGCAAGGAGGATTTGGGTATGTTCACAAAGGGGTTTTGCCCAGTGGCAAAGAAGTTGCAGTGAAGAGTCTTAAACTTGGAAGTGGACAAGGAGAACGCGAGTTTCAAGCAGAGGTTGAGATCATTAGCCGTGTCCATCATCGTCATCTTGTCTCTCTTGTTGGATATTGCATCTCTGGTGGTCAAAGGCTGTTGGTGTACGAGTTTTTACCTAATAACACTCTTGAATTCCATCTTCACGGTACATTCCTCTTAACAGAATCATCACTTTTTTTTTAAAGTATGATGTCTCCTTTATCAATAAAATGATTGGAACTTTCAGGAAAAGGCCGTCCAGTATTGGATTGGCATATAAGAGTGAAGATTGCACTGGGATCAGCTAGAGGCCTTGCATATTTGCATGAAGACTGTAAGAAGATCTGATTATATATATCTCAATCTCTGTAAGATCACTAAACATTGTATTTGTTTACATGAATGGTAGGTCATCCTCGCATCATCCATAGAGATATCAAAGCTGCTAATATTCTTCTTGATTACAGTTTTGAAACTCAGGTATATATATTTTATTATGTACTGCTATGACTTTCATTCCTCTCATCTTTTTAGTTGGAGTCAAGTGTTGATGTGTGTATATATATAACCAGGTTGCAGATTTTGGATTAGCTAAGCTATCTCAAGACAACAATACTCATGTCTCCACTCGCGTCATGGGAACTTTCGGGTAAGTAAGCACCTTTGGGCTGTTTGCTTGTAGCGCACGTTTCCACTCTGTTTTTTTTAATGTCTTTTAACATTTTCATTGGAACGTTTGGGTATGCAGCTTTCTGACTGTTTGAATTCAGTTGCTTGTAGGGCACGTTTTCCCTATGTTTTAAATGTTTTCTTTTGGTTCAGATACTTAGCTCCAGAGTATGCGTCAAGCGGAAAGTTGTCAGACAAATCTGATGTTTTTTCATTTGGGGTAATGCTTCTTGAGCTCATAACTGGACGACCTCCAGTGGATCTAAGCGGAGAAATGGAAGACAGCTTGGTAGATTGGGTAAGTTGTCTGCTCTTTTAGTTTAGTCCCCAACAAAGAACCTAACTTTTACCATTGTGTTATTGCAGGCAAGGCCTCTGTGTTCGAAAGCAGCTCAAGATGGAGATTACAGGAAATTGGCAGATCCGCGTCTAGAGACAAACTACGATCAACAAGAGATGGTTCGAATGGCTTCTTGTGCAGCTGCAGCCATCAGACACTCAGCAAGAAGACGACCTAAGATGAGCCAGGTAACTTGTTCAATCAAACACAATCTTGATGATAATAAGTGTGACATGCTTATGAATCTTGGAACATGTGTATGATGAACCAAAGATTGTGCGAGCGCTAGAAGGAGATATGTCAATAGAGGATCTAAGCGAAGGAGGAAGAGCAGCGCAGAACACGTATTTGAGCCCAGGAAGCGGGAGCTCGGAGTATGACGCGAGCTCGTACAGTGCAGACATGAAAAAGTTCAGGAAGTTGGCATTAGAGAGTAAAGAGCACCAGACCAGTGAGTATGGCTTGAATCCTTCTGCTTCAAATAGTGAAGAGATGCATAGAGATTCAGTGAAACGCAATCCTCAGTTTTAAAAAAACACTTTCATCTCTTTTGCTAAGTCTTTTGTTCCTTTGTTTGTTTCCTTCATTTTGCATCAAAGAATTGCAGTTTAAAAAAAGTTAGAAACTACTGTATGATGTTTGTTTTAGAACCAGAGAGACTATAATGTGTTTTGTCAGAAACGTATAGTACAAACCCTTGAGCCATAGAGTTATTGTTTAGCGGTGGATAAGCATAATTAATTTTTTTTTGTTATAATGTTTAGAGTTCTTGTATTAACTGTCAATATCTAACTATCTATTTAAACTCTAAAATCGTGGATGTTCCTTCTGGGACAAGACACTAGAGGTAAAAAGATTAAGGACTCGCTAACGTTTTTACATATGTTTCTGAGATTCGAATCCAAGCAAATGTACTTACAAAGAAACCTATTTTGATAAAAGCAACTCAATGTGGTATAAGTAAAATCTGTCATGAATTCTAGATAGCGTATTCGATCTTGAATCTGAAGTAATTTTACTTTTTTTTTTAGTTTCATATTATTTTCTAAACGAAAAAAATAGAAGAACTGTTCTGTTTTATCAAACACCATCTCATAAGGTGGTATTTATCACAATTGAATTCTAACTATAATTTATTTTTCAAACCATCGCAATAAAAAAGGATTTTATGGAATTTGTATCAATACCTGGTGGTCCTCTTCTTCTAGGGCCACCTCTTCTTCTACGGCCACGTCATCTTCCACGGCTATGCTAAATAAGATATTTTATATTGTATAAGCATAAGAGGAGATTTCAAGAAAAAAATGTTTTTTTTTTCAAATCCTCAATTCAATAAGATCCTTTTAGATGAACTAGAAAATTTAATATGATTTTAATTAAAATATTCTAAAATTTCATTTAAAATCATGAAATTTTTTTCTAAAGTCAAATAAAACACTCTAAGTCCATTACTATTCAAACATGAATTTCAAAAATTCATTTAAGATATAATACTATTGAGCTTGACATTTATAAATTACTCTGAAATTAATTGTTATTCGAAATATTTTAAGTTGTAAACTTTAGAAAAAAATCAGTGATTTGAAAGTTTTCGAACGAAATCTCAAAAATAAAAAAATAAAATAAAAATCAAATCTCAAAGTTTAGATAAGATTCTAGGTGATTTAAATAAAATCATATTAAATTTACTTTTTGTCATCAATATAAAACAGGCTCAATTTGACTCCGTAGATCACACCGGTAGCTCTGCATCTATGTGAATGACTAGACTATCCGCTTTCAAATTCTGCGTTCTTGGTACATAAATTTTCTCTGAACTGAACAAACTTTCTTGCAGGATCATGATGTCTTCTAGACAACTTGCAAAAACAGGCCATTTTCCGGTTCCAAAACCATCTTCACCAATTGATAACAATCAGTTGCAAATGTGACCCGAAACTGATACAAGTTTCTCATACATTCATTGCTCAAAGTATTGCTTCCACCTCCGAGTGAAGATGGGAGAGACTACCCCTGACATTTCTTGGCCCCATCAAACCATCAAACCCTTTAGAATACTATACCAACCTTGACCTGAAAAAGTTTCATTGTCTTTCTAAGAACCATCTATAAACCACCAACGCTCTGGAATTGAAGTTAAAATTAAAACCTCCACATGGAGTGCTGTCCTCTGTGTGTTCAATACTTGTGATTCAGCCAAAGTTGATTTCGTTTCCACAAATTTGAGTATTTCTCTGGGATTCATGTCTAGATTACTGAAAACTTTGTTATTCATTCCCTTCCAAATGTACCATAAAATTCATGCAAATTGATAGTCATCCATTTTCGGGTGAACTCTCCAGAATAGATGATCCATATTTGTAAAGAGGGAACCCGTGGAAAAATTGATGGTTTTGATGGTATCGGTGAAAGGGTCCAAATCTAACGCGCTGGAGGACATTCAAAAAACACATGGTTTTATCGATTCCTCTGAAGTTTTACATCTTGCACAACATATATCTCCTTGTAACCCTCTCGCTTACAGATTTTTCTTAACTGCTATACATCCTGACAACACTTTCCATAAGAAATGCTTAATCTTGGTGGGCATCGTACTTTCCAGCTGAATGTTTTCAGTATATACATTGTGGGTCCAAACAATGCTGATAGTTTTTCCTTATCTGGGTAAACCCGTTCTACTTGGTGACATGATTTAACTGTGTATTTTCCATTGTTTGTGAAATGCCATCCATTCCTATCTCCCATATAAATCTTACTCAAAGGTAAACTTTCTATTATCTTTACATCCTAGGAATCCACCAAAGCCTGAATTTCCTACGAGTTCCAAGTTTTCGAAGCTGAATCAATGAGAAAATCAACTTTAAGGTCAAGGTAACTGTTATGTTGGTTTTTATTTTCTGGTCTCGGGCGAGTGGCCAAAGATCATTTCATACAGAGATGAAAGATCCTGATTTCACCCTTTTAATTAGTCTTTTGCTAATCAGAGATCTAGCAGAATCAATACTCTGTCATTCTTTTAATATCCTAGGAATGGTTTGAAAGGAACAAGAGTCCACACTTCTCAATGAACCTCTCTCTTTTCCATGATTTCCAATGATCTCATTCAGATCTCCTATGATAAACCAGGGTTCTGATCTCGCTAGCCCATATCTAGTTAAACATTCCCAAACTTATGCTCTCAATTTTTGAACCGGATCACCATAAATAAATGTTAAAAAACTCGTTTTCCAAGAGTCATTGCTTCCACATCTATCATTCGGTTACTGGAATATAAAACCTTTATATGATACTCAGTGTTATAGAATAGAGTCAATCCACCACTCCTCGCAACTGGGTCCACGGTAATCAGATTATCATATCTAAAATGTGATTGAAAACCTTGCAGAAACTTAAAGTCTTGCTTTGTTTCCGATGAAAATAAAAAAATCTGGTTTGTTTTTATGCCATATTTCTCGAAGATAACTTATTGTCCATTTGTTTCTTATACCTCCACAATTCCAACTCGGGACTTTCATTAAAAATCATATCGATATGCTCTCGTGAGCTTAATTTATTGGTGTCATGAAACCTTGACACCTCCTCTGATCCCTTTGTGAGATCCATTTCCTTCATATATCTTCTGATTTAATTTTATATTTGAAACTAGTTAAATAGTCTATATTAAAATTAAAAATTATGTTAAAATTTAAATTAATTGGATAATTAATCCGCACAAATGAGCGGAACATCATGAAGTTGACTATAATTACGAGGCCATAGTTGCAAGTTTTATCAAAAACATGCGTGTGCCACCCCATACATGTTTTTTTAATTGTTCTTACATTACAAAACAAAATATAAAATCGATCATGGTCTAGTACAATATTATTGATTTTTTTTTTGATAAGTATGTGAATATCATTAGAAATGAAAAGAGTTCACTACATGTACCAAATGGAAAGCAAACTAGTCCTACATTGCCAAATAATTAAGGCCACATTTATTTGATCTAAAATACTAATAAATAACATTTAAATAGTTTTATGAATGATAAATGACATTTTAGTAGTTGATATTTTGAGATTTAAATATAGAAGACCATGTCAAATTGGCTAATCATTGGATTGGTTTTTTTCTTAGGGATACGAATCTTCTGAGTAACAAATAACTAATGCCACATATATTTTGAAGTTGCAATTAAAGAATCATTTACATGTTGATATTTTTTTAAAAAGATTTGTGTAGGAAAAAACAAAAGATTTTAAAAGGTTGATGTTTTATTTATGAACAGTTTGCAGAAACATTACAATCCACTACATTAGGTCTGGTTTGCCTAATCGACCACGACGTCGCGATGATCTTAGCAGTTGTTAAGGAATAACATAAATCCTCTTCTTCTACGGCCACCAAGTCATCCTCTTCTTAATCTATCATTTTAATACAAATCATTTTAACTCTCAGACTAATAACAATGTATTTACATTTAGTTACTAATTGTGTAGAAAATATGCCCAAATTTTGTATATGATCTAATTCATGACGAGAAAAATGCATATAACTATAGAAAAAGTCTATTAGTTAGGAGATTGTTTTTTCCCATACTTAATGATGGAAAAAGTATATGCAATACTAATAATGAAAAGGACAATTATACATAATCAATATAACATTAGGATTTTATAAGTATTGGATATATATATATATATAATCACTCCAAAAATAACCATCGGGTAATAACAAGCCTAAGAAAGAGCAACATTAAGAGCTTATAGTTATCGTTTTAGTTTAGAGAAAACTAAGAAAATAGGACACTTAGAATTTGGGTTTGTCCTATTAGGAATTTGTCTACGATTTTTGATGGATTAGGATTTTAATTACTGTTAATACAATTAAATCCTTTGTTTAATCAAATTTAGCTTTAACTAAAACAAGAAAACACTAATTTTTTTGTTATAAATTGTTTTTTGTAGGACAAATTCTTTGATTCCGAATAAAAGTGTGAGTGTTAAGGGTTTTAAATCTTATTCTAATACAAAGATGTTGTAAATCCCAGTAGACTGTAAAATAGTTAGATAATCATTTTCATCATTTGCAATCTTAATTAATAAATTAAGCTATCTTAGTAAAACCAAGCTATTTATGAAAATAAAATTTGTTATAATGAGATTTACGAAATATACCATTGATTTTTTTCTGGAATTTTATTTTAAATAATATCAATATATTTCTAACCAATTTAATCATACTGTTTTCTAATTTATTTTATTTCCATATATATGTGTGTTTCCTTTTATATTTTAGTTCTTTAAAAAATATTTTAATACTTTAGAAAAGTAATTTAAAAAAAAATTGAAATTTTTATTAGAAATTTTAGTAGTAGTGTTAATTAAAATTTTATCAGTAAAAGAAATTCCTATAATATTTTGTTTTAAAAATAAGTTTTAGTTGTAAAGATATAATAATTACATTATCAGATGCATAAACAAAATGTCAATTTTCATTAAACAAAAAAACTGAGTATTACAAATGTACAAGAATTTGATAAAATAAGTTTATTATATTTTTAAAATTCACCAGTTTTAGCCCAAACAATGCTAAATATGTTGATGATCTATTCTATTAAAAAAAGAAAATGTTCTATTGATAAATGTTATATCTAACTATATATTTCATTTATTTAAGAGAATATTTTATCAACTTAAATTAATACTAAACACAAACATAATTACAACAATACTAAAATATAAAATCTAAAACAAAAAATATATCCGCCTTATATCAGAATCTAGTTGCAAAGTAAAACAAAATCCAAACTCATATATATATATATTTCAGTTAAATAAAACTTGATAAAAAGAATCTCGCATTTTTAAAATACAGATCAAAATTAAAGAATTGAAATCTAAATAGTTTTGAAAAGTTGACAAAAAAATAGTTTTGAAAAAAGAAAAAAAAAACCCTTAAATATCGCTGATATGACGTGTCAGTCTCTCGCAAGATCGTAACTTGTAGAGCTCAGTATAAAAATCTGAAGCCGACCGCACCAGATCCAAAGCTTTTTTTTTTCTTTTCTTCGATCTCTCTCTCACAGACAGTTTCAGACTATCGAAAACATACGAGATCCGTTCCATTTGCGTTTTCGCTGTTGTTGGCATCTTCTGTAGTAGCCAGATCTGAGAGAAGTGACGGCCGGTAGATCCCAGCAAATGGCGCAACCCTACGTGAAGAAAGACGACGATCACGACGATGAGTGTACGTACGCCCCCCTCCTCCTTGATTCTATCTTCGTAATATCTAGATCTGTGCATAGATCTAACAATTACCACAATTCGATCCTTGTCTTCTGATAACTGTTTGTTTTACAGTGGAGTATTCTCCATTCATGGGAATCGAGAAGGGAGCGGTACTTCAGGAAGCTAGAGTCTTTAATGACGCTCAGGTTGATCCTAGAAGATGCTCCCAGGTCATCACCAAGCTTCTTTATTTGCTTAACCAAGGAGAGTCTTTCACCAAGGTCCGTTTTTCTTTTTTTTTTTAATTTTCATTCATGTACTTTATTCAACATTGTGAATTTTTAATTCTGATTCATTTTCAGGTTGAAGCAACGGAAGTTTTCTTCTCAGTTACAAAGCTTTTCCAGTCGAAAGACACTGGCTTGAGGAGAATGGTCTACTTGATCATTAAGGAGTTATCTCCATCCTCTGATGAGGTTTTTTTTTTTTTGCCTTCTTACTCAATATGACAATCATTTGTAGGTGTATTTCACTGATAAGTTGTTGTTTTGGTGTTTCTCTCGTAGGTTATTATTGTAACCAGCTCACTTATGAAGGACATGAACAGTAAGATTGATATGTATCGTGCTAATGCTATCCGTGTCCTCTGCCGGATTATCGACGGAACTCTTCTCACTCAGATTGAGCGGTACTTGAAGCAAGCTATTGTGGATAAGAATCCTGTTGTTTCGAGTGCTGCTTTGGTCAGTGGGCTTCACTTGCTAAGGGTAAACCTTTTTAGAAACCTAAACTGTTTGGTTGCTTCGTATTTATTAGGTTATGCTTGTATTCTTCTTATGTATTGTTGTTTTCAGACGAACCCTGAAATTGTTAAGAGATGGAGCAATGAGGTCCAAGAAGGTGTTCAGTCTAGGTCAGCTCTCGTTCAGTTTCATGCCCTAGCTTTGCTCCATCAGGTAAGGCTATTGCATTGCTGTTACCCAAGTAAATTGGTCTATGTTTCTGTTCTTTGTTTAATTAAACAGCCACTGGAAAGAAGCATGTTGATAATAGGTGTGTTACTATGAGTATTGACTAGAAACGTAACAATAGGTTTTCTGTCGCCAATCATAGCTCTTTACTATGGTCATTTAGAATCAGTCTCGGACATATATACATGTTAGGTTGGAAGCACAGCCTAAGGCTTGTAGGAGTTAGCAAATGATATCTATTACATTGATTTGAAAAGGCTCCCAACATAACTAAATGTGCTTTCGTTTTTTGATTTATTAAAGTAGTGAGAACTGATCTAATAGATATTGACAATCAATCATCATGTTCAGATACGCCAAAATGATCGCTTGGCTGTTAGCAAGTTGGTTGGTAGCTTGACCAGGGGATCTGTTCGCTCTCCCTTGGCTCAGTGTCTTTTGATACGCTACACCAGTCAGGTTCGTGCTCTGTGCCTTCTGATTATCTTATATGTTGGTGAAAGCAACTTTGTGATTCAGCTCTAGTGTCTATCGTGCAGGTTATCCGTGACATGTCCAACCACGGTCAATCTGGAGAACGTCCGTTCTATGAATTTCTTGAGAGTTGCCTACGCCATAAGGCAGAAATGGTGATCCTTGAGGCTGCCAGGTCGATCACTGAGCTTGACGGTGTGACAAGCCGAGAGTTGACTCCAGCAATCACTGTTCTCCAGCTCTTTTTGAGTTCCCCAAAACCAGTGTTGAGATTTGCTGCGGTCCGAACTCTTAACAAGGTTTTCAATCCTTCCTTATTTGAAAGTCTTTATAAACAAGTTTTTTTTCTTTTCTTTGTATATTGAGACATAACGAAAGGATGTTATAGCTTTCTGGATAACTTCATCATTTCCTTTGCCATTAAGATGGAAAAAAATTGTTTCACTGTACACTAAACAAAAGTTTGATCCACAGGTTTCAATGACTCATCCTATGGCTGTCACCAACTGCAACATTGATATGGAGAGTTTAATTTCTGACCAGAACAGAAGCATTGCTACACTCGCAATCACCACTCTCCTGAAAACAGGGAACGAATCAAGTGTTGAACGCTTGATGAAGCAGATAACTAATTTTATGTCAGATATTGCCGATGAGTTTAAAATTGTGGTTGTGGATGCAATAAGATCGCTGTGTGTGAAATTTCCACTGAAGTACAGATCCTTGTAAGTAAAGTTTTACGTTGTGTTATTTGTACTTTAGTCTCTAGCATAATTTTTTTTTGGGTCAAATCTCTAGCATTTTTCTTTCGAAATGCAAAGGAACAGTGTTTTCACAGCATTGTGGCTTATGACTAATCTCTTATCACCTTTTCATTTGTAGGATGACCTTCTTAAGCAACATTCTTAGGGAAGAAGGTGGATTTGAGTATAAACGAGCAATAGTAGATTCTATTGTGACCATTATCAGAGACATCCCTGATGCGAAGGAAGGTGGATTGCTTCATCTTTGTGAATTCATTGAAGATTGTGAATTCACATATCTTTCAACGCAGGTAGATTATTTTCTCCATGATCCCTCTGGTTTTGCTATTAAAACATGCTTATGTGATGTGTTTTGTCGCACAGATCCTTCATTTTCTGGGAATTGAAGGGCCCAAAACCTCAGATCCAAGCAAGTATATACGATATATTTATAATCGTGTACATCTGGAAAATGCCACTGTCCGGGCTGCTGCTGTTACGACACTAGCGAAGTTTGGGTTTATGGTCGAATCCCTGAAGGTATGTACAGTTCTGTTATTGATTTTTTAAAAATCATTTTATCTTCCATAACTGATTGTAGAGAATGTAATCATTGGATGCTCGACAGCCCAGGATTACCATTCTGTTGAAGCGCTGTATCTATGACAGTGATGATGAGGTGCGTTCCTAGTCTTAGTCTAGAAAATTTGCCTTCAATTGGTTGCAGTATCTGTGCATTTCTGTTTCTGTCTGCCATTTGGGTAACCTTGAGTCGGTTGCATCATTATACATACATGTGTGCAAATATTTTCTGGAACATGCAAATTGTTTGTTGATTTGGTCATATGGGTTACGACCTCTTTTTTTTTAAGGTACGTGATAGAGCAACATTATTTTTGAGCGTCCTTGGTGGTGATGGTACTCTTGACGCTGATAAAGATAGCACGGAGTTTCTGTTTGGCTCCCTGGAAGTTCCTCTGGCCAACATGGAAACTAGTCTGAAGAACTACGTGAGTTTTATCACTTCTCGGTTTCCTTATTTTCGTAAGCTTCTTAGTACATCAGTTATCTTTGATCCTGCAGGATCCCTCTGAAGAAGCTTTTGATATCAACTCTGTGCCAAAGGAAGTAAAATCTCAGCCCCTTGCAGAGAAGAAAGCCCAAGGCAAAAAGCCCACTGGTCTGGGTGCGCCACCAGCTGCACCTGCTTCTGGTTTTGAAGGCTATGAAAGACTTCTCTCCTCTATTCCAGAGTTTGCCGCCTTTGGAAAACTTTTCAAGGTTAGGGTTTAACTTTTTCTCTTTAAATCTAATGTCATTAACTTACCTCGATTACTTTAACGTGTACTTTCTTTTTCAGTCTTCTTCACCTGTGGAGCTAACTGAAGCAGAAACAGAATACGCCGTCAATGTTGTTAAGCATATTTTTGATAATCATGTGGTGTTTCAGTACAACTGCACTAACACAATACCGGAGCAGTTGTTGGAGAGGGTACTGAACAATTTGTCTAGAACATTGGTGTAAAGCATATCTTATGGCTTCTTTCCTCATGGCATGAGTTGTTTTGTAGGTCAATGTCATAGTAGATGCTTCAGAAGCAGAGGAATTCAGTGAACTAACTTCAAAGGCACTAAACTCACTTCCTTACGATTCGCCTGGTCAAGCCTTTGTTGCTTTTGAGAAGCCAACAGGTGTCCCTGCTGTTGGAAAGTTCTCCAACACATTGACTTTTGTTGTTAAGGAGGTACATGTTGCTTTTCATTTCTACCTTTTTCGATCTTTACATGAAGCGGAAGTACTAGAATGGCTGTAACTGATCATGGATAAAAAGGATAAAAATGACTTATTTGTTTGTGCTTTACAAATGGGGTTTGTAACACAGGTTGACCCAAGCACAGGGGAAGCAGAGGATGATGGGGTGGAAGATGAGTACCAGCTGGAGGATCTTGAGGTTGTATCTGCAGATTACATATTGAAAGTGAGCATCTCCAATTTCAGGAATGCATGGGAAAGCATGAATGAAGAAGATGAGCACGTGGACGAATATGGCCTCGGGCAAAGAGATAGTTTGGGAGAAGCTATAAAGGCTGTCATCGATCTTCTTGGCATGCAGCCTTGTGAGGTTAGTCTCTCTTCCTGCTTTTTCTTTCTGTTGTTCCCGGTTTGGTGACAACTCGAGACTGACACTTTGAGTAACAAAATTGCAGGGAACGGAGACAGTTCCGAGCAATGCAAGGTCGCACACTTGCTTACTGTCAGGTGTGTACATAGGGAACGTGAAAGTGTTAGTGAGGGCACAGTTTGGGATGGACAGTTCAAAGGACATTGCAATGAAACTAGCGGTTAGAGCAGAGGATGTCTCTGTCGCTGAGGCCATTCACGAGATTGTTGCCAACGGCTAAAACTTCTGAGGGATCATCACCTCTCACGTATCTACTTCAAGTACGTAAGAGGGGTATTATAAGTACGAGACCAGAAATAAACAAAGAGATTTCTTCATGTTGCTAAAGATCATCACTTACCCAACCTCATAGTACAATCTTTTTCTTTTAAATAGTATATTACCTTGTTTTTCTTCTACATTATTACTGTCAGAGGCTTGAGTTTTTTCCTTTTATTGATCTATTGGTCTTCAAGTTTCATGGAATAATCTGAGTTTGAAGTGCAGGCTAGTGAATATCTTGACCCAAATGATGAATCAATAAAACAAAACAACACTAGAAACAAAGGAAATATGATCCTCTCTAACACAACTCCACTATATCAAAGCAAAAACACCTTGGGTTTGCTTCCAGGCTACAGATTATATTAACTAAAACCACAAGAACTGGAGATAGAGCTGAGACAGGACTCTTTAGGTTTGTTTTGCCTTCTTCAGATCACTCTCCTGTGCCCTCCAAACGCCCATATCTGTGTAATTAAAACACACACACACAAAACACCTTTTGTTTACTAACTTGACTTCTATGACATTCAAAAAATTTAATATGATATACTATTAGAGGGCCACTACAAACCTTTAGATTTGAATCCCAACTTCCTGTACACAAGGCACTTCCATCTGCTGACATCCCCAAACAGCTTATCCGATTCTTGTGTGAATCCTGCAACTCCCCCAAATCCAATACAACCTGCAAGAGAATCACAATGAGCTTAAACAAGTCCCACCACTCACTACTCAATATTAATTAGCCTACCTCTCCCAAGAGAGTATCCCAAACGTAGCAGGTGTTGTTACTCGCGTAGCCAGTGAAAAGAAGCCTCCCCGAGGCAGAGAATGCGATGGAGGTCACAGGTAGGTTCTCGTCACCACCTTGTGGCTGATACACCTGGAGTTGATGACCAGTCCTAATGTCATACAACCTGCACGTTCCATCTTCTGATCCAGTCCCAAACCTATACCCGTCCGGAAGGAACTTGACAGTATTAACATCTCCTTTGTGCCCATGAAACGTCTGCACTGCTCTGCCTGCAGCGCGAGTGTCCCACAAGCGTGCAGTGGTATCACACGAGCCAGATATGAACCGAGTTGGGTCTGATTCGCTGATTGAGACACTGCAAGAAATAGAGCACAACAGTTGTATAAAGGGCATGAGTTTATAGCTAAACTCCAATATAATATTATCCATGCTAATATTATCAAAGGACATCATCCGCACCTTAGTACATCAGCAGTATGTCCAGACTGAAACTCGCCGCCAAAGACAGAAGTTTTAAGACCAGTAGCAACATCCCACAAGACACATGTCTGATCACCTGAGCTGGTAATCAGATGAGCATCCTCATTTGGTACATACCGACAGCACGAAACGTACCCTTTGTGTCCACTGAGCATTCTCGAAACAGGCACAGTTCCGTCCTTGTCAGCGGTCGTCGAGCTAAGACTGAAGATAGAACAAACACTGTCCAACAACCCACCGCACGCAACGGTCTGACCATTGGGAGAGAAGGCACATGTCATAACCCATGCACAAGGGAGTTTGATTGCATGAGTTTTCTGACTCGTTAGAGCGTTCCACACGATTAATCTACCGTCTTGAGATGCACTGACAACACGGTTACTCTCCCGCGTCCAGTCCAGTGAATGGACCTGTGAACTCCAACATGGTAACGTTACAAGCTTTTTCTCATTTACTTGATAAAGAATTGAAGTTCTCACTCACTCACCTTCCCCGTGTGTCCTTGAAGAGTACGGCAACAAACTAAATCCGTCGCTCCGAATTTCACCGGAGAACGACCTTGCGCCGCCGTGTAATTGGCCACTGTCAAAACTCAATCACAGAGAAATCAAGACACTAAGAACACAGATATCTTGGACCATGAGAGGTATAGATTGTGAAGAAGAAAGAGGAAGAGAAGCAAGAAACCATCCGTGTCGAGCAGCTGGAGGCGTCTCTGTATAAGTCTCTCACGGAGGTTATTAACGGTCTCTGTTGCGACGGCGTGGCGCTCTTTGATCTCGGAGACAGACATTCCGGCGTCGGAGTTGGTCTTCTCCGTCGCCGATCAGAGAAACTAGAGAGAGAGAGAGAGAGAGGGAAATGTTTAGAGGAGAGGGAAGTTCATGATCGGACACTAGCAAGAGTGGATTTTGGGGGAATTACGTGGGGAAGGAGGAGACGAAGAGCGGAAGCATTCAGACACGCTTCGGAGTTGTTCTTCTTGTTGATGTCTCTGACCCGACAGCGAGGAAGACAGCCAATTGACTGTTCCCATTTGAGATGACAAAAGTGGACCCCATTCACAACGAGAAACGGCGTCGTTCTTTGGGATTATCCTTTGAGTAGTTCCGTGTGGTTTTTTTTTTGATTTCACAATTTGTAGCTCAATTATTTGGACAATTATTTGCATACTTTTATACTTGTGATGTCGACTAATATACTTTTCTATTAGCATTTGACAAAATTTAATGTACTTTTCCTCTATTTCCCAACTCTCGCATCATTTGCAAAACAGAACCAAAAAAGGTTGAATAATTACATATAAATTTTTGCAAATTCTAAAAACAGGAAAACTTTTTCTATCCATGATATTTGTTCACATTTTCTCATCAGCATAGCTCAGTAAAAGTAAGAGCGCGCAAAAGAAAAAAAAAAAATCCAATCCAAAGCCCCAAGGACGAACAAAAGACGAGATGACCAACCTCACAAAAAAAAAAGAACATCCAATACTAAATTGGGGGATAAAGACAGAACCACAAACAAACAGATTCTCTTCTATTATAATCAGACGAAACCAAGTTAAAAGAAGAACTCATATTTAAGCAAAACCCCAACTGAAGAGAAATTCCTCTCTACTTAGGCACCTGAGTGAGAGACCGGCGTTGTCTCGAACTTCCCTTCGGTGAACACATGGTTGTACTGTTGAGGCAGTGCATGTTCCACCTACATTGTTGTATAACCAAAAACATTATGAGAATGATTCCTTTAATGAACAGCGTCACTTCACTCAAACAGAACACAAGTCCTTGGTTACAATAAGCTTGTAATCCATGACTTTCTGAAATTCTGGTATTACCCACAGTAACTAGGGCTCTCAAAATATTTTCCTTGTTCGATTTATTAACCCCAGGAATAAAGGAAAACAAAAGATTTTCATGGTTACAAAGAGAGGAAAGACATACCCAATCTCCATCAGGGGAAGCACCAGGGACCATTACATTGATCTCACTCGACTTAGCTGTTGTTATAGCTGTCTCCAGTGAGTCTTTGTTTAGGTATAACTGACAGCCAGTTGTGTTGTCCACAGAGACTGTGGGAGCTGACCCCTTATATGACGTAAAGACAAAGCAAGAGCATCAGTACAGACGTTAGAGCTACATCACATATGTTTGGTCATAAGGAAAGCTATAAATGATAGAAAAACATACCTGACATTGTACTTCCACGTTGGTGCAGTTCACAATCTCAAATGCAGCAACAACATCCTATACAGTCATGTCATAGATTTTACATTATTAGAAATCACATAAACTGTATACAGTAGGAATGTAAGAGGAAGCAGTATTATTCCACTCACCGTGAAGACAACACCCATTTTGGTGCATTTATCAATGGTGATGTTGTTAACTTTTCCTACAGATTATGGAAAGACAATAAGGAACTCAAAAATTATTTTAGCAAATGTCCAAAACTTTTACAGTAGAAAAGGAATGACGCAAAGTTACCTTGTATCTGCAAGACAGAATCTTTGCAACCAAATACATACACAGACTGTTTGGAATCACACTCGCTGATAACCAAGTCCTTCTTCCCAACTTGGTTCTCAACAGCCCACCTAATAATTCAGTAGAATGCAACCACCATATTTAGAATATTTCTACCATAGTTTGAATTTGCATCATCTAGTTGGGTTGTTAGTAAAACCCACTTGCGACCCATTTGAAGTTCCATTTTCGGTGGTCCAGTTTTCGAAACGGCTGGCTTAGTGGTACGAGTTTCCTTCTCAACGGCACTCACTGCTCCAGATCTATCAGCACGGTTCTTCGTCTTCATATCATCCGTCACCTTTTTAAGACCTGTAAATCAAAGATCCAAAAGTAAGTTACTTGTGATTCGCATTCCAAAGTTCTCTGTAAACATAGGCAGATTCAAACGTACCTGAGGTCACAGAACCTGAGCTAAGCTGCTGGAAAACAGCAGACATCCCTTGCTTCTGGTTCGAAGATGATGATGGCTTTGAAGATTCAGAACTAAAGAGCGGTGCTGGGGGAGGAGCAGGAGCACCAGGTGGACCCTTTGCAGGAGCACTAGCAGGCTTCCCTGACGCATTCCACACAGGCCCCAAGGGGTAATGACTTTTAACATAATCCCTTAAACCAGGTAAATAAAGCTCTTTCAAAGCCTTAGCCCATTCCACATGATTAGCATCTTTGTTGCGGTACTCCACCAAAACCTGAAGAAGATCACATAATTAACAATGTACATAGAGCATCAAATCTAAGCTTATGTAATCTGAATGAAACCAGTGTTTTCCAGAACATAATGAGCTCTATCTTAACTACAGAAGGAACATATGAAAGCATGGAAAGAGATTGAAGAGTAGCATATCCACCTTATTGCTGTAAAACTCAGCCATCTGCCAGCTTTCTTCCACATGAGCTATTGGCATACTCATACCTTTGCAAGAAAAAAAAACATCACAATCATCATTATTCACAGTGGATGTTAACATCCAAACACACAAATGTCTCTCAAGCTCACCACAATCTTTTCCGGTGAAAGCAATCCAAGCCAATGCAGAGAGACTATCAGAAGCAGCCTTAAGGTGATTGAAGTAATCACTCCTCCTCCCTTGAGTCATCGCGTCAGCTTTCATCGTCACATCATTCAACGGCTTCAGAAATCCAGCCAGCCCAGCCATATCAGGCTTCTGCTTCAAAATCAAAACAGATCAAAACCAATCCAATCGATTACATCTAGCATATATAGCAGGATCATCATACCTGAGTCTGCTTGACGCGAACGAGGAGCTCCTTCTGCGCAGCGAACGCTTCCGCGACGATCTTCGTCACGTCGAGCACAGGTCCGCCGATCTTCTCCGCCGCGGTGAGAGCCCTGCCGACGCATTGCGAGATCAGATCGTCGTAAGCCAGAATCGACGGATCGGACGCCGCGGCATCGGTGGAGAAGTCTCCTCCGCGGGAAAGAGTAACTACTCCTCCTCCGTTGTTTCCGCCGCCGCTGCTAGAGAGGCCTTCGAGCCTCGTAACCGCAGCTTCGAGGCGCTTGATCAAACTCTCGTCCATTTTTTTTGGTTAACAACAACAGATCTGGATGAAATATCGAATTTAGAGTGTATTTGAGTTATTCCTTGTGTCGTGGGTTTCATGATATTATGGAAAAGTCAGGAGAATGTGTGATGCCACGTGGCGACTTTTCGGATGATTGTCTGTCGCACGTGGTGGAGTGGTCGTGGTTTGTCGGATCAAATCGATTGACCTCATATATATTACGATGTGAATTAGGATCAAAACCAGCAGCTCGAACTTGCGCAACCCTCTACAAATTAAAGTGTTTCGACTTGCGCAACGCCTATTTGGGCTTCAGATGTTTTGGGACCGGTCCGAAAATCTGAAAATTTATATTATATTTTAAATATTATTATTTTTGTCATTACAAGTGTCATATTTTGAATTTTCCAAATACACCTTTTTCTTTTATAACAACAAAAAAGTTAAAAAAAATTGATAAAGAAGAAAAGTCTAAACTCACTTTATATTTAAAAACAAAAAGTAGAAACTAGTTTATTTATGAAAATTCATATGTATTAAAATGATATAAGTAATAATGACAAATTATTTTTCAAAATTCTCGAAAAATCGAAAATTCCTATAATCCTATAAGACTAGACCGGGTTTTATATTCTAAACTCAAAATATTTCTCGGTCCGGGCCAGAGTTACCGAATTCACACCCCTATCATATATATTGATTGACCCGAAATCGATTCAGTTGTTTTAGATTTATTTAAAACCAAAATAGTTTTGGTTTACAATAAATTTATACCTTTATTAATCTGAATGCCAAAAATTTTACAAAGCAAATCAAAATACTGAGTTTTGGTTTGGTTTTGTTTGGTCTAATTCGATAAGTAAACCAAAAGATAAAAAATGTCTGAGCATGACTAAAAATGGTAAGTATGTCATAAGAGATTCTACCCAAAAATATGTATCTTTTTAGGCAAAAAGAGAAACATTTCCTTTTAGTGAGACTTTATACAATGGCATTACTAGAAGATGAGTTTATACAATGGCATTAGTAGAAGAGAGTCTTGTCAAAGCTGCTTTTCCAAACATATCAACTGCATTGTTTTGAGCTTTAAGATAAAGTTAAAAGATAGAAAAGCAAAGAAAATGATAAGGCTTCTAGTATCAAAAAAGATGCATACAATCTCATTCAACTACAATCTTAAACTAAATGCATAGTCGATATAATATTAAAGTCCACGAAAACTTGAAAGCTCAAGAAACCTAACACTGACACATTCTTGAGAATTTTACAGAAGGAAATGGTTTTTTCAGTAAAAAAACAAATTAACAAAGTCTATGTTTAAGAATCCTTTGTTAAACTAAATTCTATCAGTGAATTCATGATTAACCATTCAAAAGCACGTGCATTCCAAACATTATCACTAAAGTAAATAGGAATACTTGAAACTTGAGGAGCAAAGTGTCTTCCTTCCGTTGTGAAATTACTACCCTTTCAAATCATCTAAAAAAACAAAATTTTATAGAAAATATCTACCAAATCACATATAGATTTCTACTTTTATTCTCTAAATTTACTAAACCATTCAAATAACTTCAAAATCACCTTAAAACTTTCCAAAATTAGAACATTCCAAAATCTTCTAAAACTCTTAGTTTAATACATCCCCTACATGTTGATATATTTTTTTAAAGATTTGTGTAGGAAAAACAAAGATGAAAACAAAATGTCATAGGAAACACTGAACGGAGAGTTAATGATATTTGTTTTTGATTAAAATGGAATTATTAAAAATAAAATGACTATGAATGTAGTGATGGATTGGTAATCACCCAAAATTACATTAGGTCTTGTTAATGTAAATTCTATCAGTGAATTCATGATCAACCATTCATGATCAACCATTCAAAACCATTAAAACTTTCCAAAATTAGAACATTCCAAAATTTTCTAAAACTCTTAAATACCCCCTACATGTGGGAGAATGACCATTTAAATCCTCAAGTATTGAAAATTGACAGTTTAATTCCCCAACTATCAGATATGCAAAATAATTCCTCAAGTTTTAGGTGATTTAACGAAATTAAACTCGTAACTAGTCCACGTTTAACACTTAACAGAGAACGTTAATCAAGTAAAAAAAACAGAGAACAATAATCTAATCGTTTGTCTGCGAAAATATCATGTTTTTCCCCAAATCAAACAACATGAACTCTTAATCCATTTAGAAAACAATAAGAGAGAGAATTATAACAAAAAGGAGGGACATAACAAAACAAGATGTTCTAACCCGAGAGCACCTCCTCCAGCAAAACGGCCAAGAGACCGACCAAAAAAATATCAGGTTTATTAATTTTCTTTGTGGTTGTTTTGATTGTCTTGGTGGTTGATTTGCTTTGTCTCTTTGTAGGAACAATCATCAGAGGCTGTTTCATCACAAGCTGGATATACACAAGCATCTCAACAAAGATCTTCTCAAGGCAGATTTGGTTTCTCAACCTAAATATCAAGCTGATTCAACGCAAGCTCTTTTTCACATTCGGCTCTTATCTTTATGTTTCTTTCTCATGATCAGCTTATAATGCTATTCTCTTAGCTTCTATCGTGTAGTTTTCACTTTTATGTCTTGTAATACAATTATTTCATCTGTCCTAATATCTTTTGAATTCTCTTAAAAAGTCTCTTATGATCTACCATTAAGTAATCTCAAAAAGTCTTACATTGATAAATAAAGTCTTATATTCTTAAATCAAACAACAAGTATAACACAAGCTTTTTTGTTGCCTTCACCTTCAAACATCAGGTGGTACATGGTTACAATGCCCAGAATACAAAAATAGAAAACAAGAACAATATTGTTCAGCTTTGATTTCTTAAGCTCAGATTTTCATTGAAGAACTTCTTCTAAAACTCTTAGTTTAATACATCCCCTACATGTTGATATATTTTTTAAAGATTTGTGTAGGGAAAACAAAGATAAAAACAAAATGTCATAGGAAACACAACAGAGAGTTAGTTATATTTGTTTTTGGTTAAATGGAATCATTAAAAATCAAATGACTATGAATGTAGTGATGGATTGGTAATCACCCAAAATTATATTTTTTATTTATTAAAAATCGAATTCTAATCCATTATAATGCTAGTTTAAAATTCATAACATGTTGACATCTTGGAGCTTTTTAAGAGATAATGTTCTATTTAAGCATAAAGTGAAAATATAAATCGACCCACATTAGGTCTTGGTTTGCTAAAGAGACAAAGGAAACAAAAATTAAAAAAAATGAAAGAAAAGGAAAAAAAATAACAGTGATTAAAGAACTCTAAACGCTGCCATTGACGTAGAAGCTGATAGACGAGGAAGATGTTTCCGCCTGAGAGAAGGATGAGATGTGTTTGCTCACAGAAACACTCAAGCTTCATCATCTTCACGCCATTAGCCTCAAAATGTGGAAAGAGCTTTGCGCCTTTAGAAGTGATAATTGATTTCCAATATTATTCAAAAATATGTATAAAAATGAAAATAGGATAATAAGCTAGAAGTGTTCCAAAAAGTGTGATAAGACAGAAAATAAAGAAAGTATCTTGTACAAATATTGCCACATATCCACTTTTAATGATATGTGTTTTCATTGATGAAAGTTCATCTCAATTTAACAATGTCTAGAGATTCAAATGAGAGACTAACGAATGATGATGCTCTTATGGAGTTGAGCATCTCTAAAGTTCACTATTTGAACTCTATTCTCATAATTTTGCAAATCCTTTTCATTTTTCTTTCAACTCATATCAATTTATATATGTCATAAAACAATGTAGAACAATTAAACGTTAAGCATCTATCAATTTGTTTGTTTAGCGGATAGTAATCAACTTTCAAGTGGTTTCTCCAAAACACAGAGATGATAATTTTGTGTTTGTCTAGATTGATTTGTGATCCTATAACAAACAAAAGAAAATAAAACATACTTAGATTAATCAAAATGTTAATATATAATATGGGGTTTATCTGCATAAAAATTAGCAAAACTTATGTTAGCTTTTAATACTTACGAGATGGAAAGGAAAAATTTCAGCCTCAATCAAGCATGTCAATGATTTTTTCCACTCATTTCTCTAGAGATAACATCTTTTAATTAGGTTGTAATGGACATAGTCTATGCAATATGTAACTGATGAAATAAAAATACCAAAGTTTAAGATAACTTCAGTGGTTCAATTGTTAAATTGAGTATCTAAATAACAAACTATAGTTATTTTATTAAATAATTAAAAAAACATCACCAATGAAAGATAGACACATAAGCAAATAGGGGTTCTGTTGAGGTTCAGAAAAAAACTATATTTAGATACTTTGGTCAGTTTTACTTTGCTTTTTTGATATTAAAATTTTGAGAATTACCACCTTCTCATACCTACCTTTGTTGGATGTGCTTGTTAACAAAAATGTATGGGTGTCACAGACACAAATGGGCCTAGCCCAAGCCTATTCCCACGTCCGTGAAAATACAGTTTTTCTTTTCCAATATATGCAATGCAGCATTGAGTTGAAGTTTCAAAAATTTTGATATGGATTCAAATCGAACTCTCGGTAAATATTCCAACAGTTAGCCCATGCACATGATGCCACATTCTTCCACGTATTCATCGATGGCGACTTCTCTCTGTTTTTTAGTTATATCAAACTCCACCCAACATAACCAGGAGAAAATGGTGATCGTTAAACACAAACCCCGCACGGTTTCTTCTCTTCAATCGTGTATATATACGCACACAAACCCATCTTAAATCCTCACCAAAATAACCAGAAAACTCACATTCCTTTTTAGTAGAAATCTCCCATGGACGACAACGTACAGATCCATAAGAACGTCAAGCTATGTTATCATTACCTGATCACTCACTTTTTAAAGCTCTTGCTTGTCTCTTCGCTGACGGTTCTGGTCATGAACGTCTCCCGCTTAAGCCCAAACCAGCTTGCATTCATCTTCCTCGTAGCCCTTCTCGGAACCACTCTCTTCTTCATTTCCCGACCAAGATCAGTTTACCTTCTTGATTACTCTTGTTACCTCCCTCCGTCGAGTCTCCAAATGAGCTCCAAAAAATTCATGAAACATTCTGAACTAACCGAGCTTTTCAACGAATCATCTCTCGAGTTTCAGAGCAAGATCCTGAAACGATCCGGTCTCGGCGACGAGACTTACGTACCGGAGGCTATCCACTACGTCCCTCCGCGTCCCACTATGGCCTTGGCGCGTGAGGAAGCCGAGCTGGTGGTCTTCGGTGCACTAGACAGTCTCTTCGAGAACACCAAAGTCAACTTAAAGGAGATCAGTGTTCTTGTAGTGAACTCTAGTTTGTTTAACCCCACGCCGTCTTTATCGGCTATGATTGTGAACAAGTATAAGCTTAGAGAGAACGTGAAGAGCTTTAACCTAGGAGGGATGGGATGTAGCGCTGGTGTGATCGCTGTTGATCTAGCTAATGACATGTTACAGTTATATAGAAACACTTACGGTCTTGTGGTTAGCACAGAGAACATAACTCAGAACTGGTACTTTGGTAATAACAAAGCCATGTTGATACCTAACTGCTTGTTTAGGGTTGGTGGATCCGCGGTTCTGCTCTCCAACAAGGGTAGTGATCGTAAACGTTCCAAGTATAAGCTTGTTCACACGGTGAGGACTCATAAAGGAGCAGATGAGAAAGCATTTAACTGCGTGTACCAAGAACAAGACGAGGCTTTGACAACGGGTGTTTCTTTGTCTAAGGACCTGATGGCTATAGCTGGAGAGGCTCTTAAGACGAATATCACCACTTTGGGTCCTCTTGTTCTCCCCATGAGCGAGCAGATTCTCTTCTTCGCGACTTTTGTTGCTAATAAACTGTTTAATGCTAAGAAGAAGATGAGGCCTTACCAACCGGATTTCAAGCTAGCGTTTGATCATTTCTGTATACACGCGGGAGGCAGAGCCGTGATCGACGAGCTAGAAAAGAGTTTAAGGCTTTTGCCTAAACATGTGGAAGCGTCGAGAATGACGTTGCATAGATTTGGTAACACTTCATCGAGCTCTATATGGTATGAGTTGGCTTATACAGAAGCTAAAGGAAGAATGAAGAATGGGAACCGGGTTTGGCAGATTGCTTTTGGAAGTGGGTTTAAGTGTAACAGCGCGGTTTGGGTGGCACTTCGTGATGTTGAGCCATCGGTTAAGAATCCTTGGGAACATTGCATCCATAAATATCCTGTTAAGATAGATGTCTGAGTTCATAAGAACTGGTTGATTGGTCTGTAAATATGGTTAGTCCTCTCCATGTACCAGAAGACTTACTGTTCTTATTCTCTTTTACCATTCGGTAAGAAGTCAATTGTATAAATATATGTTTATATATGTGTATAAGGGTAGTACTCGTTAATTTACCAAAAATTTCTTGAAAACTGGACTCAACCATTGCACTGCAATTTAACTAAGTTCTGAACAATCCAATTTTTACATAGAAAGTTTAGACAAAAAAAATTTAATATATAAGTAATGTCCAACTCAACTAAATATGAGACATTTTGATAAAAACCCGGAAACAAATTTATAAAGAATATGTACTACTTAAACTTAAAATGAACAATATCATAATAACATAACAGATAAAGATAGTGACGGCCTTGATGAGAAGCACAACAAACAGCAGCTTCTGCCCTTCAAAAAGATATCCTTGAATAAATCAGGTTTTTTAGAGCGAACATATATTATTTTAGCTTCAAAATTACAGAATCAAAATATAAAAAATGGCCAATCTATTCTATTAATTTAGAGTCCTATTTGAATTCTACCTTGGTATGTTTTTAATTGGGACTTATTGAACATGTTGTGACTAAATATAAAGACCCATTACTTATACCATTTTACATGACGATAAAATTATGTTATTATATATTTTTTGCTAACCATTAACTAAATAAAAATTCTTGACTTAAACAAAGAACAATTTTATTTTTCTTCACGTACTTAGATTAACATATACATTTTAACCGATCATGACATTAACGATACTAAACTTCTCACATTGAATCATTACAAAAATCGAAACAACAAGAAACATTGAATCATTGTCTGTCCCTGTCTCATAATAAATTTCGACCCATGCATATCATATTCTAATGTTCCTTCAATTAATTCTGAAACTCACTTTTCTCCCGCTCAACTTTTCACAATGAATCATTAATTAATCATCCATATCTCATAATCTTCTTCAGGATTTGGCATTTGTAACAGTGTGTGAAGAAGAAGAAAACAATATCATCGGCTTTGATCAAAAAAAGAAAACAATATCATCGGTTTATTTATTTTCTTTTACAATCAAGCAGGTTTTTCTATCAACCATAAAACACAATAATAATTTGGTTAAATTTGTAGACAAGTACGTTCTTATAAACCAATTCTGTATAATTTTGGCATATCATCTTTGCCTACCTAAAATGTATAAACGTGTAGAGAATATATACTCTTATTAAATTATATCATACTCAACTTTCTAAATCCTAGCAACAAAGTGATAACTACAAAATCAAACAAGATACTAACAAACAGTGTAATTAACAACTTTAGATCCATATACAAGTTATCTATAAATATTCTCTTATTAAACTATATCAAAACCAACTTTTTAAATCCTAGAAACAAATTTAAACTACGAAATCAAAAAAATAAAAACAAACGATATAACAACTTCTAATCACAACTAAAGAAGATTACCCGATATTCTCACAAAAACTAAATCAAAGAAAATGCCTAACAACTTTTTCATCAATGGAATTTGTTTTTGGTTTTAATACTAACATCGACAATGAGCTTACAAAAAAAGTATTATAGATGGGACAATAATATTAAGTAGTTGGGTATTACATGAAACTAATCATATTGTATATTGTTATTTTTTCTTTTGTAACACGCATTGAAAAGTTTTAAATCAAAACATCGACTAAATATCTGCTAATATATGAATAGTATAATTTCATTTCAAATTTCATATACAAAATAAAAATTTGAAACACAAACTATATCCAAACATAATTTAAATATGATAAACTCAAATTGTATCCTAATTCAGACTTATGGGTGGGTGTTCAATTACCCATTTAGGTTTGACTCAGGTATATTCAAGCTTTGAATTTTCGAGGTTCAAGATTTCAATCATTCATATATTTGTCAATTTTGGTTCGAGTTCAGTTCTGATTTTTTGTTGGGTTTGGATAAACTGTTAAATTATATTTTAAAATTAAATTTATACATACCTTAAATTTTACAAAGATAAAATAAAAATAATATATTACATTATAAATTTGAAAAATATATGTAAAATAACTAAACATAACAAACAAATTGGGTTAGATTAAATATTTGGATAGATAATCATAGACATTTCAATATTTTTTTGGTGTTTTGAGTATTATTTGGTTATTTTAGACAATTGTTTATTTGTATATATTTTAAGTAAAACTTCAAGTTTTTTTTTAAATTTTAATATTTCCTTTTATGGTAAATCTAAATATAATTAATATATATAAGCATATAAAATCCATTAGAAAAAAATAATTAACAAAATAAATTTTATTTGGATATATACCCAAAATATTTTGGTTTGGGTCGGTTTCAGTTTTGGTTCTTTAGATACCAAAATTTTGAATTCATTCAGATATTTGACCAATTTTGGTTTGAGTGTGCTATTAATTTTTCGGATCGAATTTGGATCGGTTCTTTGGATTTGGTTATTTGTCGAGCCCTATTCAGATCTATGTGTTCTAATTAGACGAGAAATCGAAACCGATTCAAAAACTACAACGATCTGGAATCAAACCAAAATCCAAAAACTAAAAATACAATTTGAAAGAGAACCAAAACAGAACATCTATACCTAAATATATTTGTAAATAAACATTCATGTTAATAAATTGTCAAAAAAAAAAATTTGTCAACAAAAAATATTCCGCGCTTTTAAGCGCGGGTTCTATCCTAGTTTTTTTTTATAAAAATGGTTGTGGTCTTCCTCATGTCAGGACGGCACTGGGCAAAGATAGAGTTGGATATAAACTTGAAAAAAACATAATGAACAAACTTGTTCTTGTGAACTGTGGATAGAGGTCCGGACCAAAGTTCTATTAATTTGGGGACTGGTTGAATCAAAGCCATTGAACAAAGATGGAAATGTTTTGTTAAAAGAAACACAAGTATATATTATAATATGTAGGGTTTCTTATAGTTATATGTATCTATGTTTAAGTAAAGCGTAGATGCATGTATTCCAAAAAGTTCACGAATTAATATACACGTTTTATAGGTATTGATATACAAATTACAACATAACTTCTTGGAATAAACGGGGCTCTTTAACACAATTAACAAAGTCTTCTGGGATCTGATTGTAAAATAACATTCTTAAGATTAAACTCACCCGTATTCAAATGATCTTATTCCAGACATTCCTTTCCACACCTTTGTTTACTAATATTCGAGTATTATTCTTTCAAAAAAAAAATATTCGAGTATTTTTTTGTCAACAAAATATTCGAGTATTAACTTGCGGAAGTACTCATTCCCGAGAAATACTGATCCCATAATTACTCAGAGTCTATGTCGGTTTATCATTGCTAAGGACAAAAGTTCTTTTAAATTTAATACACACTAGATTTTGACCCGCCCTTAAAAAGGGCGGGTATATTTTTTGTTGGAAAAATTATTTTACGTAACAAAAATTATGATTTTTGATAAATTATATATTTTAACTTTTATGACTTATTTTTATTATTTTAAATATGATTAAATTTTTAAAGACTCTAGATAATTCTAATCTGTAATATGATTTTATTTATTGAATCCGAAGTTAAACTTATTTTACACTGATTTTTTTAACTTAAATAAAATATTTTATATCTTCAACACTCTCTGTATTGAAAATTTTATTTGTGTGTTTCAAAACATTTCCTATAATTTTATTAAATTTAGTTTATGTGATTTAGTTTTTAATTTTTTTAAGAAGTTGAGATAATTCAAACTCGTATTATGATTTTGTTGATTTAATCATTTGTTATTTTAATTTAATTTTATTTTGAGGTTTCATTTAATAAATGCTTTCAAATAATTAATAACGTGAAAGATTTTTTGGAAAGATTTGCGTAAATATTTAAGAAACAATTTTTAAAAAAAGTTAAGAACTGAATTATTAAATACTCTTTAATGTAATTGCAAAATAATGACTTTTTATTGGTTGTAATTACAGCCGGCAAAAAGGTACATACAATATTTGTAATTAATTGAAAAAGTCAGGGCCATATTCATAAGAAGTATTCTGCTTTAATAGTATAGATGTTCATGCCTAACTGATTTTATAAATTGATAGACAGACTGTTTATTTAATAATATAATAACTTAAATAAAAAATAAAAATGTGTTACATTTATTGTCACTTAATTTTTCATTTAATATAATTATTTTATTTATAAAAACATGGCTTTAAATAATGTTTTTGGTTACGTTATTTTCCACCGGTTGAAACTAAAATATATTTTTTACTAAATCGAACATTTAACCATATATAAAACTTAGTTATTTACATTTTTGATTTTATAATTGGCACAAAATCTATATTGATTAACTAATAAATAAAAGGGCTTATTGCAAAAGTGACTCAAAACTTGAATTCAAACAGAAAACTAACCTTTTCTTTTGACTCATTTTTTTTTGAGTTTTTAACCCCACATCTGCATTTTATCTACGAAAATGCCATTAACCCTTTTTTTTTTTTTTTTTTCGAAAATGGCTTCTTTACTGTCTCAACCTCATTTTCTTCAAGTATTTACAATATTGCCACTGCCATGAATAGTGGGAACAACCTTGTACGAACTGTTTGGAGCTTTTAATGCCCTTTAATGCACGTAAATCTCTTTACACTCTCTCTGTTTCAATTGTTATGAACTAAAAACAACATTTCTTTCACTTTCTCTCCATATTCATCCAAAAAACTGAAGCTTTTGATTCAAAATTGTTTGGAGCCATATTTCTTTCGTTTTGACTTACGGTTGCTTTCGTTTGAGGTTCTGGGTGGTTGGAGAAGACCCTGTGTGCAAACAAAGTCATCTCACCTAGTTGAAGGTACGAATTTGAATTTTTTTCAAAATCTGTTCGCGTAGAAGACTTACAAGTAAGTCATCTGTATGTAGAAGACTTACTGATGAGTCTTCTGGTCAAACGGACGACTTAAACTAAGTCGTCCAGCTTTGTTTGGTGAAAAAAAACAGTCCAGACGACTTATATATAAGTCGTCTACGAGAAACAGGCTAGTTTTGCATTTGACCGAATCGTGTCAGATCTTTGACTATTTCTGGACGACTTATAATTCAGTCGTCTCTCGGAAAGTTAAAATTTCAATATTTTATTAAACTAGACGACTTACGTGTAAGTCGTCTTAGGTTAGTTTTGTAGTTGAAAAATAAAACTTCATAATTTAATTTTTACCAGACGACATAATATAAAGTCGTCCCGTCAGAAGACTTAATTTAAAGTCGTCCGGGGAAAGCAAAGTCGTCCAGAATTTTTCCCAATTAAGTCGTCCAAACCTTGCTTATCCTGGACGACCTTAAATTAAGTCGTCTAGCTGGACGACTTTTAGTTAAGTCGTCTGGAGAAAGTTAAATTTCAAGTTTTATTTTTCAATTACAAAACTAACCTGGGACGACTTACGTGTAAGTCGTCTAGTTTGAATAAAATATTGAAATTTTTACTTTCCAGAGACGACTGATTTATAAGTCGTCCAGAAATAGTCAAAGATCTGACACGATTCGGTCAAATGCAAAACTAGCCCGTTTTTCGTAGACGACTTATATATAAGTCGTCTGAATTTTTTTTTTTAACAAACAAAGCCGGACGACTTAGAATTAAGTCGTCCCTTTTAATTTTCAATTGCAAAAGTGACCTCTTTAGACGACTTACCTTTAAGTCTTCTGGACGACTTAAATCTAAGTCGTCTGCGATAATGTTTGTTGAACTTCTTCATTTTCTCTATGTTTACTAATGTGTTTTATTTTGAATATTTGCAGATGATTTTTAAGTTACATGCAGTGTATGGAGAATGGTTGTTGAGAGATTTCCGTTGGGATTTTGTGGTTGATGATCTCAAAGGAGCAAGATTGTTTTTATTGAATGAAGATTCAACACATGCTGAACTTGTTGCAATGGCTCAAGAAGATTATAACCTGGACATGAGATCAGTGACTGTGGAGATTAGCTACTCATTACCAGCAGAAATGATGATGACTCCAAGCAGTCCTCCCATTCATGTTACAAGTGATAGACAAGTTCGAAACTTGCTCGAGATACTCAAAACGCATAGAGTATGTCTTTGTGTATCAAGCCGCAGCAAGGTGGAAACGGTTTCAGAGAAAAGAGAAGAAGCTGGTGATAATGATGAAGCTGGTGAATGGGAAGAAGATGTTGGTGATAATGATGAAGCTGGTGAATGGGAAGAAGATGTTGGTGATAATGATGAGGCTGATGAATGTTTTGAAGATGTTGGTGATAATGAGTCTGTTGAAGATGAAAATCAAGATGGGGAGGAGGAAAATGGGGAGGAGGAAAATGGGGAGGAGGATGCTGATAACACTATTGTTGGTGAAACGGATCAGAATGGTGGGGATTACAGTCTTTATGGAAAGGTTCTAGATGAGGACGAGGAAGATGATGATAATATTTGTTTTGAAGAAATTGAAAAGACATATGCTAAGACAAATGCTATTGAAGGAGGAAAATCGGATTGTACCAGCATCTATGTCAACCAGAGTTTTGTTAGCAAGGATGCACTGCTTTCAGAGCTGCGGTTGACAGCAGTGAGGGGTAGGTTTTCTTTCAGAATATACAAATCAACAAAAACTCTCCTTGTGGCAATATGTCGGGTTAGCGGTTGTGGATGGAAGATCAGAGCGAGTGTGAAACATGGGTCAAACACGTTTTGGGTAACAAAGTATGTGGAAAAACATTTATGCTCAATTGGAGACCGAATCGCTCAGCGGAGACACTGTACTCCAAAGTATGTTGGTAGTCTTTTCATTGATCGTGTTGGGATCATTGATGGGATAACTCCACAGCATATCACTGATGCAATGAAGAACATGTTTGGCATGACGCTTGATTACACCACTTCATACAGAGCACTGTTATATGCACAGAAATTGGTGAGAGGATCAGCAGAAGAAGGGTATTCGCGTCTGCCTTCATATCTCGAGCAAATCTCCATTGCAAATCCTGATTCTATCACGGCTATAGAACTTGATTCTGAGAAAAGATTTAAGTATCTATTTCTCTCTTTTGGAGCTTCTATCAAAGGTTTTAAGTATCAGAGAAGGGTCATTGTGGTGGATGGAACTCACCTAAGTGGAAAGTATGGAGGTGTTATGTTAGTTGCAGCCGCACAAGATGGCAATTTTCAGATATTCCCATTGGCTTTTGGGATCGTGGATGCTGAAGATGAACCTTCTTGGGAATGGTTTTTCACAAAATTGGCTAGTTGTATATCTCATGACAAGCCTCTGGTGATAGTCTCTGACCGGCACGCGGCCATTAAAAGTGCGTGTGAGAAGGTGTTTCCTTGGGCAACCCGAGGAATATGTTATTATCACCTTCAAGATAACATTGTCAAAAAGTTTAAAGGGAAACATCTCATGTACTTGGTGAAAGGGGCTGCTTATGCGCACACGGTTCACGATTTTAACCGGTACATGGCTGAGATACGGAGTGCAAACCCGGAACTTGCAACGTATTTGGAGAAGGCCGACGCCAAGCTATGGTCAAGGGTTTATTGTAAGGGGAACAGGTTCAACATAAAAACAAGCAACATCGCTGAATCTATTAATTCCGCACTGAAGCGAGCAAGAGGATTTCCGATTCCGTTCCTGCTGGAGTTCATAAGGCAGAAGTTAGGAAAATGGTATTGGAAAAGGAGACAAGATGCTTTGAGTCTCCCAACTGTACATAGCCGGGGTGTTGAATACTTGCTTGCTGTTCGATCAGAGATAGCGGATACGATGACGGTCGAACCAATTGATGGATGGCGTTTCTTTGTCAAAGGTGGCAAAATGGACTGTGCGGTTGATTTGGAACATGTAAAGTGTGGTTGTGGTGTCTATGGAGTGGAGAAAATACCTTGCTCTCATGCTATAGCAGCTGGAACACATGCTGGTGTGCATATCGACACACTTGTATGTCCACTTTACTCAAAGAATCATCTGTATGCAGGATACTCAGAGAATATATATCCTATCGTGTC
Organism: Raphanus sativus; assembly: GCF_000801105.2. Taxonomy (NCBI): domain Eukaryota; kingdom Viridiplantae; phylum Streptophyta; class Magnoliopsida; order Brassicales; family Brassicaceae; genus Raphanus; species Raphanus sativus. The sequence continues at coordinate 10,947,179 of NC_079518.1, forward strand.
ACAACATATTGAGGAACGAGAATGCTTTCCTCCAAACGTAAAGCGTGGTCCGGGGAGACAGAAGAAATCAAGATGGCAATCTTGGTTGGAGCTATCTAGGATGAGGGGACACAAACCCAGGAAGAAACACAGGGCACGGAGATGCTCAAACTGCAAGGAAACTGGCCATACGAAACCACAATGTACACAACCAGTTGACTAGTTGTCCAGACGACCTAAATATAAGTCGTCCAGTCTTGATTACCCGTCCAGACGACTAATTTCTAAGTCGTCCAGTGTTTCGTCTACCTTCTACGAAGTCGTCCAGTGTATTAGACTACCTTCTACTATCCCTTCAAGTGTATTTTTTTAGACGACCTTTTACGAAGTCGTCCAGTGTATTTAAGTCGTCCAGTGTATTTAAGTCGTCCAGTGTTTAGACTACCTTCTACTATCCCTTCAAGTGTATTTTTTTTAGACGACCTTTTACGAAGTCGTCCAGTGTATTTTATTTTTAGACTACCTTATTTTTTTTAGACGACCTTATTTGTAAGTCGTCCAGTGTATTTTATTTTTAGACTACCTTATTTTTTTAGACGACCTTATTTGTAAGTCGTCCAGCTGGAAAACCTTCCAGACGACTTATTTGTAAGTCGTCCAGCTGGAAAACCTTCCAGACGACTTATTTGTAAGTCGTCCAGCTGGAAAACCTTCCAGACGACTTATTTGTAAGTCGTCCAGCTGGAAAACCTTCCAGACGACTTATTTGTAAGTTAGAAAATCTATACAAGTTAGAAAATCAAATAAATCATACATGCCCACAAACATACAAATAGATTTGTGTAAACAAATAGTTCAAATATACAAATAGATTTGTGTATACAAATAGTTCAAATATACAAATTGATTTGTGTATCTATACAAGTTAAAAAATCTATACAAGTTAAAAAATCTATACAAGTTAAAAAATCTATACAAATTGATTTGTGTATCTAATCATACATGCCTACAAACATACCACCATCCTCATTATCTTTCAGATGCTGATCAACAAGCTCCGTCCATATAGCCAAAGCCATAGTATCCCTCATAGTCTTCGCATTGGACCTAGCAAAGTCTTTAGGGCTAAAGGGGACCCCAAGAGCATGACATTCAATGTACTTTTGCAGCGTACACGCCACAATCACCATTGTTGGCCGTGGGTACATCTTTGAGGAGTCTCTCATAAGTGTATCGCTCCAACCCATGCATCTGGTCTCCGCACTCCACAATCAGATAAGGGACCATCTCGAGAAAAGGCTCCATTATCTCATCCCATCTTTTCTGGTATGGTAGTTGAAGGTATTGCTGTCCCAGACGACTATGTGCCTCTTAGGGATCGATATCCAAATAGCCACCCAATGTTTGTTGTCCAAGTTCAGTGGCGCATAGATATCATCAATGTCCTCCCCCCACTTCTTGTTGATTGGCAAAATGAGGCATTTGATCCGTCATACAAAACTCGCCGCCCCACGAGTAGCATTTTTCCTAAACCATTGTGATCAGACGACGATGTTTTGAAGACCAGATACTGTTCTCTCCAAGACTGGGTAAAGTTGTGATCCAGGAAGCACATTCGCTCGCTCCGGAAACATTGTGGGTCTCTCCTTATACCTTCTGCCTCAGCACATTCATCCAAGCATCTATATGCTGCATATAAAATAATACAAGTTAGAACCTTCCAGACGACTTACAATAAGTCGTCTGGAAAGTTTTCCAGCTGGACGACTTAAATAAGTCGTCTGGAAGTTTTCCAGCTCGGAAACCTTCCAGACGACTTATTTGTAAGTCGTCCAGCTGGAAAACCTTCCAGACGACTATATAATTTACAAATCTATACAAAGACAAGTTACCAGACGACTTATTTGTAAGTCTTCTGGAAGGTTTTCCAGCTGGACGACTTACAAATAAGTCGTCCAGCTGGAAACCTTTCCAGACGACTTATATTTTACAAATCTATACAAAGACAAGTTACCAGACGACTTAAAGATAAGCAGAAGGACTTACTACGTCTTCCAGCCATGCTTGGATGTCGGAGTTTTTGATACCACCAGTTGGTGATGTACGTGGTTTGTCCTCTTCCTTAGTGAAATAATCACTGCAAACAAAAAAGCAATCAGTTTTGGTAGACTAAATCAAGGCTATTATGGGTAAAGCAATCACTTAACGGATCAGTTTTCAACCAATCAGCGAGCTCCTTCATCTTAGGTCTGTTTAGGTGTGGAAATGGATTATACTTTCCCACTCTAAGGAGTTTCCTTCTCTCTGCCGTATAAGGAGATATCTGCGTGGGAGCAGGTTTCTTCGTTCGTTCACTCCTTGCACGCACAGAAGCAGTGGAGCTGTTTGGTCCAATACAACCAGGCTCGGTTCTGAAGCTGAAGCTGGATCGGTGAAGCGAAGCTCGGTTTGTTGATCGTTGGAAGCGAAGCTGGTTGGTCAGTGGAAGTGAGAGGAACAATCTCTTTGGAGGTGACACCATCTGCTTTATCCTCCGGCAAGATCTTATATACCGAGATCGCGCTCATCTGCTGTATCCTCCGGCAACAATCTCTGCAATAAAAAGAGAACAAGTTAACCCTGGACGACTTAAATAAAAGTTGGGAGAGGATTTGGTTCCTGCTGGAGTTCAGACGACTTATTGTAAGTCTTCTGGAAGGTTTTCCAGCTGGACGACTTACAAATAAGTCGTCTGGAAGGTTTTCCAGCTGGAAAAACCTTCCAGACGACTTATTTGTAAGTCGTCCAGCTGGAAAACCTTCCAGACGACTTATATTTTACAAATATATACAAAGACCAGACGACTTAAAGATTGATATTAACCTCTTTGGGCAGAGGAGAAGGCTGTTCTTTTGTGGAGAAGGGGCTTTTTCGTTTGAGGAGCAGGCTGTTTCGTCTGAGGAGCAGGCTGTTTAGTTTGAGCAGGGCTGTTTCGTTTGAGAGCAGGCTGTTTAGTTGAGGAGCAGGCTGTTTAGTTTGAGGAGCAGGCTGTTTCGCCTTTTGAGGAGTAGGCTTTGCCTTTTGAGGAGCAGGCTGTCTGGTGGGAGGAGTAGATGATTGGTTTGAAGTGGAGGCTGATCCTTTTGAGGAGTAGTCTGTTTGTTACTAGCCCCGGTTCTGGGCTTTGTGGGGTAGGGTGTTTTTTACTAACCCCGGTTTCTGGGGCTTGGGGTAGCCTGATTGGTGACACCAACCTTCTCTCCACAGCTTCCAATCTATCGGAGATCTTCCTAATCTCCCTGATGCACTTCTTAAACCCCTCTTTCATCATGTCACCTAAGTCCTTGAACATGTTTTCTAACTCCTCTCTGGTCACCCAACTAGCCTCTTCTCTAGCCTCTTCTGTAGCCTCTTCTGTAGCCTCTGTAGGAGCCTCTTCTCTAGCCTCTTTAGGAGCCTCTTTAGGAGCCTCTTTACGAGCTTTCTTCCGAGGTCTCTGATTGTCTTCCTCCACCTCCTCCACAACCATCTCTTTGGCTCTTTTCGATGGAGTCACAAACTTGGGTTTTGTACCAGTGACTTCCCAGCAATCCATGGTCCACTTCCACGGTCTCCGATCATACATCACTTTAATGATGTCTCCGCGGCACGTCATCAACCTCAGAGTCCCATTTGGCCACATTTCACTAATTCCTTCTCAACAAAGTTGATCACGCGGGTCTGCAGTAAATAGAAGAAGAATCGAGTTAGATATTTGAAACAAAATACTAAATAGACGACTTAATTATAAGTCGTCAACTAAGTCGTCCAGCTGGACGACCTTCCAGACGACTTATTATAGTCGTCTACTAAGTCGTCCAGCTGGACGACCTTCCAGACGACTTATAATAAGTCGTGTCTACTAAGTCGTCCAGCTGGAAGACCTTCCAGACGACTTATAATAAGTCGTCTACTAAGTCGTCCAGCTGGAAGACCTTCCAGACGATTATAATAAGTCGTCTACTAAGTCGTCCAGCTGGAGACTTCCAGACGACTTATAATAAGTCGTCTACTAAGTCGTCCAGCTGGAAGACCTTCCAGACGACTTATAATAAGTCGTCTACTAGGTCGTCAGCTGGAAGACCTTCCGGACGACTTAATTAAGTGAAGATGGAAAGGTCCTGACTCAAGATAGCAGCTTTCATGAATCTGCGGCCTCTGCTGCCGTCGTAAGCCAGAATCGTGGAGACGGACTGTTTGCTCTGGGTAGACCAATACTAGCACCCAATCCCGGAATAGCTTCGTACGCCCAGACCTGAAGAACTTGTATAAAGCCATCCACGGTGTAACAGCCAGTAATATCTTTGTTCACCAAAGAGTCCATCAGCACCTTAAAACGCGACTCTCCCCCATGGATAATTCTCAAACCTTTCTAAATCCCATCACTAGCCTTGCGAGAGTAGCTCGTGGCGCTTGAGAACTTTTCCCTTCATGAATCCAGTGAAGATGGAAAGGTACGCGAGTCGCTTGCGATCTTCCCTGGCCCATCCCCGCATCTCTTCAGTGCTGCTATTATCTGATCAGTACTTGGCCCAGCTTCCCGATGAACTCCCATCATCTCCCAGAAAGAAACCATCTGTGGGGTAACTTCACATTCTGGTGTCTCAAGGTCCTCGATGTAGTCGCAGTTTAGCCAGTGATGTTTTCAAACTCTAACAGTGAAAAACCTCGCAGGTTCTGGACCAACGAGACACCACCATCTCGTACTTCTTCTTAATGTCCAGCTTTAAACCGAGCAAGTGGTGAACCAGCCTTGAAAGCCCAACCAAATCCCTGCTCCTTGAACTTGATGAAAAACTCCCAATCTCGACTCCTTGAGCTCTTCAATTCAGCATCAGTGAGAGCTTCCCTAAGAGCAGTAATGCAACTTCGTGTTATCCGTATGATACGAAATGCTATTTGGGGTTCTGGCTCTTCCCCTAATGTGTATAACCTACGGGGGAGTTCTGGAATATCCATCCTTTTTTGTCTGCAAAATAATCAAAGACAACAATAGAAGTCAGACACACAAGCTAAATCAATCACGCCTTAATTGTTACTCCAGACGACTTAGTAGCGACTTAAATATAAGTCGTCTAGAAAGTCGTCCAACTGGACGACTTAGTTGACGACTTATATTTAAGTCGTCTGGAAAGTCTTCCAAATGGACGTACTAAAGTCGTCCAGGTTGAAGACTTTCCAGACGACTTACTTACAAGTCTTCAGTAGAAATTTCAAGCGGACCTGATTAGTCGCAGAAGGAGTTCGAGTACTCGTCATTGTGGTTATAGATCTGAAAAATAAACGTGAAACGGTTGAGAATGAGTAAATTGAAAGAAACAACGTTTTATGTTCATCTTTTCACGAGTTTGATGACTTACCGGCTTTTAGGGTTTACAGAGAAACGGCGCTACGGTTTACAGAGGAAGAAGCGGCGGCGCTAGGGTTTAGAAGAAGCGGCGGCGCTAGGGTTTAGAAGAAACGGCGGTGCTAGCTAGTGTTTAGAGTAAGCGGCGTGGTGGAACGTTGGTGAGCACGGTGGCGAGGGCGACGGTTTGTTCGGGATAGTGGAAGCGGGGCGCTAGGGTTTAGAGGAATCGGCGGCGCTAGGGTTAGAAGAAGCTGCGGCGACACGGTGAGAATGAAGTGAGATAGATAGCCGACGTTGAGAACGATGGTTGTTCGGAAATAGTGGGAATTCGAATCGCCTTTGATATCGCCGGTGAGAGAGAACTGTTAGGGTTTCTGTTCGCGGAAAATGAAAAAAAAAAAAAAAAAAATCACCTTATATATGGGTAAATAATCCGGTTAGCTTTAAAAGTACATTGGTAAACTTTAAGGTTTGGTCCGTTTAGACGACTTATTCTGGCTGATAATGTACATCAGACGACCTACATATTTAGTCGTCTGGGAACAGAAGACTAAATATTAAGTCGTCCAATACCCTAAAATGACCCCTAAACTAAAATGACTAAATTAACTTACTAACCACGTTATAAAATCAAATTATACTTCAATAGTGTTTACTATACACAGAAAGAACACGCCTAGGTAATTTTAAAAATTTTCAAAAAACGGTTTTAATGCTTTTCCAAAATCTAACCCTAGAACACATACCAATACTAAACATATGTTGATGAAACATAAACTAAAGAATATCATGACTCACTACTTTCACTCATCTGGGCTGAAAACAATTGAAATTTGTTATATATTAATTTATATCTCTTAGACATATTGTAATACATAATTCCAATTTTTCACTTATTCAAATATTTTTTACAAAATTTTAAATTATGTTTAAGAATAACTGTCCAGACGACTTAACTTAAAGTCGTCTGGACGACTTATTTTCAAGTCGTCTGTTTACAGACGACTTGCGAGGGGTAGAAACGTAAAAAAAATCCGTTTTTTTGTTTGTTCACAAGGAGATAGTTGTAATTTCAATAGCCTTTTAAGTTACTTTTGCCTTTGACCAAGTTGGGGTACTCTTTTTGGGTTTGCCCGTTTTGAGTCACAATTGGTAATTCTCCCAAA